>NC_138863.1:102480304-102829631 GCF_965194805.1 Balaenoptera borealis | reverse complement strand
CCTGCCCTCAAAATGTCTTGAGGGAGATCATGGCCAAAATATTTCAAATGGTGACACATACTTTAAGAAAACACTTTGAAGAAATAAGCTCTCATCACAGCTGGAAAAATAAAAAGGACATGTCTTACAGCTCAATTTCAACGCATTATGAGACACATGCAAATTCAACCACAAAGAGGTATCAGCTCACACCACTCAGAATAACCATCAGCAAAAACTACAAAGAATAAATGCTGAAGGTGCTGGGAAGAAATGCATACCCCTCCGCTTTAAGTGGGACGTAACCTGGAAAGAGCCACTAAGAGAACGGAATAGAGGTGCCTTTAAAAGGTAAACATTGAGCTACCATATGACCCAGCAGACCTATTCCTGGACCTATAACCTAAGAAGACAGAATTGGAAGGACACAGGTACGCAAATCTGCATTGCATAGTATAACAATCGCCAAGATATGGAAGTAACCAAAAAGTCCAACGACAGATGGGTGGACAAAGAAGAACTGCTCCATGTACAGATGGAATATGAGCTAGTGAAAAAATGAAACAATGCCATTTGCAGCACCATAGATGAGTCTAGAAGTAATCACGCAGCTTGGAGTAAGTGAGAAAGCGAAAGACACATATCCTATCCTATCACATATAGGTGTTACCGAAAAAATGATACAAACAAAGGTATTTCCACAGAGAAACACTATCATAGATTCATTTAAAAACTTATGGTTCACCAAATGGAAAGGTGTGAGGATTGGATACATTACCGTATTGAGGTTAACAGAGAGATACAAACACATGTGAAATATATAATCACCAAAGACCTACGCTATACCAAGAGAAGACTACTCAACATTGTGTCGTAACAGACATGGGAAAAGGATCCGAAGAAAAATAGATATATGTATATGTTGAAAGAACCACATCTTGCACACCTAGAACAAACAAAACATTGTAATCAAGTTTGCTGTGATAAAAAATAAAAATTAAGTTAAAAATACCAACAAGAAGTAATGAGACATAAACTTAAAGGGCTTTTTCCTCGCACATTCCATTCTAATTTACAACCTAGAACACCACTTCCACTAAGGCTCTGTTGCCCTAGTAACCAGATTTGGTAAAGGAGAAATGCTGCCGCCTTGTGGCCGATTCCCGCAACAGCAGCTTTTAACCCACAGCTAATGGTCACTTACCATTCACAAGGACTCAGGGCTGTAAAGGACACCTGCCCTCAAATTGTGCTGAAGTAGGGAATGGATAAAAAAAATTCAAAACAGGCAAAATGTTCACGAAGCTCGTATGAAGAGGTAAGTTTTACTCACTCTCTTTTTAAAGAAAGGAAAATGGATAAAAGCTCAACCTCAGGAAGTATTAGACTCATGCAATCTAATCTACAAAAAGTTTTCAACTCACACCCGTCGACTGACCGTTGGCAAAAAGTCTACAAACAATCAATGCTGAAGAGGTTTTAGAGAACTGTGTACCCTCTAGCTGCTGGTGAGATGTAAAAGGGTTAAACGCTAATAATGAGAACAGAAAGGAGCTGCGTTGAAAAGGAAAAATTGAGGTACCATTCAATCCAGCAGGCGCACCAAATGGGCCTCTCACCTGAGAAGACCAGAATGAAGAAGACCCGGGCTGCAAAAGCTGCACTGCAGCCTTATTCACAATAGACAAGACAGTGAAGCAACCAAAATGTCCATCAACAGATGAAAGGAAAAAGAAGAAGCGGCCCATGTACACAATGAATACTAGCCATGGAAAACAATGAAACACTGCTCTTTGAGACACCATAGATGATCTTGGAGATAATCACAGAACATGAGGTAAGTCGGAAAGCAAAAGTCTATATCCTATGATATCACTTATACGCGTTCTCTAGTAACTGACACAAATGAACATATTTCCACAGAGAAAGTCAATCACAGACTTATTAAAAAAAACTATGCTTATCTACAAGGAAAGGTGGGGGGGAATGGATAAATGAAGATTAGCGTTACCATATGTATACAAATACATATTATATACATATATCAAAAAGACCGACCATATAGCAAGGAAGGTTTACGGAACACTGTGTAATAATTTACACGGGAAGAGGATCTCTACATAAATAGGTATATAGAATATGTAGATGAACCAGAGTATGTACACCTTGGACAAGCAACATTCTAACCATTACCCCAATTGAAAAAATTAAAACAACCAACTAGGAGTAATGAGACATAAACTTATGGGGGGTTCTCCTGGCACATTCCATTCAAATTTACAACCTAGGCAAACGACTTCCAGAACGGCTCTGCTGCCCTAGTACCCAGATTTGGGAATGGAGAAATGCTGCATCCTTGTGGCCGTTTCCCACAACAGCAGCTTTAAACCCACTGCAAAAGGTCACTAAATATTCACCAATTGCAGGTCTGTAAATGACACCTGCCCTCCAAAAGATACTGAGGTCGAAAATCGACCAAAAAACTCTAGAGTGCAACCTTCCAAAAGAAAATTTGAAGAGGTATATTGTACTCACACCTTTTTTCTTTTTTCTTTTAACAGAAAAGGAAAAGGCGTGGAAAAAGGATGAATTGTAGGAATTTTTACAGACATGTAAACCCAAATTACAAAAACCTATCAGCTCACACCAGTCAGAATGGCCATCAACAAAAATGCGGCAAACGATAAACGCTGACGTGATTGTGGAGAAATGCGTACCCTCGATTCTAAGGGGGACGTGGTAAGAGCCACTAATGAAAGCACAATTGAGGTGCCTTGAAAAGGTAAACGTTGAGCTACCATACCAATCAATCAATCATACCCACTGCTGGGTCTATCACCTGAGAAAATGAAAATCAAAAATCGCAGGCTGGCAATCCTGCACTCCAGCAATATTTACCATAGGCAACACTTGGAAGCAACGAAAATGTCCATCAACAGAGGAATGCACCAAGAAGAAGTGGTCCATGTACACAATGGAATATTAGCCATGGAAAACATTGAAGCACTGCTCTTTGAGGCACCATAGATGAGCCTGGAGATAATCACAAAACATGAAGTAGGTCGGAAAGCAAAAGACCTATATCTTATATTATCACTTATGGCATTATCTAATAACTGACACAGATGAACATATTTCTAAAGAGAAAGACACTCACAGGCGTAGAACACAAACTATGCTCATCTAAAAGGAAAGGAGGGGGGAAATTGAGAAATGAAGATTAGTGTTACTATACATATTCAAATACATATTATATACATGTATCAAAAAGACCGAACATATAACAAGGGAGGTCGACGGAACAGTGTAATATTTTACATGGGAAGAGGATCTGTACATTAATAGACATACATAATGTCCAAATGAACCAGATTGTGTACACCTAGGACAAACAGTATTCTAAACTTTACCCAGATTAAAAAAATTTTTAAAAACCAAGAAGAAGTAATGAGACATAAACTTATGGGGATTTCTCCTGGCAAATTCCATTCTAATTTACAACCTAGGACAATGACTTCCAGAAAGGCTCTGCTGCCCTAGAACCAGGACTGGGGAATGGAGAAATGCTACCTCCTTGTGGACGTTTCCCACAACAGCAGCTTTGAACCCACTGCAAAAGGTCACTAAATTTTCACCAACTTGCAGTTCTGTAAATTGCGCCTGGCCTCCAGAAAATTTCTGGGGTCAAAAATCGACCAAAAAATTCAGAAGAGGGCAACCTTCGAAGAAGACAATTTCAAGAGCTATATTGTACTCACGGTTTTTTTCTTTTAAGAGAAAAGAAAAAGGCGTAGGAATATGATGAATTTTAAAATTTTCATGACATGCATACCCATATTACAAAACCCTATCAGCACACAGCAGTCAGAATGGCCATTAGGAAAAATGCTGCAAAAAATAAACGGTGAAGGGAGTGTGGAGAAATGCGTACCCTCGGCTGTAAGGGGGGGCATGTAAAGAGCCACTAACGAAAACACAACGTAGGTGCTTTGAAAAGGGAAACATTGAGCTACCAGTCCATCAATCACAACCACTGCTTGGCCTATCACCTGAGAAAATGAGAATCAAAAAGTCACAGGCTGGCAAACCAGTATGCCAGCAATATTTACCATAGCCAGCACTTGGAAGCAATGAAAATGTCCATCAACCGAGGAATGCACCAAGAAGAAGTGGTCCACGTACACAATGGGATATTACTCTAATAATAAATATAAATTAAATTTAAAAACAAAGAAAAGCAAGGAGACATCAACATTTGTGGGTTTATCCGGGCACATTGCACTCTAATTTATAACCGAAGAACACCACTGGCCGGTAGGTCTGTTTCCCTAGTACCAGCAAGGGGAACGTAGAAAGATTGCCGCTCTCTGGCCGTTACCTGCAAAAGCAGGTTTAAAGCCTGAGCTAATGGTCACTTCATATGAACAAGTACTGCAGGGCTGTAAATGAAACCTGCCCTCAAAATGTCTTGAGGGAGATCATGGCCAAAATATTTCAAATGGTGACACATACTTTAAGAAAACACTTTGAAGAAATAAGCTCTCATCACAGCTGGAAAAATAAAAAGGACATGTCTTACAGCTCAATTTCAACGCATTATGAGACACATGCAAATTCAACCACAAAGAGGTATCAGCTCACACCACTCAGAATAACCATCAGCAAAAACTACAAAGAATAAATGCTGAAGGTGCTGGGAAGAAATGCATACCCTCCGCTTTAAGTGGGACGTAACCTGGAAAGAGCCACTAAAGAGAACGGAATAGAGGTGCCTTTAAAAGGTAAACATTGAGCTACCATATGACCCAGCAGACCTATTCCTGGACCTATAACCTAAGAAGACAGAATTGGAAGGACACAGGTACGCAAATCTGCATTGCATAGTATAACAATCGCCAAGATATGGAAGTAACCAAAAAGTCCAACGACAGATGGGTGGAGAAAGAAGAACTGCTCCATGTACAGATGGAATATGAGCTAGTGAAAAAATGAAACAATGCC
Source organism: Balaenoptera borealis (assembly GCF_965194805.1). Lineage (NCBI taxonomy): Eukaryota > Metazoa > Chordata > Mammalia > Artiodactyla > Balaenopteridae > Balaenoptera > Balaenoptera borealis. Next base: position 102,824,651 of record NC_138863.1, on the reverse strand, counting down.
ATTTGCAGCACCATAGATGAGTCTAGAAGTAATCACGCAGCTTGGAGTAAGTGAGAAAGCGAAAGACACATATCCTATCCTATCACATATAGGTGTTACCGAAAAAATGATACAAACAAAGGTATTTCCACAGAGAAACACTATCATAGATTCATTTAAAAAACTTATGGTTCACCAAATGGAAAGGTGTGAGGATTGGATACATTACCGTATTGAGGTTAACAGAGAGATACAAACACATGTGAAATATATAATCACCAAAGACCTACGCTATACCAAGAGAAGACTACTCAACATTGTGTCGTAACAGACATGGGAAAAGGATCCGAAGAAAAATAGATATATGTATATGTGTGAAAGAACCACATCTTGCACACCTAGAACAAACAAAACATTGTAATCAAGTTTGCTGTGATAAAAAATAAAAATTAAGTTAAAAATACCAACAAGAAGTAATGAGACATAAACTTAAAGGGCTTTTTCCTCGCACATTCCATTCTAATTTACAACCTAGAACACCACTTCCACTAAGGCTCTGTTGCCCTAGTAACCAGATTTGGTAAAGGAGAAATGCTGCCGCCTTGTGGCCGATTCCCGCAACAGCAGCTTTTAACCCACAGCTAATGGTCACTTACCATTCACAAGGACTCAGGGCTGTAAAGGACACCTGCCCTCAAATTGTGCTGAAGTAGGGAATGGATAAAAAAAATTCAAAACAGGCAAAATGTTCACGAAGCTCGTATGAAGAGGTAAGTTTTACTCACTCTCTTTTTAAAGAAAGGAAAATGGATAAAAGCTCAACCTCAGGAAGTATTAGACTCATGCAATCTAATCTACAAAAAGTTTTCAACTCACACCCGTCGACTGACCGTTGGCAAAAAGTCTACAAACAATCAATGCTGAAGAGGTTTTAGAGAACTGTGTACCCTCTAGCTGCTGGTGAGATGTAAAAGGGTTAAACGCTAATAATGAGAACAGAAAGGAGCTGCGTTGAAAAGGAAAAATTGAGGTACCATTCAATCCAGCAGGCGCACCAATGGGCCTCTCACCTGAGAAGACCAGAATGAAGAAGACCCGGGCTGCAAAAGCTGCACTGCAGCCTTATTCACAATAGACAAGACAGTGAAGCAACCAAAATGTCCATCAACAGATGAAAGGAAAAAGAAGAAGCGGCCCATGTACACAATGAATACTAGCCATGGAAAACAATGAAACACTGCTCTTTGAGACACCATAGATGATCTTGGAGATAATCACAGAACATGAGGTAAGTCGGAAAGCAAAAGTCCTATATCCTATGATATCACTTATACGCGTTCTCTAGTAACTGACACAAATGAACATATTTCCACAGAGAAAGTCAATCACAGACTTATTAAAAAAAACTATGCTTATCTACAAGGAAAGGTGGGGGGGAATGGATAAATGAAGATTAGCGTTACCATATGTATACAAATACATATTATATACATATATCAAAAAGACCGACCATATAGCAAGGAAGGTTTACGGAACACTGTGTAATAATTTACACGGGAAGAGGATCTCTACATAAATAGGTATATAGAATATGTAGATGAACCAGAGTATGTACACCTTGGACAAGCAACATTCTAACCATTACCCCAATTGAAAAAATTAAAACAACCAACTAGGAGTAATGAGACATAAACTTATGGGGGGTTCTCCTGGCACATTCCATTCAAATTTACAACCTAGGCAAACGACTTCCAGAACGGCTCTGCTGCCCTAGTACCCAGATTTGGGAATGGAGAAATGCTGCATCCTTGTGGCCGTTTCCCACAACAGCAGCTTTAAACCCACTGCAAAAGGTCACTAAATATTCACCAATTGCAGGTCTGTAAATGACACCTGCCCTCCAAAAGATACTGAGGTCGAAAATCGACCAAAAAACTCTAGAGTGCAACCTTCCAAAAAGAAAATTTGAAGAGGTATATTGTACTCACACCTTTTTTCTTTTTTCTTTTAACAGAAAAGGAAAAGGCGTGGAAAAAGGATGAATTGTAGGAATTTTTACAGACATGTAAACCCAAATTACAAAAACCTATCAGCTCACACCAGTCAGAATGGCCATCAACAAAAATGCGGCAAACGATAAACGCTGACGTGATTGTGGAGAAATGCGTACCCTCGATTCTAAGGGGGACGTGGTAAGAGCCACTAATGAAAGCACAATTGAGGTGCCTTGAAAAGGTAAACGTTGAGCTACCATACCAATCAATCAATCATACCCACTGCTGGGTCTATCACCTGAGAAAATGAAAATCAAAAATCGCAGGCTGGCAATCCTGCACTCCAGCAATATTTACCATAGGCAACACTTGGAAGCAACGAAAATGTCCATCAACAGAGGAATGCACCAAGAAGAAGTGGTCCATGTACACAATGGAATATTAGCCATGGAAAACATTGAAGCACTGCTCTTTGAGGCACCATAGATGAGCCTGGAGATAATCACAAAACATGAAGTAGGTCGGAAAGCAAAAGACCTATATCTTATATTATCACTTATGGCATTATCTAATAACTGACACAGATGAACATATTTCTAAAGAGAAAGACACTCACAGGCGTAGAACACAAACTATGCTCATCTAAAAGGAAAGGAGGGGGGAAATTGAGAAATGAAGATTAGTGTTACTATACATATTCAAATACATATTATATACATGTATCAAAAAGACCGAACATATAACAAGGGAGGTCGACGGAACAGTGTAATATTTTACATGGGAAGAGGATCTGTACATTAATAGACATACATAATGTCCAAATGAACCAGATTGTGTACACCTAGGACAAACAGTATTCTAAACTTTACCCAGATTAAAAAAATTTTAAAAACCAAGAAGAAGTAATGAGACATAAACTTATGGGGATTTCTCCTGGCAAATTCCATTCTAATTTACAACCTAGGACAATGACTTCCAGAAAGGCTCTGCTGCCCTAGAACCAGGACTGGGGAATGGAGAAATGCTACCTCCTTGTGGACGTTTCCCACAACAGCAGCTTTGAACCCACTGCAAAAGGTCACTAAATTTTCACCAACTTGCAGTTCTGTAAATTGCGCCTGGCCTCCAGAAAATTTCTGGGGTCAAAAATCGACCAAAAAATTCAGAAGAGGGCAACCTTCGAAGAAGACAATTTCAAGAGCTATATTGTACTCACGGTTTTTTTCTTTTAAGAGAAAAGAAAAAGGCGTAGGAATATGATGAATTTTAAAAATTTTCATGACATGCATACCCATATTACAAAACCCTATCAGCACACAGCAGTCAGAATGGCCATTAGGAAAAATGCTGCAAAAAATAAACGGTGAAGGGAGTGTGGAGAAATGCGTACCCTCGGCTGTAAGGGGGGGCATGTAAAGAGCCACTAACGAAAACACAACGTAGGTGCTTTGAAAAGGGAAACATTGAGCTACCAGTCCATCAATCACAACCACTGCTTGGCCTATCACCTGAGAAAATGAGAATCAAAAAGTCACAGGCTGGCAAACCAGTATGGCAGCAATATTTACCATAGCCAGCACTTGGAAGCAATGAAAATGTCCATCAACCGAGGAATGCACCAAGAAGAAGTGGTCCACGTACACAATGGGATATTACTCTAATAATAAATATAAATTAAATTTAAAAACAAAGAAAAGCAAGGAGACATCAACATTTGTGGGTTTATCCGGGCACATTGCACTCTAATTTATAACCGAAGAACACCACTGGCCGGTAGGTCTGTTTCCCTAGTACCAGCAAGGGGAACGTAGAAAGATTGCCGCTCTCTGGCCGTTACCTGCAAAAGCAGGTTTAAAGCCTGAGCTAATGGTCACTTCATATGAACAAGTACTGCAGGGCTGTAAATGAAACCTGCCCTCAAAATGTCTTGAGGGAGATCATGGCCAAAATATTTCAAATGGTGACACATACTTTAAGAAAACACTTTGAAGAAATAAGCTCTCATCACAGCTGGAAAAATAAAAAGGACATGTCTTACAGCTCAATTTCAACGCATTATGAGACACATGCAAATTCAACCACAAAGAGGTATCAGCTCACACCACTCAGAATAACCATCAGCAAAAACTACAAAGAATAAATGCTGAAGGTGCTGGGAAGAAATGCATACCCTCCGCTTTAAGTGGGACGTAACCTGGAAAGAGCCACTAAAGAGAACGGAATAGAGGTGCCTTTAAAAGGTAAACATTGAGCTACCATATGACCCAGCAGACCTATTCCTGGACCTATAACCTAAGAAGACAGAATTGGAAGGACACAGGTACGCAAATCTGCATTGCATAGTATAACAATCGCCAAGATATGGAAGTAACCAAAAAGTCCAACGACAGATGGGTGGACAAAGAAGAACTGCTCCATGTACAGATGGAATATGAGCTAGTGAAAAAATGAAACAATGCCATTTGCAGCACCATAGATGAGTCTAGAAGTAATCACGCAGCTTGGAGTAAGTGAGAAAGCGAAAGACACATATCCTATCCTATCACATATAGGTGTTACCGAAAAAATGATACAAACAAAGGTATTTCCACAGAGAAACACTATCATAGATTCATTTAAAAAACTTATGGTTCACCAAATGGAAAGGTGTGAGGATTGGATACATTACCGTATTGAGGTTAACAGAGAGATACAAACACATGTGAAATATATAATCACCAAAGACCTACGCTATACCAAGAGAAGACTACTCAACATTGTGTCGTAACAGACATGGGAAAAGGATCCGAAGAAAAATAGATATATGTATATGTGTGAAAGAACCACATCTTGCACACCTAGAACAAACAAAACATTGTAATCAAGTTTGCTGTGATAAAAAATAAAAATTAAGTTAAAAATACCAACAAGAAGTAATGAGACATAAACTTAAAGGGCTTTTTCCTCGCACATTCCATTCTAATTTACAACCTAGAACACCACTTCCACTAAGGCTCTGTTGCCCTAGTAACCAGATTTGGTAAAGGAGAAATGCTGCCGCCTTGTGGCCGATTCCCGCAACAGCAGCTTTTAACCCACAGCTAATGGTCACTTACCATTCACAAGGACTCAGGGCTGTAAAGGACACCTGCCCTCAAATTGTGCTGAAGTAGGGAATGGATAAAAAAAATTCAAAACAGGCAAAATGTTCACGAAGCTCGTATGAAGAGGTAAGTTTTACTCACTCTCTTTTTAAAGAAAGGAAAATGGATAAAAGCTCAACCTCAGGAAGTATTAGACTCATGCAATCTAATCTACAAAAAGTTTTCAACTCACACCCGTCGACTGACCGTTGGCAAAAAGTCTACAAACAATCAATGCTGAAGAGGTTTTAGAGAACTGTGTACCCTCTAGCTGCTGGTGAGATGTAAAAGGGTTAAACGCTAATAATGAGAACAGAAAGGAGCTGCGTTGAAAAGGAAAAATTGAGGTACCATTCAATCCAGCAGGCGCACCAATGGGCCTCTCACCTGAGAAGACCAGAATGAAGAAGACCCGGGCTGCAAAAGCTGCACTGCAGCCTTATTCACAATAGACAAGACAGTGAAGCAACCAAAATGTCCATCAACAGATGAAAGGAAAAAGAAGAAGCGGCCCATGTACACAATGAATACTAGCCATGGAAAACAATGAAACACTGCTCTTTGAGACACCATAGATGATCTTGGAGATAATCACAGAACATGAGGTAAGTCGGAAAGCAAAAGTCCTATATCCTATGATATCACTTATACGCGTTCTCTAGTAACTGACACAAATGAACATATTTCCACAGAGAAAGTCAATCACAGACTTATTAAAAAAAACTATGCTTATCTACAAGGAAAGGTGGGGGGGAATGGATAAATGAAGATTAGCGTTACCATATGTATACAAATACATATTATATACATATATCAAAAAGACCGACCATATAGCAAGGAAGGTTTACGGAACACTGTGTAATAATTTACACGGGAAGAGGATCTCTACATAAATAGGTATATAGAATATGTAGATGAACCAGAGTATGTACACCTTGGACAAGCAACATTCTAACCATTACCCCAATTGAAAAAATTAAAACAACCAACTAGGAGTAATGAGACATAAACTTATGGGGGGTTCTCCTGGCACATTCCATTCAAATTTACAACCTAGGCAAACGACTTCCAGAACGGCTCTGCTGCCCTAGTACCCAGATTTGGGAATGGAGAAATGCTGCATCCTTGTGGCCGTTTCCCACAACAGCAGCTTTAAACCCACTGCAAAAGGTCACTAAATATTCACCAATTGCAGGTCTGTAAATGACACCTGCCCTCCAAAAGATACTGAGGTCGAAAATCGACCAAAAAACTCTAGAGTGCAACCTTCCAAAAAGAAAATTTGAAGAGGTATATTGTACTCACACCTTTTTTCTTTTTTCTTTTAACAGAAAAGGAAAAGGCGTGGAAAAAGGATGAATTGTAGGAATTTTTACAGACATGTAAACCCAAATTACAAAAACCTATCAGCTCACACCAGTCAGAATGGCCATCAACAAAAATGCGGCAAACGATAAACGCTGACGTGATTGTGGAGAAATGCGTACCCTCGATTCTAAGGGGGACGTGGTAAGAGCCACTAATGAAAGCACAATTGAGGTGCCTTGAAAAGGTAAACGTTGAGCTACCATACCAATCAATCAATCATACCCACTGCTGGGTCTATCACCTGAGAAAATGAAAATCAAAAATCGCAGGCTGGCAATCCTGCACTCCAGCAATATTTACCATAGGCAACACTTGGAAGCAACGAAAATGTCCATCAACAGAGGAATGCACCAAGAAGAAGTGGTCCATGTACACAATGGAATATTAGCCATGGAAAACATTGAAGCACTGCTCTTTGAGGCACCATAGATGAGCCTGGAGATAATCACAAAACATGAAGTAGGTCGGAAAGCAAAAGACCTATATCTTATATTATCACTTATGGCATTATCTAATAACTGACACAGATGAACATATTTCTAAAGAGAAAGACACTCACAGGCGTAGAACACAAACTATGCTCATCTAAAAGGAAAGGAGGGGGGAAATTGAGAAATGAAGATTAGTGTTACTATACATATTCAAATACATATTATATACATGTATCAAAAAGACCGAACATATAACAAGGGAGGTCGACGGAACAGTGTAATATTTTACATGGGAAGAGGATCTGTACATTAATAGACATACATAATGTCCAAATGAACCAGATTGTGTACACCTAGGACAAACAGTATTCTAAACTTTACCCAGATTAAAAAAATTTTAAAAACCAAGAAGAAGTAATGAGACATAAACTTATGGGGATTTCTCCTGGCAAATTCCATTCTAATTTACAACCTAGGACAATGACTTCCAGAAAGGCTCTGCTGCCCTAGAACCAGGACTGGGGAATGGAGAAATGCTACCTCCTTGTGGACGTTTCCCACAACAGCAGCTTTGAACCCACTGCAAAAGGTCACTAAATTTTCACCAACTTGCAGTTCTGTAAATTGCGCCTGGCCTCCAGAAAATTTCTGGGGTCAAAAATCGACCAAAAAATTCAGAAGAGGGCAACCTTCGAAGAAGACAATTTCAAGAGCTATATTGTACTCACGGTTTTTTTCTTTTAAGAGAAAAGAAAAAGGCGTAGGAATATGATGAATTTTAAAAATTTTCATGACATGCATACCCATATTACAAAACCCTATCAGCACACAGCAGTCAGAATGGCCATTAGGAAAAATGCTGCAAAAAATAAACGGTGAAGGGAGTGTGGAGAAATGCGTACCCTCGGCTGTAAGGGGGGGCATGTAAAGAGCCACTAACGAAAACACAACGTAGGTGCTTTGAAAAGGGAAACATTGAGCTACCAGTCCATCAATCACAACCACTGCTTGGCCTATCACCTGAGAAAATGAGAATCAAAAAGTCACAGGCTGGCAAACCAGTATGCCAGCAATATTTACCATAGCCAGCACTTGGAAGCAATGAAAATGTCCATCAACCGAGGAATGCACCAAGAAGAAGTGGTCCACGTACACAATGGGATATTACTCTAATAATAAATATAAATTAAATTTAAAAACAAAGAAAAGCAAGGAGACATCAACATTTGTGGGTTTATCCGGGCACATTGCACTCTAATTTATAACCGAAGAACACCACTGGCCGGTAGGTCTGTTTCCCTAGTACCAGCAAGGGGAACGTAGAAAGATTGCCGCTCTCTGGCCGTTACCTGCAAAAGCAGGTTTAAAGCCTGAGCTAATGGTCACTTCATATGAACAAGTACTGCAGGGCTGTAAATGAAACCTGCCCTCAAAATGTCTTGAGGGAGATCATGGCCAAAATATTTCAAATGGTGACACATACTTTAAGAAAACACTTTGAAGAAATAAGCTCTCATCACAGCTGGAAAAATAAAAAGGACATGTCTTACAGCTCAATTTCAACGCATTATGAGACACATGCAAATTCAACCACAAAGAGGTATCAGCTCACACCACTCAGAATAACCATCAGCAAAAACTACAAAGAATAAATGCTGAAGGTGCTGGGAAGAAATGCATACCCTCCGCTTTAAGTGGGACGTAACCTGGAAAGAGCCACTAAAGAGAACGGAATAGAGGTGCCTTTAAAAGGTAAACATTGAGCTACCATATGACCCAGCAGACCTATTCCTGGACCTATAACCTAAGAAGACAGAATTGGAAGGACACAGGTACGCAAATCTGCATTGCATAGTATAACAATCGCCAAGATATGGAAGTAACCAAAAAGTCCAACGACAGATGGGTGGAGAAAGAAGAACTGCTCCATGTACAGATGGAATATGAGCTAGTGAAAAAATGAAACAATGCCATTTGCAGCACCATAGATGAGTCTAGAAGTAATCACGCAGCTTGGAGTAAGTGAGAAAGCGAAAGACACATATCCTATCCTATCACATATAGGTGTTACCGAAAAAATGATACAAACAAAGGTATTTCCACAGAGAAACACTATCATAGATTCATTTTAAAAACTTATGGTTCACCAAATGGAAAGGTGTGAGGATTGGATACATTACCGTATTGAGGTTAACAGAGAGATACAAACACATGTGAAATATATAATCACCAAAGACCTACGCTATACCAAGAGAAGACTACTCAACATTGTGTCGTAACAGACATGGGAAAAGGATCCGAAGAAAAATAGATATATGTATATGTGTGAAAGAACCACATCTTGCACACCTAGAACAAACAAAACATTGTAATCAAGTTTGCTGTGATAAAAAATAAAAATTAAGTTAAAAATACCAACAAGAAGTAATGAGACATAAACTTAAAGGGCTTTTTCCTCGCACATTCCATTCTAATTTACAACCTAGAACACCACTTCCACTAAGGCTCTGTTGCCCTAGTAACCAGATTTGGTAAAGGAGAAATGCTGCCGCCTTGTGGCCGATTCCCGCAACAGCAGCTTTTAACCCACAGCTAATGGTCACTTACCATTCACAAGGACTCAGGGCTGTAAAGGACACCTGCCCTCAAATTGTGCTGAAGTAGGGAATGGATAAAAAAAATTCAAAACAGGCAAAATGTTCACGAAGCTCGTATGAAGAGGTAAGTTTTACTCACTCTCTTTTTAAAGAAAGGAAAATGGATAAAAGCTCAACCTCAGGAAGTATTAGACTCATGCAATCTAATCTACAAAAAGTTTTCAACTCACACCCGTCGACTGACCGTTGGCAAAAAGTCTACAAACAATCAATGCTGAAGAGGTTTTAGAGAACTGTGTACCCTCTAGCTGCTGGTGAGATGTAAAAGGGTTAAACGCTAATAATGAGAACAGAAAGGAGCTGCGTTGAAAAGGAAAAATTGAGGTACCATTCAATCCAGCAGGCGCACCAATGGGCCTCTCACCTGAGAAGACCAGAATGAAGAAGACCCGGGCTGCAAAAGCTGCACTGCAGCCTTATTCACAATAGACAAGACAGTGAAGCAACCAAAATGTCCATCAACAGATGAAAGGAAAAAGAAGAAGCGGCCCATGTACACAATGAATACTAGCCATGGAAAACAATGAAACACTGCTCTTTGAGACACCATAGATGATCTTGGAGATAATCACAGAACATGAGGTAAGTCGGAAAGCAAAAGTCCTATATCCTATGATATCACTTATACGCGTTCTCTAGTAACTGACACAAATGAACATATTTCCACAGAGAAAGTCAATCACAGACTTATTAAAAAAAACTATGCTTATCTACAAGGAAAGGTGGGGGGGAATGGATAAATGAAGATTAGCGTTACCATATGTATACAAATACATATTATATACATATATCAAAAAGACCGACCATATAGCAAGGAAGGTTTACGGAACACTGTGTAATAATTTACACGGGAAGAGGATCTCTACATAAATAGGTATATAGAATATGTAGATGAACCAGAGTATGTACACCTTGGACAAGCAACATTCTAACCATTACCCCAATTGAAAAAATTAAAACAACCAACTAGGAGTAATGAGACATAAACTTATGGGGGGTTCTCCTGGCACATTCCATTCAAATTTACAACCTAGGCAAACGACTTCCAGAACGGCTCTGCTGCCCTAGTACCCAGATTTGGGAATGGAGAAATGCTGCATCCTTGTGGCCGTTTCCCACAACAGCAGCTTTAAACCCACTGCAAAAGGTCACTAAATATTCACCAATTGCAGGTCTGTAAATGACACCTGCCCTCCAAAAGATACTGAGGTCGAAAATCGACCAAAAAACTCTAGAGTGCAACCTTCCAAAAAGAAAATTTGAAGAGGTATATTGTACTCACACCTTTTTTCTTTTTTCTTTTAACAGAAAAGGAAAAGGCGTGGAAAAAGGATGAATTGTAGGAATTTTTACAGACATGTAAACCCAAATTACAAAAACCTATCAGCTCACACCAGTCAGAATGGCCATCAACAAAAATGCGGCAAACGATAAACGCTGACGTGATTGTGGAGAAATGCGTACCCTCGATTCTAAGGGGGACGTGGTAAGAGCCACTAATGAAAGCACAATTGAGGTGCCTTGAAAAGGTAAACGTTGAGCTACCATACCAATCAATCAATCATACCCACTGCTGGGTCTATCACCTGAGAAAATGAAAATCAAAAATCGCAGGCTGGCAATCCTGCACTCCAGCAATATTTACCATAGGCAACACTTGGAAGCAACGAAAATGTCCATCAACAGAGGAATGCACCAAGAAGAAGTGGTCCATGTACACAATGGAATATTAGCCATGGAAAACATTGAAGCACTGCTCTTTGAGGCACCATAGATGAGCCTGGAGATAATCACAAAACATGAAGTAGGTCGGAAAGCAAAAGACCTATATCTTATATTATCACTTATGGCATTATCTAATAACTGACACAGATGAACATATTTCTAAAGAGAAAGACACTCACAGGCGTAGAACACAAACTATGCTCATCTAAAAGGAAAGGAGGGGGGAAATTGAGAAATGAAGATTAGTGTTACTATACATATTCAAATACATATTATATACATGTATCAAAAAGACCGAACATATAACAAGGGAGGTCGACGGAACAGTGTAATATTTTACATGGGAAGAGGATCTGTACATTAATAGACATACATAATGTCCAAATGAACCAGATTGTGTACACCTAGGACAAACAGTATTCTAAACTTTACCCAGATTAAAAAAATTTTAAAAACCAAGAAGAAGTAATGAGACATAAACTTATGGGGATTTCTCCTGGCAAATTCCATTCTAATTTACAACCTAGGACAATGACTTCCAGAAAGGCTCTGCTGCCCTAGAACCAGGACTGGGGAATGGAGAAATGCTACCTCCTTGTGGACGTTTCCCACAACAGCAGCTTTGAACCCACTGCAAAAGGTCACTAAATTTTCACCAACTTGCAGTTCTGTAAATTGCGCCTGGCCTCCAGAAAATTTCTGGGGTCAAAAATCGACCAAAAAATTCAGAAGAGGGCAACCTTCGAAGAAGACAATTTCAAGAGCTATATTGTACTCACGGTTTTTTTCTTTTAAGAGAAAAGAAAAAGGCGTAGGAATATGATGAATTTTAAAAATTTTCATGACATGCATACCCATATTACAAAACCCTATCAGCACACAGCAGTCAGAATGGCCATTAGGAAAAATGCTGCAAAAAATAAACGGTGAAGGGAGTGTGGAGAAATGCGTACCCTCGGCTGTAAGGGGGGGCATGTAAAGAGCCACTAACGAAAACACAACGTAGGTGCTTTGAAAAGGGAAACATTGAGCTACCAGTCCATCAATCACAACCACTGCTTGGCCTATCACCTGAGAAAATGAGAATCAAAAAGTCACAGGCTGGCAAACCAGTATGCCAGCAATATTTACCATAGCCAGCACTTGGAAGCAATGAAAATGTCCATCAACCGAGGAATGCACCAAGAAGAAGTGGTCCACGTACACAATGGGATATTACTCTAATAATAAATATAAATTAAATTTAAAAACAAAGAAAAGCAAGGAGACATCAACATTTGTGGGTTTATCCGGGCACATTGCACTCTAATTTATAACCGAAGAACACCACTGGCCGGTAGGTCTGTTTCCCTAGTACCAGCAAGGGGAACGTAGAAAGATTGCCGCTCTCTGGCCGTTACCTGCAAAAGCAGGTTTAAAGCCTGAGCTAATGGTCACTTCATATGAACAAGTACTGCAGGGCTGTAAATGAAACCTGCCCTCAAAATGTCTTGAGGGAGATCATGGCCAAAATATTTCAAATGGTGACACATACTTTAAGAAAACACTTTGAAGAAATAAGCTCTCATCACAGCTGGAAAAATAAAAAGGACATGTCTTACAGCTCAATTTCAACGCATTATGAGACACATGCAAATTCAACCACAAAGAGGTATCAGCTCACACCACTCAGAATAACCATCAGCAAAAACTACAAAGAATAAATGCTGAAGGTGCTGGGAAGAAATGCATACCCTCCGCTTTAAGTGGGACGTAACCTGGAAAGAGCCACTAAAGAGAACGGAATAGAGGTGCCTTTAAAAGGTAAACATTGAGCTACCATATGACCCAGCAGACCTATTCCTGGACCTATAACCTAAGAAGACAGAATTGGAAGGACACAGGTACGCAAATCTGCATTGCATAGTATAACAATCGCCAAGATATGGAAGTAACCAAAAAGTCCAACGACAGATGGGTGGACAAAGAAGAACTGCTCCATGTACAGATGGAATATGAGCTAGTGAAAAAATGAAACAATGCCATTTGCAGCACCATAGATGAGTCTAGAAGTAATCACGCAGCTTGGAGTAAGTGAGAAAGCGAAAGACACATATCCTATCCTATCACATATAGGTGTTACCGAAAAAATGATACAAACAAAGGTATTTCCACAGAGAAACACTATCATAGATTCATTTAAAAAACTTATGGTTCACCAAATGGAAAGGTGTGAGGATTGGATACATTACCGTATTGAGGTTAACAGAGAGATACAAACACATGTGAAATATATAATCACCAAAGACCTACGCTATACCAAGAGAAGACTACTCAACATTGTGTCGTAACAGACATGGGAAAAGGATCCGAAGAAAAATAGATATATGTATATGTGTGAAAGAACCACATCTTGCACACCTAGAACAAACAAAACATTGTAATCAAGTTTGCTGTGATAAAAAATAAAAATTAAGTTAAAAATACCAACAAGAAGTAATGAGACATAAACTTAAAGGGCTTTTTCCTCGCACATTCCATTCTAATTTACAACCTAGAACACCACTTCCACTAAGGCTCTGTTGCCCTAGTAACCAGATTTGGTAAAGGAGAAATGCTGCCGCCTTGTGGCCGATTCCCGCAACAGCAGCTTTTAACCCACAGCTAATGGTCACTTACCATTCACAAGGACTCAGGGCTGTAAAGGACACCTGCCCTCAAATTGTGCTGAAGTAGGGAATGGATAAAAAAAATTCAAAACAGGCAAAATGTTCACGAAGCTCGTATGAAGAGGTAAGTTTTACTCACTCTCTTTTTAAAGAAAGGAAAATGGATAAAAGCTCAACCTCAGGAAGTATTAGACTCATGCAATCTAATCTACAAAAAGTTTTCAACTCACACCCGTCGACTGACCGTTGGCAAAAAGTCTACAAACAATCAATGCTGAAGAGGTTTTAGAGAACTGTGTACCCTCTAGCTGCTGGTGAGATGTAAAAGGGTTAAACGCTAATAATGAGAACAGAAAGGAGCTGCGTTGAAAAGGAAAAATTGAGGTACCATTCAATCCAGCAGGCGCACCAATGGGCCTCTCACCTGAGAAGACCAGAATGAAGAAGACCCGGGCTGCAAAAGCTGCACTGCAGCCTTATTCACAATAGACAAGACAGTGAAGCAACCAAAATGTCCATCAACAGATGAAAGGAAAAAGAAGAAGCGGCCCATGTACACAATGAATACTAGCCATGGAAAACAATGAAACACTGCTCTTTGAGACACCATAGATGATCTTGGAGATAATCACAGAACATGAGGTAAGTCGGAAAGCAAAAGTCCTATATCCTATGATATCACTTATACGCGTTCTCTAGTAACTGACACAAATGAACATATTTCCACAGAGAAAGTCAATCACAGACTTATTAAAAAAAACTATGCTTATCTACAAGGAAAGGTGGGGGGGAATGGATAAATGAAGATTAGCGTTACCATATGTATACAAATACATATTATATACATATATCAAAAAGACCGACCATATAGCAAGGAAGGTTTACGGAACACTGTGTAATAATTTACACGGGAAGAGGATCTCTACATAAATAGGTATATAGAATATGTAGATGAACCAGAGTATGTACACCTTGGACAAGCAACATTCTAACCATTACCCCAATTGAAAAAATTAAAACAACCAACTAGGAGTAATGAGACATAAACTTATGGGGGGTTCTCCTGGCACATTCCATTCAAATTTACAACCTAGGCAAACGACTTCCAGAACGGCTCTGCTGCCCTAGTACCCAGATTTGGGAATGGAGAAATGCTGCATCCTTGTGGCCGTTTCCCACAACAGCAGCTTTAAACCCACTGCAAAAGGTCACTAAATATTCACCAATTGCAGGTCTGTAAATGACACCTGCCCTCCAAAAGATACTGAGGTCGAAAATCGACCAAAAAACTCTAGAGTGCAACCTTCCAAAAAGAAAATTTGAAGAGGTATATTGTACTCACACCTTTTTTCTTTTTTCTTTTAACAGAAAAGGAAAAGGCGTGGAAAAAGGATGAATTGTAGGAATTTTTACAGACATGTAAACCCAAATTACAAAAACCTATCAGCTCACACCAGTCAGAATGGCCATCAACAAAAATGCGGCAAACGATAAACGCTGACGTGATTGTGGAGAAATGCGTACCCTCGATTCTAAGGGGGACGTGGTAAGAGCCACTAATGAAAGCACAATTGAGGTGCCTTGAAAAGGTAAACGTTGAGCTACCATACCAATCAATCAATCATACCCACTGCTGGGTCTATCACCTGAGAAAATGAAAATCAAAAATCGCAGGCTGGCAATCCTGCACTCCAGCAATATTTACCATAGGCAACACTTGGAAGCAACGAAAATGTCCATCAACAGAGGAATGCACCAAGAAGAAGTGGTCCATGTACACAATGGAATATTAGCCATGGAAAACATTGAAGCACTGCTCTTTGAGGCACCATAGATGAGCCTGGAGATAATCACAAAACATGAAGTAGGTTGGAAAGCAAAAGACCTATATCTTATATTATCACTTATGGCATTATCTAATAACTGACACAGATGAACATATTTCTAAAGAGAAAGACACTCACAGGCGTAGAACACAAACTATGCTCATCTAAAAGGAAAGGAGGGGGGAAATTGAGAAATGAAGATTAGTGTTACTATACATATTCAAATACATATTATATACATGTATCAAAAAGACCGAACATATAACAAGGGAGGTCGACGGAACAGTGTAATATTTTACATGGGAAGAGGATCTGTACATTAATAGACATACATAATGTCCAAATGAACCAGATTGTGTACACCTAGGACAAACAGTATTCTAAACTTTACCCAGATTAAAAAAATTTTAAAAACCAAGAAGAAGTAATGAGACATAAACTTATGGGGATTTCTCCTGGCAAATTCCATTCTAATTTACAACCTAGGACAATGACTTCCAGAAAGGCTCTGCTGCCCTAGAACCAGGACTGGGGAATGGAGAAATGCTACCTCCTTGTGGACGTTTCCCACAACAGCAGCTTTGAACCCACTGCAAAAGGTCACTAAATTTTCACCAACTTGCAGTTCTGTAAATTGCGCCTGGCCTCCAGAAAATTTCTGGGGTCAAAAATCGACCAAAAAATTCAGAAGAGGGCAACCTTCGAAGAAGACAATTTCAAGAGCTATATTGTACTCACGGTTTTTTTCTTTTAAGAGAAAAGAAAAAGGCGTAGGAATATGATGAATTTTAAAAATTTTCATGACATGCATACCCATATTACAAAACCCTATCAGCACACAGCAGTCAGAATGGCCATTAGGAAAAATGCTGCAAAAAATAAACGGTGAAGGGAGTGTGGAGAAATGCGTACCCTCGGCTGTAAGGGGGGGCATGTAAAGAGCCACTAACGAAAACACAACGTAGGTGCTTTGAAAAGGGAAACATTGAGCTACCAGTCCATCAATCACAACCACTGCTTGGCCTATCACCTGAGAAAATGAGAATCAAAAAGTCACAGGCTGGCAAACCAGTATGCCAGCAATATTTACCATAGCCAGCACTTGGAAGCAATGAAAATGTCCGTCAACCGAGGAATGCACCAAGAAGAAGTGGTCCACGTACACAATGGGATATTACTCTAATAATAAATATAAATTAAATTTAAAAACAAAGAAAAGCAAGGAGACATCAACATTTGTGGGTTTATCCGGGCACATTGCACTCTAATTTATAACCGAAGAACACCACTGGCCGGTAGGTCTGTTTCCCTAGTACCAGCAAGGGGAACGTAGAAAGATTGCCGCTCTCTGGCCGTTACCTGCAAAAGCAGGTTTAAAGCCTGAGCTAATGGTCACTTCATATGAACAAGTACTGCAGGGCTGTAAATGAAACCTGCCCTCAAAATGTCTTGAGGGAGATCATGGCCAAAATATTTCAAATGGTGACACATACTTTAAGAAAACACTTTGAAGAAATAAGCTCTCATCACAGCTGGAAAAATAAAAAGGACATGTCTTACAGCTCAATTTCAACGCATTATGAGACACATGCAAATTCAACCACAAAGAGGTATCAGCTCACACCACTCAGAATAACCATCAGCAAAAACTACAAAGAATAAATGCTGAAGGTGCTGGGAAGAAATGCATACCCTCCGCTTTAAGTGGGACGTAACCTGGAAAGAGCCACTAAAGAGAACGGAATAGAGGTGCCTTTAAAAGGTAAACATTGAGCTACCATATGACCCAGCAGACCTATTCCTGGACCTATAACCTAAGAAGACAGAATTGGAAGGACACAGGTACGCAAATCTGCATTGCATAGTATAACAATCGCCAAGATATGGAAGTAACCAAAAAGTCCAACGACAGATGGGTGGAGAAAGAAGAACTGCTCCATGTACAGATGGAATATGAGCTAGTGAAAAAATGAAACAATGCCATTTGCAGCACCATAGATGAGTCTAGAAGTAATCACGCAGCTTGGAGTAAGTGAGAAAGCGAAAGACACATATCCTATCCTATCACATATAGGTGTTACCGAAAAAATGATACAAACAAAGGTATTTCCACAGAGAAACACTATCATAGATTCATTTTAAAAACTTATGGTTCACCAAATGGAAAGGTGTGAGGATTGGATACATTACCGTATTGAGGTTAACAGAGAGATACAAACACATGTGAAATATATAATCACCAAAGACCTACGCTATACCAAGAGAAGACTACTCAACATTGTGTCGTAACAGACATGGGAAAAGGATCCGAAGAAAAATAGATATATGTATATGTGTGAAAGAACCACATCTTGCACACCTAGAACAAACAAAACATTGTAATCAAGTTTGCTGTGATAAAAAATAAAAATTAAGTTAAAAATACCAACAAGAAGTAATGAGACATAAACTTAAAGGGCTTTTTCCTCGCACATTCCATTCTAATTTACAACCTAGAACACCACTTCCACTAAGGCTCTGTTGCCCTAGTAACCAGATTTGGTAAAGGAGAAATGCTGCCGCCTTGTGGCCGATTCCCGCAACAGCAGCTTTTAACCCACAGCTAATGGTCACTTACCATTCACAAGGACTCAGGGCTGTAAAGGACACCTGCCCTCAAATTGTGCTGAAGTAGGGAATGGATAAAAAAAATTCAAAACAGGCAAAATGTTCACGAAGCTAGTATGAAGAGGTAAGTTTTACTCACTCTCTTTTTAAAGAAAGGAAAATGGATAAAAGCTCAACCTCAGGAAGTATTAGACTCATGCAATCTAATCTACAAAAAGTTTTCAACTCACACCCGTCGACTGACCGTTGGCAAAAAGTCTACAAACAATCAATGCTGAAGAGGTTTTAGAGAACTGTGTACCCTCTAGCTGCTGGTGAGATGTAAAAGGGTTAAACGCTAATAATGAGAACAGAAAGGAGCTGCGTTGAAAAGGAAAAATTGAGGTACCATTCAATCCAGCAGGCGCACCAATGGGCCTCTCACCTGAGAAGACCAGAATGAAGAAGACCCGGGCTGCAAAAGCTGCACTGCAGCCTTATTCACAATAGACAAGACAGTGAAGCAACCAAAATGTCCATCAACAGATGAAAGGAAAAAGAAGAAGCGGCCCATGTACACAATGAATACTAGCCATGGAAAACAATGAAACACTGCTCTTTGAGACACCATAGATGATCTTGGAGATAATCACAGAACATGAGGTAAGTCGGAAAGCAAAAGTCCTATATCCTATGATATCACTTATACGCGTTCTCTAGTAACTGACACAAATGAACATATTTCCACAGAGAAAGTCAATCACAGACTTATTAAAAAAAACTATGCTTATCTACAAGGAAAGGTGGGGGGGAATGGATAAATGAAGATTAGCGTTACCATATGTATACAAATACATATTATATACATATATCAAAAAGACCGACCATATAGCAAGGAAGGTTTACGGAACACTGTGTAATAATTTACACGGGAAGAGGATCTCTACATAAATAGGTATATAGAATATGTAGATGAACCAGAGTATGTACACCTTGGACAAGCAACATTCTAACCATTACCCCAATTGAAAAAATTAAAACAACCAACTAGGAGTAATGAGACATAAACTTATGGGGGGTTCTCCTGGCACATTCCATTCAAATTTACAACCTAGGCAAACGACTTCCAGAACGGCTCTGCTGCCCTAGTACCCAGATTTGGGAATGGAGAAATGCTGCATCCTTGTGGCCGTTTCCCACAACAGCAGCTTTAAACCCACTGCAAAAGGTCACTAAATATTCACCAATTGCAGGTCTGTAAATGACACCTGCCCTCCAAAAGATACTGAGGTCGAAAATCGACCAAAAAACTCTAGAGTGCAACCTTCCAAAAAGAAAATTTGAAGAGGTATATTGTACTCACACCTTTTTTCTTTTTTCTTTTAACAGAAAAGGAAAAGGCGTGGAAAAAGGATGAATTGTAGGAATTTTTACAGACATGTAAACCCAAATTACAAAAACCTATCAGCTCACACCAGTCAGAATGGCCATCAACAAAAATGCGGCAAACGATAAACGCTGACGTGATTGTGGAGAAATGCGTACCCTCGATTCTAAGGGGGACGTGGTAAGAGCCACTAATGAAAGCACAATTGAGGTGCCTTGAAAAGGTAAACGTTGAGCTACCATACCAATCAATCAATCATACCCACTGCTGGGTCTATCACCTGAGAAAATGAAAATCAAAAATCGCAGGCTGGCAATCCTGCACTCCAGCAATATTTACCATAGGCAACACTTGGAAGCAACGAAAATGTCCATCAACAGAGGAATGCACCAAGAAGAAGTGGTCCATGTACACAATGGAATATTAGCCATGGAAAACATTGAAGCACTGCTCTTTGAGGCACCATAGATGAGCCTGGAGATAATCACAAAACATGAAGTAGGTCGGAAAGCAAAAGACCTATATCTTATATTATCACTTATGGCATTATCTAATAACTGACACAGATGAACATATTTCTAAAGAGAAAGACACTCACAGGCGTAGAACACAAACTATGCTCATCTAAAAGGAAAGGAGGGGGGAAATTGAGAAATGAAGATTAGTGTTACTATACATATTCAAATACATATTATATACATGTATCAAAAAGACCGAACATATAACAAGGGAGGTCGACGGAACAGTGTAATATTTTACATGGGAAGAGGATCTGTACATTAATAGACATACATAATGTCCAAATGAACCAGATTGTGTACACCTAGGACAAACAGTATTCTAAACTTTACCCAGATTAAAAAAATTTTAAAAACCAAGAAGAAGTAATGAGACATAAACTTATGGGGATTTCTCCTGGCAAATTCCATTCTAATTTACAACCTAGGACAATGACTTCCAGAAAGGCTCTGCTGCCCTAGAACCAGGACTGGGGAATGGAGAAATGCTACCTCCTTGTGGACGTTTCCCACAACAGCAGCTTTGAACCCACTGCAAAAGGTCACTAAATTTTCACCAACTTGCAGTTCTGTAAATTGCGCCTGGCCTCCAGAAAATTTCTGGGGTCAAAAATCGACCAAAAAATTCAGAAGAGGGCAACCTTCGAAGAAGACAATTTCAAGAGCTATATTGTACTCACGGTTTTTTTCTTTTAAGAGAAAAGAAAAAGGCGTAGGAATATGATGAATTTTAAAAATTTTCATGACATGCATACCCATATTACAAAACCCTATCAGCACACAGCAGTCAGAATGGCCATTAGGAAAAATGCTGCAAAAAATAAACGGTGAAGGGAGTGTGGAGAAATGCGTACCCTCGGCTGTAAGGGGGGGCATGTAAAGAGCCACTAACGAAAACACAACGTAGGTGCTTTGAAAAGGGAAACATTGAGCTACCAGTCCATCAATCACAACCACTGCTTGGCCTATCACCTGAGAAAATGAGAATCAAAAAGTCACAGGCTGGCAAACCAGTATGCCAGCAATATTTACCATAGCCAGCACTTGGAAGCAATGAAAATGTCCGTCAACCGAGGAATGCACCAAGAAGAAGTGGTCCACGTACACAATGGGATATTACTCTAATAATAAATATAAATTAAATTTAAAAACAAAGAAAAGCAAGGAGACATCAACATTTGTGGGTTTATCCGGGCACATTGCACTCTAATTTATAACCGAAGAACACCACTGGCCGGTAGGTCTGTTTCCCTAGTACCAGCAAGGGGAACGTAGAAAGATTGCCGCTCTCTGGCCGTTACCTGCAAAAGCAGGTTTAAAGCCTGAGCTAATGGTCACTTCATATGAACAAGTACTGCAGGGCTGTAAATGAAACCTGCCCTCAAAATGTCTTGAGGGAGATCATGGCCAAAATATTTCAAATGGTGACACATACTTTAAGAAAACACTTTGAAGAAATAAGCTCTCATCACAGCTGGAAAAATAAAAAGGACATGTCTTACAGCTCAATTTCAACGCATTATGAGACACATGCAAATTCAACCACAAAGAGGTATCAGCTCACACCACTCAGAATAACCATCAGCAAAAACTACAAAGAATAAATGCTGAAGGTGCTGGGAAGAAATGCATACCCTCCGCTTTAAGTGGGACGTAACCTGGAAAGAGCCACTAAAGAGAACGGAATAGAGGTGCCTTTAAAAGGTAAACATTGAGCTACCATATGACCCAGCAGACCTATTCCTGGACCTATAACCTAAGAAGACAGAATTGGAAGGACACAGGTACGCAAATCTGCATTGCATAGTATAACAATCGCCAAGATATGGAAGTAACCAAAAAGTCCAACGACAGATGGGTGGAGAAAGAAGAACTGCTCCATGTACAGATGGAATATGAGCTAGTGAAAAAATGAAACAATGCCATTTGCAGCACCATAGATGAGTCTAGAAGTAATCACGCAGCTTGGAGTAAGTGAGAAAGCGAAAGACACATATCCTATCCTATCACATATAGGTGTTACCGAAAAAATGATACAAACAAAGGTATTTCCACAGAGAAACACTATCATAGATTCATTTAAAAAACTTATGGTTCACCAAATGGAAAGGTGTGAGGATTGGATACATTACCGTATTGAGGTTAACAGAGAGATACAAACACATGTGAAATATATAATCACCAAAGACCTACGCTATACCAAGAGAAGACTACTCAACATTGTGTCGTAACAGACATGGGAAAAGGATCCGAAGAAAAATAGATATATGTATATGTGTGAAAGAACCACATCTTGCACACCTAGAACAAACAAAACATTGTAATCAAGTTTGCTGTGATAAAAAATAAAAATTAAGTTAAAAATACCAACAAGAAGTAATGAGACATAAACTTAAAGGGCTTTTTCCTCGCACATTCCATTCTAATTTACAACCTAGAACACCACTTCCACTAAGGCTCTGTTGCCCTAGTAACCAGATTTGGTAAAGGAGAAATGCTGCCGCCTTGTGGCCGATTCCCGCAACAGCAGCTTTTAACCCACAGCTAATGGTCACTTACCATTCACAAGGACTCAGGGCTGTAAAGGACACCTGCCCTCAAATTGTGCTGAAGTAGGGAATGGATAAAAAAAATTCAAAACAGGCAAAATGTTCACGAAGCTCGTATGAAGAGGTAAGTTTTACTCACTCTCTTTTTAAAGAAAGGAAAATGGATAAAAGCTCAACCTCAGGAAGTATTAGACTCATGCAATCTAATCTACAAAAAGTTTTCAACTCACACCCGTCGACTGACCGTTGGCAAAAAGTCTACAAACAATCAATGCTGAAGAGGTTTTAGAGAACTGTGTACCCTCTAGCTGCTGGTGAGATGTAAAAGGGTTAAACGCTAATAATGAGAACAGAAAGGAGCTGCGTTGAAAAGGAAAAATTGAGGTACCATTCAATCCAGCAGGCGCACCAATGGGCCTCTCACCTGAGAAGAACAGAATGAAGAAGACCCGGGCTGCAAAAGCTGCACTGCAGCCTTATTCACAATAGACAAGACAGTGAAGCAACCAAAATGTCCATCAACAGATGAAAGGAAAAAGAAGAAGCGGCCCATGTACACAATGAATACTAGCCATGGAAAACAATGAAACACTGCTCTTTGAGACACCATAGATGATCTTGGAGATAATCACAGAACATGAGGTAAGTCGGAAAGCAAAAGTCCTATATCCTATGATATCACTTATACGCGTTCTCTAGTAACTGACACAAATGAACATATTTCCACAGAGAAAGTCAATCACAGACTTATTAAAAAAAACTATGCTTATCTACAAGGAAAGGTGGGGGGGAATGGATAAATGAAGATTAGCGTTACCATATGTATACAAATACATATTATATACATATATCAAAAAGACCGACCATATAGCAAGGAAGGTTTACGGAACACTGTGTAATAATTTACACGGGAAGAGGATCTCTACATAAATAGGTATATAGAATATGTAGATGAACCAGAGTATGTACACCTTGGACAAGCAACATTCTA
This sequence comes from Balaenoptera borealis, assembly GCF_965194805.1. Lineage (NCBI taxonomy): Eukaryota > Metazoa > Chordata > Mammalia > Artiodactyla > Balaenopteridae > Balaenoptera > Balaenoptera borealis. The sequence goes on along the minus strand of NC_138863.1, from coordinate 102,800,870 downwards.
ACCATTACCCCAATTGAAAAAATTAAAACAACCAACTAGGAGTAATGAGACATAAACTTATGGGGGGTTCTCCTGGCACATTCCATTCAAATTTACAACCTAGGCAAACGACTTCCAGAACGGCTCTGCTGCCCTAGTACCCAGATTTGGGAATGGAGAAATGCTGCATCCTTGTGGCCGTTTCCCACAACAGCAGCTTTAAACCCACTGCAAAAGGTCACTAAATATTCACCAATTGCAGGTCTGTAAATGACACCTGCCCTCCAAAAGATACTGAGGTCGAAAATCGACCAAAAAACTCTAGAGTGCAACCTTCCAAAAAGAAAATTTGAAGAGGTATATTGTACTCACACCTTTTTTCTTTTTTCTTTTAACAGAAAAGGAAAAGGCGTGGAAAAAGGATGAATTGTAGGAATTTTTACAGACATGTAAACCCAAATTACAAAAACCTATCAGCTCACACCAGTCAGAATGGCCATCAACAAAAATGCGGCAAACGATAAACGCTGACGTGATTGTGGAGAAATGCGTACCCTCGATTCTAAGGGGGACGTGGTAAGAGCCACTAATGAAAGCACAATTGAGGTGCCTTGAAAAGGTAAACGTTGAGCTACCATACCAATCAATCAATCATACCCACTGCTGGGTCTATCACCTGAGAAAATGAAAATCAAAAATCGCAGGCTGGCAATCCTGCACTCCAGCAATATTTACCATAGGCAACACTTGGAAGCAACGAAAATGTCCATCAACAGAGGAATGCACCAAGAAGAAGTGGTCCATGTACACAATGGAATATTAGCCATGGAAAACATTGAAGCACTGCTCTTTGAGGCACCATAGATGAGCCTGGAGATAATCACAAAACATGAAGTAGGTCGGAAAGCAAAAGACCTATATCTTATATTATCACTTATGGCATTATCTAATAACTGACACAGATGAACATATTTCTAAAGAGAAAGACACTCACAGGCGTAGAACACAAACTATGCTCATCTAAAAGGAAAGGAGGGGGGAAATTGAGAAATGAAGATTAGTGTTACTATACATATTCAAATACATATTATATACATGTATCAAAAAGACCGAACATATAACAAGGGAGGTCGACGGAACAGTGTAATATTTTACATGGGAAGAGGATCTGTACATTAATAGACATACATAATGTCCAAATGAACCAGATTGTGTACACCTAGGACAAACAGTATTCTAAACTTTACCCAGATTAAAAAAATTTTAAAAACCAAGAAGAAGTAATGAGACATAAACTTATGGGGATTTCTCCTGGCAAATTCCATTCTAATTTACAACCTAGGACAATGACTTCCAGAAAGGCTCTGCTGCCCTAGAACCAGGACTGGGGAATGGAGAAATGCTACCTCCTTGTGGACGTTTCCCACAACAGCAGCTTTGAACCCACTGCAAAAGGTCACTAAATTTTCACCAACTTGCAGTTCTGTAAATTGCGCCTGGCCTCCAGAAAATTTCTGGGGTCAAAAATCGACCAAAAAATTCAGAAGAGGGCAACCTTCGAAGAAGACAATTTCAAGAGCTATATTGTACTCACGGTTTTTTTCTTTTAAGAGAAAAGAAAAAGGCGTAGGAATATGATGAATTTTAAAAATTTTCATGACATGCATACCCATATTACAAAACCCTATCAGCACACAGCAGTCAGAATGGCCATTAGGAAAAATGCTGCAAAAAATAAACGGTGAAGGGAGTGTGGAGAAATGCGTACCCTCGGCTGTAAGGGGGGGCATGTAAAGAGCCACTAACGAAAACACAACGTAGGTGCTTTGAAAAGGGAAACATTGAGCTACCAGTCCATCAATCACAACCACTGCTTGGCCTATCACCTGAGAAAATGAGAATCAAAAAGTCACAGGCTGGCAAACCAGTATGCCAGCAATATTTACCATAGCCAGCACTTGGAAGCAATGAAAATGTCCATCAACCGAGGAATGCACCAAGAAGAAGTGGTCCACGTACACAATGGGATATTACTCTAATAATAAATATAAATTAAATTTAAAAACAAAGAAAAGCAAGGAGACATCAACATTTGTGGGTTTATCCGGGCACATTGCACTCTAATTTATAACCGAAGAACACCACTGGCCGGTAGGTCTGTTTCCCTAGTACCAGCAAGGGGAACGTAGAAAGATTGCCGCTCTCTGGCCGTTACCTGCAAAAGCAGGTTTAAAGCCTGAGCTAATGGTCACTTCATATGAACAAGTACTGCAGGGCTGTAAATGAAACCTGCCCTCAAAATGTCTTGAGGGAGATCATGGCCAAAATATTTCAAATGGTGACACATACTTTAAGAAAACACTTTGAAGAAATAAGCTCTCATCACAGCTGGAAAAATAAAAAGGACATGTCTTACAGCTCAATTTCAACGCATTATGAGACACATGCAAATTCAACCACAAAGAGGTATCAGCTCACACCACTCAGAATAACCATCAGCAAAAACTACAAAGAATAAATGCTGAAGGTGCTGGGAAGAAATGCATACCCTCCGCTTTAAGTGGGACGTAACCTGGAAAGAGCCACTAAAGAGAACGGAATAGAGGTGCCTTTAAAAGGTAAACATTGAGCTACCATATGACCCAGCAGACCTATTCCTGGACCTATAACCTAAGAAGACAGAATTGGAAGGACACAGGTACGCAAATCTGCATTGCATAGTATAACAATCGCCAAGATATGGAAGTAACCAAAAAGTCCAACGACAGATGGGTGGAGAAAGAAGAACTGCTCCATGTACAGATGGAATATGAGCTAGTGAAAAAATGAAACAATGCCATTTGCAGCACCATAGATGAGTCTAGAAGTAATCACGCAGCTTGGAGTAAGTGAGAAAGCGAAAGACACATATCCTATCCTATCACATATAGGTGTTACCGAAAAAATGATACAAACAAAGGTATTTCCACAGAGAAACACTATCATAGATTCATTTAAAAAACTTATGGTTCACCAAATGGAAAGGTGTGAGGATTGGATACATTACCGTATTGAGGTTAACAGAGAGATACAAACACATGTGAAATATATAATCACCAAAGACCTACGCTATACCAAGAGAAGACTACTCAACATTGTGTCGTAACAGACATGGGAAAAGGATCCGAAGAAAAATAGATATATGTATATGTGTGAAAGAACCACATCTTGCACACCTAGAACAAACAAAACATTGTAATCAAGTTTGCTGTGATAAAAAATAAAAATTAAGTTAAAAATACCAACAAGAAGTAATGAGACATAAACTTAAAGGGCTTTTTCCTCGCACATTCCATTCTAATTTACAACCTAGAACACCACTTCCACTAAGGCTCTGTTGCCCTAGTAACCAGATTTGGTAAAGGAGAAATGCTGCCGCCTTGTGGCCGATTCCCGCAACAGCAGCTTTTAACCCACAGCTAATGGTCACTTACCATTCACAAGGACTCAGGGCTGTAAAGGACACCTGCCCTCAAATTGTGCTGAAGTAGGGAATGGATAAAAAAAATTCAAAACAGGCAAAATGTTCACGAAGCTCGTATGAAGAGGTAAGTTTTACTCACTCTCTTTTTAAAGAAAGGAAAATGGATAAAAGCTCAACCTCAGGAAGTATTAGACTCATGCAATCTAATCTACAAAAAGTTTTCAACTCACACCCGTCGACTGACCGTTGGCAAAAAGTCTACAAACAATCAATGCTGAAGAGGTTTTAGAGAACTGTGTACCCTCTAGCTGCTGGTGAGATGTAAAAGGGTTAAACGCTAATAATGAGAACAGAAAGGAGCTGCGTTGAAAAGGAAAAATTGAGGTACCATTCAATCCAGCAGGCGCACCAATGGGCCTCTCACCTGAGAAGACCAGAATGAAGAAGACCCGGGCTGCAAAAGCTGCACTGCAGCCTTATTCACAATAGACAAGACAGTGAAGCAACCAAAATGTCCATCAACAGATGAAAGGAAAAAGAAGAAGCGGCCCATGTACACAATGAATACTAGCCATGGAAAACAATGAAACACTGCTCTTTGAGACACCATAGATGATCTTGGAGATAATCACAGAACATGAGGTAAGTCGGAAAGCAAAAGTCCTATATCCTATGATATCACTTATACGCGTTCTCTAGTAACTGACACAAATGAACATATTTCCACAGAGAAAGTCAATCACAGACTTATTAAAAAAAACTATGCTTATCTACAAGGAAAGGTGGGGGGGAATGGATAAATGAAGATTAGCGTTACCATATGTATACAAATACATATTATATACATATATCAAAAAGACCGACCATATAGCAAGGAAGGTTTACGGAACACTGTGTAATAATTTACACGGGAAGAGGATCTCTACATAAATAGGTATATAGAATATGTAGATGAACCAGAGTATGTACACCTTGGACAAGCAACATTCTAACCATTACCCCAATTGAAAAAATTAAAACAACCAACTAGGAGTAATGAGACATAAACTTATGGGGGGTTCTCCTGGCACATTCCATTCAAATTTACAACCTAGGCAAACGACTTCCAGAACGGCTCTGCTGCCCTAGTACCCAGATTTGGGAATGGAGAAATGCTGCATCCTTGTGGCCGTTTCCCACAACAGCAGCTTTAAACCCACTGCAAAAGGTCACTAAATATTCACCAATTGCAGGTCTGTAAATGACACCTGCCCTCCAAAAGATACTGAGGTCGAAAATCGACCAAAAAACTCTAGAGTGCAACCTTCCAAAAAGAAAATTTGAAGAGGTATATTGTACTCACACCTTTTTTCTTTTTTCTTTTAACAGAAAAGGAAAAGGCGTGGAAAAAGGATGAATTGTAGGAATTTTTACAGACATGTAAACCCAAATTACAAAAACCTATCAGCTCACACCAGTCAGAATGGCCATCAACAAAAATGCGGCAAACGATAAACGCTGACGTGATTGTGGAGAAATGCGTACCCTCGATTCTAAGGGGGACGTGGTAAGAGCCACTAATGAAAGCACAATTGAGGTGCCTTGAAAAGGTAAACGTTGAGCTACCATACCAATCAATCAATCATACCCACTGCTGGGTCTATCACCTGAGAAAATGAAAATCAAAAATCGCAGGCTGGCAATCCTGCACTCCAGCAATATTTACCATAGGCAACACTTGGAAGCAACGAAAATGTCCATCAACAGAGGAATGCACCAAGAAGAAGTGGTCCATGTACACAATGGAATATTAGCCATGGAAAACATTGAAGCACTGCTCTTTGAGGCACCATAGATGAGCCTGGAGATAATCACAAAACATGAAGTAGGTCGGAAAGCAAAAGACCTATATCTTATATTATCACTTATGGCATTATCTAATAACTGACACAGATGAACATATTTCTAAAGAGAAAGACACTCACAGGCGTAGAACACAAACTATGCTCATCTAAAAGGAAAGGAGGGGGGAAATTGAGAAATGAAGATTAGTGTTACTATACATATTCAAATACATATTATATACATGTATCAAAAAGACCGAACATATAACAAGGGAGGTCGACGGAACAGTGTAATATTTTACATGGGAAGAGGATCTGTACATTAATAGACATACATAATGTCCAAATGAACCAGATTGTGTACACCTAGGACAAACAGTATTCTAAACTTTACCCAGATTAAAAAAATTTTAAAAACCAAGAAGAAGTAATGAGACATAAACTTATGGGGATTTCTCCTGGCAAATTCCATTCTAATTTACAACCTAGGACAATGACTTCCAGAAAGGCTCTGCTGCCCTAGAACCAGGACTGGGGAATGGAGAAATGCTACCTCCTTGTGGACGTTTCCCACAACAGCAGCTTTGAACCCACTGCAAAAGGTCACTAAATTTTCACCAACTTGCAGTTCTGTAAATTGCGCCTGGCCTCCAGAAAATTTCTGGGGTCAAAAATCGACCAAAAAATTCAGAAGAGGGCAACCTTCGAAGAAGACAATTTCAAGAGCTATATTGTACTCACGGTTTTTTTCTTTTAAGAGAAAAGAAAAAGGCGTAGGAATATGATGAATTTTAAAAATTTTCATGACATGCATACCCATATTACAAAACCCTATCAGCACACAGCAGTCAGAATGGCCATTAGGAAAAATGCTGCAAAAAATAAACGGTGAAGGGAGTGTGGAGAAATGCGTACCCTCGGCTGTAAGGGGGGGCATGTAAAGAGCCACTAACGAAAACACAACGTAGGTGCTTTGAAAAGGGAAACATTGAGCTACCAGTCCATCAATCACAACCACTGCTTGGCCTATCACCTGAGAAAATGAGAATCAAAAAGTCACAGGCTGGCAAACCAGTATGCCAGCAATATTTACCATAGCCAGCACTTGGAAGCAATGAAAATGTCCATCAACCGAGGAATGCACCAAGAAGAAGTGGTCCACGTACACAATGGGATATTACTCTAATAATAAATATAAATTAAATTTAAAAACAAAGAAAAGCAAGGAGACATCAACATTTGTGGGTTTATCCGGGCACATTGCACTCTAATTTATAACCGAAGAACACCACTGGCCGGTAGGTCTGTTTCCCTAGTACCAGCAAGGGGAACGTAGAAAGATTGCCGCTCTCTGGCCGTTACCTGCAAAAGCAGGTTTAAAGCCTGAGCTAATGGTCACTTCATATGAACAAGTACTGCAGGGCTGTAAATGAAACCTGCCCTCAAAATGTCTTGAGGGAGATCATGGCCAAAATATTTCAAATGGTGACACATACTTTAAGAAAACACTTTGAAGAAATAAGCTCTCATCACAGCTGGAAAAATAAAAAGGACATGTCTTACAGCTCAATTTCAACGCATTATGAGACACATGCAAATTCAACCACAAAGAGGTATCAGCTCACACCACTCAGAATAACCATCAGCAAAAACTACAAAGAATAAATGCTGAAGGTGCTGGGAAGAAATGCATACCCTCCGCTTTAAGTGGGACGTAACCTGGAAAGAGCCACTAAAGAGAACGGAATAGAGGTGCCTTTAAAAGGTAAACATTGAGCTACCATATGACCCAGCAGACCTATTCCTGGACCTATAACCTAAGAAGACAGAATTGGAAGGACACAGGTACGCAAATCTGCATTGCATAGTATAACAATCGCCAAGATATGGAAGTAACCAAAAAGTCCAACGACAGATGGGTGGACAAAGAAGAACTGCTCCATGTACAGATGGAATATGAGCTAGTGAAAAAATGAAACAATGCCATTTGCAGCACCATAGATGAGTCTAGAAGTAATCACGCAGCTTGGAGTAAGTGAGAAAGCGAAAGACACATATCCTATCCTATCACATATAGGTGTTACCGAAAAAATGATACAAACAAAGGTATTTCCACAGAGAAACACTATCATAGATTCATTTAAAAAACTTATGGTTCACCAAATGGAAAGGTGTGAGGATTGGATACATTACCGTATTGAGGTTAACAGAGAGATACAAACACATGTGAAATATATAATCACCAAAGACCTACGCTATACCAAGAGAAGACTACTCAACATTGTGTCGTAACAGACATGGGAAAAGGATCCGAAGAAAAATAGATATATGTATATGTGTGAAAGAACCACATCTTGCACACCTAGAACAAACAAAACATTGTAATCAAGTTTGCTGTGATAAAAAATAAAAATTAAGTTAAAAATACCAACAAGAAGTAATGAGACATAAACTTAAAGGGCTTTCTCCTCGCACATTCCATTCTAATTTACAACCTAGAACACCACTTCCACTAAGGCTCTGTTGCCCTAGTAACCAGATTTGGTAAAGGAGAAATGCTGCCGCCTTGTGGCCGATTCCCGCAACAGCAGCTTTTAACCCACAGCTAATGGTCACTTACCATTCACAAGGACTCAGGGCTGTAAAGGACACCTGCCCTCAAATTGTGCTGAAGTAGGGAATGGATAAAAAAAATTCAAAACAGGCAAAATGTTCACGAAGCTCGTATGAAGAGGTAAGTTTTACTCACTCTCTTTTTAAAGAAAGGAAAATGGATAAAAGCTCAACCTCAGGAAGTATTAGACTCATGCAATCTAATCTACAAAAAGTTTTCAACTCACACCCGTCGACTGACCGTTGGCAAAAAGTCTACAAACAATCAATGCTGAAGAGGTTTTAGAGAACTGTGTACCCTCTAGCTGCTGGTGAGATGTAAAAGGGTTAAACGCTAATAATGAGAACAGAAAGGAGCTGCGTTGAAAAGGAAAAATTGAGGTACCATTCAATCCAGCAGGCGCACCAATGGGCCTCTCACCTGAGAAGACCAGAATGAAGAAGACCCGGGCTGCAAAAGCTGCACTGCAGCCTTATTCACAATAGACAAGACAGTGAAGCAACCAAAATGTCCATCAACAGATGAAAGGAAAAAGAAGAAGCGGCCCATGTACACAATGAATACTAGCCATGGAAAACAATGAAACACTGCTCTTTGAGACACCATAGATGATCTTGGAGATAATCACAGAACATGAGGTAAGTCGGAAAGCAAAAGTCCTATATCCTATGATATCACTTATACGCGTTCTCTAGTAACTGACACAAATGAACATATTTCCACAGAGAAAGTCAATCACAGACTTATTAAAAAAAACTATGCTTATCTACAAGGAAAGGTGGGGGGGAATGGATAAATGAAGATTAGCGTTACCATATGTATACAAATACATATTATATACATATATCAAAAAGACCGACCATATAGCAAGGAAGGTTTACGGAACACTGTGTAATAATTTACACGGGAAGAGGATCTCTACATAAATAGGTATATAGAATATGTAGATGAACCAGAGTATGTACACCTTGGACAAGCAACATTCTAACCATTACCCCAATTGAAAAAATTAAAACAACCAACTAGGAGTAATGAGACATAAACTTATGGGGGGTTCTCCTGGCACATTCCATTCAAATTTACAACCTAGGCAAACGACTTCCAGAACGGCTCTGCTGCCCTAGTACCCAGATTTGGGAATGGAGAAATGCTGCATCCTTGTGGCCGTTTCCCACAACAGCAGCTTTAAACCCACTGCAAAAGGTCACTAAATATTCACCAATTGCAGGTCTGTAAATGACACCTGCCCTCCAAAAGATACTGAGGTCGAAAATCGACCAAAAAACTCTAGAGTGCAACCTTCCAAAAAGAAAATTTGAAGAGGTATATTGTACTCACACCTTTTTTCTTTTTTCTTTTAACAGAAAAGGAAAAGGCGTGGAAAAAGGATGAATTGTAGGAATTTTTACAGACATGTAAACCCAAATTACAAAAACCTATCAGCTCACACCAGTCAGAATGGCCATCAACAAAAATGCGGCAAACGATAAACGCTGACGTGATTGTGGAGAAATGCGTACCCTCGATTCTAAGGGGGACGTGGTAAGAGCCACTAATGAAAGCACAATTGAGGTGCCTTGAAAAGGTAAACGTTGAGCTACCATACCAATCAATCAATCATACCCACTGCTGGGTCTATCACCTGAGAAAATGAAAATCAAAAATCGCAGGCTGGCAATCCTGCACTCCAGCAATATTTACCATAGGCAACACTTGGAAGCAACGAAAATGTCCATCAACAGAGGAATGCACCAAGAAGAAGTGGTCCATGTACACAATGGAATATTAGCCATGGAAAACATTGAAGCACTGCTCTTTGAGGCACCATAGATGAGCCTGGAGATAATCACAAAACATGAAGTAGGTCGGAAAGCAAAAGACCTATATCTTATATTATCACTTATGGCATTATCTAATAACTGACACAGATGAACATATTTCTAAAGAGAAAGACACTCACAGGCGTAGAACACAAACTATGCTCATCTAAAAGGAAAGGAGGGGGGAAATTGAGAAATGAAGATTAGTGTTACTATACATATTCAAATACATATTATATACATGTATCAAAAAGACCGAACATATAACAAGGGAGGTCGACGGAACAGTGTAATATTTTACATGGGAAGAGGATCTGTACATTAATAGACATACATAATGTCCAAATGAACCAGATTGTGTACACCTAGGACAAACAGTATTCTAAACTTTACCCAGATTAAAAAAATTTTAAAAACCAAGAAGAAGTAATGAGACATAAACTTATGGGGATTTCTCCTGGCAAATTCCATTCTAATTTACAACCTAGGACAATGACTTCCAGAAAGGCTCTGCTGCCCTAGAACCAGGACTGGGGAATGGAGAAATGCTACCTCCTTGTGGACGTTTCCCACAACAGCAGCTTTGAACCCACTGCAAAAGGTCACTAAATTTTCACCAACTTGCAGTTCTGTAAATTGCGCCTGGCCTCCAGAAAATTTCTGGGGTCAAAAATCGACCAAAAAATTCAGAAGAGGGCAACCTTCGAAGAAGACAATTTCAAGAGCTATATTGTACTCACGGTTTTTTTCTTTTAAGAGAAAAGAAAAAGGCGTAGGAATATGATGAATTTTAAAAATTTTCATGACATGCATACCCATATTACAAAACGCTATCAGCTCACAGCAGTCAGAATGGCCATTAGGAAAAATGCTGCAAAAAATAAACGGTGAAGGGAGTGTGGAGAAATGCGTACCCTCGGCTGTAAGGGGGGGCATGTAAAGAGCCACTAACGAAAACACAACGTAGGTGCTTTGAAAAGGGAAACATTGAGCTACCAGTCCATCAATCACAACCACTGCTTGGCCTATCACCTGAGAAAATGAGAATCAAAAAGTCACAGGCTGGCAAACCAGTATGCCAGCAATATTTACCATAGCCAGCACTTGGAAGCAATGAAAATGTCCATCAACCGAGGAATGCACCAAGAAGAAGTGGTCCACGTACACAATGGAATATTACTCTAATAATAAATATAAATTAAATTTAAAAACAAAGAAAAGCAAGGAGACATCAACATTTGTGGGTTTATCCGGGCACATTGCACTCTAATTTATAACCGAAGAACACCACTGGCCGGTAGGTCTGTTTCCCTAGTACCAGCAAGGGGAACGTAGAAAGATTGCCGCTCTCTGGCCGTTACCTGCAAAAGCAGGTTTAAAGCCTGAGCTAATGGTCACTTCACATGAACAAGTACTGCAGGGCTGTAAATGAAACCTGCCCTCAAAATGTCTTGAGGGAGATCATGGCCAAAATATTTCAAATGGTGACACATACTTTAAGAAAACACTTTGAAGAAATAAGCTCTCATCACAGCTGGAAAAATAAAAAGGACATGTCTTACAGCTCAATTTCAACGCATTATGAGACACATGCAAATTCAACCACAAAGAGGTATCAGCTCACACCACTCAGAATAACCATCAGCAAAAACTACAAAGAATAAATGCTGAAGGTGCTGGGAAGAAATGCATACCCTCCGCTTTAAGTGGGACGTAACCTGGAAAGAGCCACTAAAGAGAACGGAATAGAGGTGCCTTTAAAAGGTAAACATTGAGCTACCATATGATCCAGCAGACCTATTCCTGGACCTATAACCTAAGAAGACAGAATTGGAAGGACACAGGTACGCAAATCTGCATTGCATAGTATAACAATAGCCAAGATATGGAAGTAACCAAAAAGTCCAACGACAGATGGGTGGACAAAGAAGAACTGCTCCATGTACAGATGGAATATGAGCTAGTGAAAAAATGAAACAATGCCATTTGCAGCACCATAGATGAGTCTAGAAGTAATCACGCAGCTTGGAGTAAGTGAGAAAGCGAAAGACACATATCCTATCCTATCACATATAGGTGTTACCGAAAAAATGATACAAACAAAGGTATTTCCACAGAGAAACACTATCATAGATTCATTTAAAAAACTTATGGTTCACCAAATGGAAAGGTGTGAGGATTGGATACATTACCGTATTGAGGTTAACAGAGAGATACAAACACATGTGAAATATATAATCACCAAAGACCTACGCTATACCAAGAGAAGACTACTCAACATTGTGTCGTAACAGACATGGGAAAAGGATCCGAAGAAAAATAGATATATGTATATGTGTGAAAGAACCACATCTTGCACACCTAGAACAAACAAAACATTGTAATCAAGTTTGCTGTGATAAAAAATAAAAATTAAGTTAAAAATACCAACAAGAAGTAATGAGACATAAACTTAAAGGGCTTTTTCCTCGCACATTCCATTCTAATTTACAACCTAGAACACCACTTCCACTAAGGCTCTGTTGCCCTAGTAACCAGATTTGGTAAAAGAGAAATGCTGCCGCCTTGTGGCCGATTCCCGCAACAGCAGCTTTTAACCCACAGCTAATGGTCACTTACCATTCACAAGGACTCAGGGCTGTAAAGGACACCTGCCCTCAAATTGTGCTGAAGTAGGGAATGGATAAAAAAAATTCAAAACAGGCAAAATGTTCACGAAGCTCGTATGAAGAGGTAAGTTTTACTCACTCTCTTTTTAAAGAAAGGAAAATGGATAAAAGCTCAACCTCAGGAAGTATTAGACTCATGCAATCTAATCTACAAAAAGTTTTCAACTCACACCCGTCGACTGACCGTTGGCAAAAAGTCTACAAACAATCAATGCTGAAGAGGTTTTAGAGAACTGTGTACCCTCTAGCTGCTGGTGAGATGTAAAAGGGTTAAACGCTAATAATGAGAACAGAAAGGAGCTGCGTTGAAAAGGAAAAATTGAGGTACCATTCAATCCAGCAGGCGCACCAATGGGCCTCTCACCTGAGAAGACCAGAATGAAGAAGACCCGGGCTGCAAAAGCTGCACTGCAGCCTTATTCACAATAGACAAGACAGTGAAGCAACCAAAATGTCCATCAACAGATGAAAGGAAAAAGAAGAAGCGGCCCATGTACACAATGAATACTAGCCATGGAAAACAATGAAACACTGCTCTTTGAGACACCATAGATGATCTTGGAGATAATCACAGAACATGAGGTAAGTCGGAAAGCAAAAGTCCTATATCCTATGATATCACTTATACGCGTTCTCTAGTAACTGACACAAATGAACATATTTCCACAGAGAAAGTCAATCACAGACTTATTAAAAAAAACTATGCTTATCTACAAGGAAAGGTGGGGGGGAATGGATAAATGAAGATTAGCGTTACCATATGTATACAAATACATATTATATACATATATCAAAAAGACCGACCATATAGCAAGGAAGGTTTACGGAACACTGTGTAATAATTTACACGGGAAGAGGATCTCTACATAAATAGGTATATAGAATATGTAGATGAACCAGAGTATGTACACCTTGGACAAGCAACATTCTAACCATTACCCCAATTGAAAAAATTAAAACAACCAACTAGGAGTAATGAGACATAAACTTATGGGGGGTTCTCCTGGCACATTCCATTCAAATTTACAACCTAGGCAAACGACTTCCAGAACGGCTCTGCTGCCCTAGTACCCAGATTTGGGAATGGAGAAATGCTGCATCCTTGTGGCCGTTTCCCACAACAGCAGCTTTAAACCCACTGCAAAAGGTCACTAAATATTCACCAATTGCAGGTCTGTAAATGACACCTGCCCTCCAAAAGATACTGAGGTCGAAAATCGACCAAAAAACTCTAGAGTGCAACCTTCCAAAAAGAAAATTTGAAGAGGTATATTGTACTCACACCTTTTTTCTTTTTTCTTTTAACAGAAAAGGAAAAGGCGTGGAAAAAGGATGAATTGTAGGAATTTTTACAGACATGTAAACCCAAATTACAAAAACCTATCAGCTCACACCAGTCAGAATGGCCATCAACAAAAATGCGGCAAACGAGAAACGCTGACGTGATTGTGGAGAAATGCGTACCCTCGATTCTAAGGGGGACGTGGTAAGAGCCACTAATGAAAGCACAATTGAGGTGCCTTGAAAAGGTAAACGTTGAGCTACCATACCAATCAATCAATCATACCCACTGCTGGGTCTATCACCTGAGAAAATGAAAATCAAAAATCGCAGGCTGGCAATCCTGCACTCCAGCAATATTTACCATAGGCAACACTTGGAAGCAACGAAAATGTCCATCAACAGAGGAATGCACCAAGAAGAAGTGGTCCATGTACACAATGGAATATTAGCCATGGAAAACATTGAAGCACTGCTCTTTGAGGCACCATAGATGAGCCTGGAGATAATCACAAAACATGAAGTAGGTCGGAAAGCAAAAGACCTATATCTTATATTATCACTTATGGCATTATCTAATAACTGACACAGATGAACATATTTCTAAAGAGAAAGACACTCACAGGCGTAGAACACAAACTATGCTCATCTAAAAGGAAAGGAGGGGGGAAATTGAGAAATGAAGATTAGTGTTACTATACATATTCAAATACATATTATATACATGTATCAAAAAGACCGAACATATAACAAGGGAGGTCGACGGAACAGTGTAATATTTTACATGGGAAGAGGATCTGTACATTAATAGACATACATAATGTCCAAATGAACCAGATTGTGTACACCTAGGACAAACAGTATTCTAAACTTTACCCAGATTAAAAAAATTTTAAAAACCAAGAAGAAGTAATGAGACATAAACTTATGGGGATTTCTCCTGGCAAATTCCATTCTAATTTACAACCTAGGACAATGACTTCCAGAAAGGCTCTGCTGCCCTAGAACCAGGACTGGGGAATGGAGAAATGCTACCTCCTTGTGGACGTTTCCCACAACAGCAGCTTTGAACCCACTGCAAAAGGTCACTAAATTTTCACCAACTTGCAGTTCTGTAAATTGCGCCTGGCCTCCAGAAAATTTCTGGGGTCAAAAATCGACCAAAAAATTCAGAAGAGGGCAACCTTCGAAGAAGACAATTTCAAGAGCTATATTGTACTCACGGTTTTTTTCTTTTAAGAGAAAAGAAAAAGGCGTAGGAATATGATGAATTTTAAAAATTTTCATGACATGCATACCCATATTACAAAACCCTATCAGCTCACAGCAGTCAGAATGGCCATTAGGAAAAATGCTGCAAAAAATAAACGGTGAAGGGAGTGTGGAGAAATGCGTACCCTCGGCTGTAAGGGGGGGCATGTAAAGAGCCACTAACGAAAACACAACGTAGGTGCTTTGAAAAGGGAAACATTGAGCTACCAGTCCATCAATCACAACCACTGCTTGGCCTATCACCTGAGAAAATGAGAATCAAAAAGTCACAGGCTGGCAAACCAGTATGCCAGCAATATTTACCATAGCCAGCACTTGGAAGCAATGAAAATGTCCATCAACCGAGGAATGCACCAAGAAGAAGTGGTCCACGTACACAATGGAATATTACTCTAATAATAAATATAAATTAAATTTAAAAACAAAGAAAAGCAAGGAGACATCAACATTTGTGGGTTTATCCGGGCACATTGCACTCTAATTTATAACCGAAGAACACCACTGGCCGGTAGGTCTGTTTCCCTAGTACCAGCAAGGGGAACGTAGAAAGATTGCCGCTCTCTGGCCGTTACCTGCAAAAGCAGGTTTAAAGCCTGAGCTAATGGTCACTTCACATGAACAAGTACTGCAGGGCTGTAAATGAAACCTGCCCTCAAAATGTCTTGAGGGAGATCATGGCCAAAATATTTCAAATGGTGACACATACTTTAAGAAAACACTTTGAAGAAATAAGCTCTCATCACAGCTGGAAAAATAAAAAGGACATGTCTTACAGCTCAATTTCAACGCATTATGAGACACATGCAAATTCAACCACAAAGAGGTATCAGCTCACACCACTCAGAATAACCATCAGCAAAAACTACAAAGAATAAATGCTGAAGGTGCTGGGAAGAAATGCATACCCTCCGCTTTAAGTGGGACGTAACCTGGAAAGAGCCACTAAAGAGAACGGAATAGAGGTGCCTTTAAAAGGTAAACATTGAGCTACCATATGATCCAGCAGACCTATTCCTGGACCTATAACCTAAGAAGACAGAATTGGAAGGACACAGGTACGCAAATCTGCATTGCATAGTATAACAATAGCCAAGATATGGAAGTAACCAAAAAGTCCAACGACAGATGGGTGGACAAAGAAGAACTGCTCCATGTACAGATGGAATATGAGCTAGTGAAAAAATGAAACAATGCCATTTGCAGCACCATAGATGAGTCTAGAAGTAATCACGCAGCTTGGAGTAAGTGAGAAAGCGAAAGACACATATCCTATCCTATCACATATAGGTGTTACCGAAAAAATGATACAAACAAAGGTATTTCCACAGAGAAACACTATCATAGATTCATTTAAAAAACTTATGGTTCACCAAATGGAAAGGTGTGAGGATTGGATACATTACCGTATTGAGGTTAACAGAGAGATACAAACACATGTGAAATATATAATCACCAAAGACCTACGCTATACCAAGAGAAGACTACTCAACATTGTGTCGTAACAGACATGGGAAAAGGATCCGAAGAAAAATAGATATATGTATATGTGTGAAAGAACCACATCTTGCACACCTAGAACAAACAAAACATTGTAATCAAGTTTGCTGTGATAAAAAATAAAAATTAAGTTAAAAATACCAACAAGAAGTAATGAGACATAAACTTAAAGGGCTTTTTCCTCGCACATTCCATTCTAATTTACAACCTAGAACACCACTTCCACTAAGGCTCTGTTGCCCTAGTAACCAGATTTGGTAAAAGAGAAATGCTGCCGCCTTGTGGCCGATTCCCGCAACAGCAGCTTTTAACCCACAGCTAATGGTCACTTACCATTCACAAGGACTCAGGGCTGTAAAGGACACCTGCCCTCAAATTGTGCTGAAGTAGGGAATGGATAAAAAAAATTCAAAACAGGCAAAATGTTCACGAAGCTCGTATGAAGAGGTAAGTTTTACTCACTCTCTTTTTAAAGAAAGGAAAATGGATAAAAGCTCAACCTCAGGAAGTATTAGACTCATGCAATCTAATCTACAAAAAGTTTTCAACTCACACCCGTCGACTGACCGTTGGCAAAAAGTCTACAAACAATCAATGCTGAAGAGGTTTTAGAGAACTGTGTACCCTCTAGCTGCTGGTGAGATGTAAAAGGGTTAAACGCTAATAATGAGAACAGAAAGGAGCTGCGTTGAAAAGGAAAAATTGAGGTACCATTCAATCCAGCAGGCGCACCAATGGGCCTCTCACCTGAGAAGACCAGAATGAAGAAGACCCGGGCTGCAAAAGCTGCACTGCAGCCTTATTCACAATAGACAAGACAGTGAAGCAACCAAAATGTCCATCAACAGATGAAAGGAAAAAGAAGAAGCGGCCCATGTACACAATGAATACTAGCCATGGAAAACAATGAAACACTGCTCTTTGAGACACCATAGATGATCTTGGAGATAATCACAGAACATGAGGTAAGTCGGAAAGCAAAAGTCCTATATCCTATGATATCACTTATACGCGTTCTCTAATAACTGACACAAATGAACATATTTCCACAGAGAAAGTCAATCACAGACTTATTAAAAAAAACTATGCTTATCTACAAGGAAAGGTGGGGGGGAATGGATAAATGAAGATTAGCGTTACCATATGTATACAAATACATATTATATACATATATCAAAAAGACCGACCATATAGCAAGGAAGGTTTACGGAACACTGTGTAATAATTTACACGGGAAGAGGATCTCTACATAAATAGGTATATAGAATATGTAGATGAACCAGAGTATGTACACCTTGGACAAGCAACATTCTAACCATTACCCCAATTGAAAAAATTAAAACAACCAACTAGGAGTAATGAGACATAAACTTATGGGGGGTTCTCCTGGCACATTCCATTCAAATTTACAACCTAGGCAAACGACTTCCAGAACGGCTCTGCTGCCCTAGTACCCAGATTTGGGAATGGAGAAATGCTGCATCCTTGTGGCCGTTTCCCACAACAGCAGCTTTAAACCCACTGCAAAAGGTCACTAAATATTCACCAATTGCAGGTCTGTAAATGACACCTGCCCTCCAAAAGATACTGAGGTCGAAAATCGACCAAAAAACTCTAGAGTGCAACCTTCCAAAAAGAAAATTTGAAGAGGTATATTGTACTCACACCTTTTTTCTTTTTTCTTTTAACAGAAAAGGAAAAGGCGTGGAAAAAGGATGAATTGTAGGAATTTTTACAGACATGTAAACCCAAATTACAAAAACCTATCAGCTCACACCAGTCAGAATGGCCATCAACAAAAATGCGGCAAACGATAAACGCTGACGTGATTGTGGAGAAATGCGTACCCTCGATTCTAAGGGGGACGTGGTAAGAGCCACTAATGAAAGCACAATTGAGGTGCTTTGAAAAGGTAAACGTTGAGCTACCATACCAATCAATCAATCATACCCACTGCTGGGTCTATCACCTGAGAAAATGAAAATCAAAAATCGCAGGCTGGCAATCCTGCACTCCAGCAATATTTACCATAGGCAACACTTGGAAGCAACGAAAATGTCCATCAACAGAG
Source organism: Balaenoptera borealis (assembly GCF_965194805.1). NCBI lineage: Eukaryota > Metazoa > Chordata > Mammalia > Artiodactyla > Balaenopteridae > Balaenoptera > Balaenoptera borealis. The sequence continues at coordinate 102,782,381 of NC_138863.1, read as the reverse complement.
GAATGCACCAAGAAGAAGTGGTCCATGTACACAATGGAATATTAGCCATGGAAAACATTGAAGCACTGCTCTTTGAGGCACCATAGATGAGCCTGGAGATAATCACAAAACATGAAGTAGGTCGGAAAGCAAAAGACCTATATCTTATATTATCACTTATGGCATTATCTAATAACTGACACAGATGAACATATTTCTAAAGAGAAAGACACTCACAGGCGTAGAACACAAACTATGCTCATCTAAAAGGAAAGGAGGGGGGAAATTGAGAAATGAAGATTAGTGTTACTATACATATTCAAATACATATTATATACATGTATCAAAAAGACCGAACATATAACAAGGGAGGTCGACGGAACAGTGTAATATTTTACATGGGAAGAGGATCTGTACATTAATAGACATACATAATGTCCAAATGAACCAGATTGTGTACACCTAGGACAAACAGTATTCTAAACTTTACCCAGATTAAAAAAATTTTAAAAACCAAGAAGAAGTAATGAGACATAAACTTATGGGGATTTCTCCTGGCAAATTCCATTCTAATTTACAACCTAGGACAATGACTTCCAGAAAGGCTCTGCTGCCCTAGAACCAGGACTGGGGAATGGAGAAATGCTACCTCCTTGTGGACGTTTCCCACAACAGCAGCTTTGAACCCACTGCAAAAGGTCACTAAATTTTCACCAACTTGCAGTTCTGTAAATTGCGCCTGGCCTCCAGAAAATTTCTGGGGTCAAAAATCGACCAAAAAATTCAGAAGAGGGCAACCTTCGAAGAAGACAATTTCAAGAGCTATATTGTACTCACGGTTTTTTTCTTTTAAGAGAAAAGAAAAAGGCGTAGGAATATGATGAATTTTAAAAATTTTCATGACATGCATACCCATATTACAAAACCCTATCAGCTCACAGCAGTCAGAATGGCCATTAGGAAAAATGCTGCAAAAAATAAACGGTGAAGGGAGTGTGGAGAAATGCGTACCCTCGGCTGTAAGGGGGGGCATGTAAAGAGCCACTAACGAAAACACAACATAGGTGCTTTGAAAAGGGAAACATTGAGCTACCAGTCCATCAATCACAACCACTGCTTGGCCTATCACCTGAGAAAATGAGAATCAAAAAGTCACAGGCTGGCAAACCAGTATGCCAGCAATATTTACCATAGCCAGCACTTGGAAGCAATGAAAATGTCCATCAACCGAGGAATGCACCAAGAAGAAGTGGTCCACGTACACAATGGAATATTACTCTAATAATAAATATAAATTAAATTTAAAAACAAAGAAAAGCAAGGAGACATCAACATTTGTGGGTTTATCCGGGCACATTGCACTCTAATTTATAACCGAAGAACACCACTGGCCGGTAGGTCTGTTTCCCTAGTACCAGCAAGGGGAACGTAGAAAGATTGCCGCTCTCTGGCCGTTACCTGCAAAAGCAGGTTTAAAGCCTGAGCTAATGGTCACTTCATATGAACAAGTACTGCAGGGCTGTAAATGAAACCTGCCCTCAAAATGTCTTGAGGGAGATCATGGCCAAAATATTTCAAATGGTGACACATACTTTAAGAAAACACTTTGAAGAAATAAGCTCTCATCACAGCTGGAAAAATAAAAAGGACATGTCTTACAGCTCAATTTCAACGCATTATGAGACACATGCAAATTCAACCACAAAGAGGTATCAGCTCACACCACTCAGAATAACCATCAGCAAAAACTACAAAGAATAAATGCTGAAGGTGCTGGGAAGAAATGCATACCCTCCGCTTTAAGTGGGACGTAACCTGGAAAGAGCCACTAAAGAGAACGGAATAGAGGTGCCTTTAAAAGGTAAACATTGAGCTACCATATGATCCAGCAGACCTATTCCTGGACCTATAACCTAAGAAGACAGAATTGGAAGGACACAGGTACGCAAATCTGCATTGCATAGTATAACAATAGCCAAGATATGGAAGTAACCAAAAAGTCCAACGACAGATGGGTGGACAAAGAAGAACTGCTCCATGTACAGATGGAATATGAGCTAGTGAAAAAATGAAACAATGCCATTTGCAGCACCATAGATGAGTCTAGAAGTAATCACGCAGCTTGGAGTAAGTGAGAAAGCGAAAGACACATATCCTATCCTATCACATATAGGTGTTACCGAAAAAATGATACAAACAAAGGTATTTCCACAGAGAAACACTATCATAGATTCATTTAAAAAACTTATGGTTCACCAAATGGAAAGGTGTGAGGATTGGATACATTACCGTATTGAGGTTAACAGAGAGATACAAACACATGTGAAATATATAATCACCAAAGACCTACGCTATACCAAGAGAAGACTACTCAACATTGTGTCGTATCCTACATGGGAAAAGGATCCGAAGAAAAATAGATATATGTATATGTGTGAAAGAACCACATCTTGCACACCTAGAACAAACAAAACATTGTAATCAAGTTTGCTGTGATAAAAAATAAAAATTAAGTTAAAAATACCAACAAGAAGTAATGAGACATAAACTTAAAGGGCTTTTTCCTCGCACATTCCATTCTAATTTACAACCTAGAACACCACTTCCACTAAGGCTCTGTTGCCCTAGTAACCAGATTTGGTAAAGGAGAAATGCTGCCGCCTTGTGGCCGATTCCCACAACAGCAGCTTTTAACCCACAGCTAATGGTCACTTACCATTCACAAGGACTCAGGGCTGTAAAGGACACCTGCCCTCAAATTGTGCTGAAGTAGGGAATGGATAAAAAAAATTCAAAACAGGCAAAATGTTCACGAAGCTCGTATGAAGAGGTAAGTTTTACTCACTCTCTTTTTAAAGAAAGGAAAATGGATAAAAGCTCAACCTCAGGAAGTATTAGACTCATGCAATCTAATCTACAAAAAGTTTTCAACTCACACCCGTCGACTGACCGTTGGCAAAAAGTCTACAAACAATCAATGCTGAAGAGGTTTTAGAGAACTGTGTACCCTCTAGCTGCTGGTGAGATGTAAAAGGGTTAAACGCTAATAATGAGAACAGAAAGGAGCTGCGTTGAAAAGGAAAAATTGAGGTACCATTCAATCCAGCAGGCGCACCAATGGGCCTCTCACCTGAGAAGACCAGAATGAAGAAGACCCGGGCTGCAAAAGCTGCACTGCAGCCTTATTCACAATAGACAAGACAGTGAAGCAACCAAAATGTCCATCAACAGATGAAAGGAAAAAGAAGAAGCGGCCCATGTACACAATGAATACTAGCCATGGAAAACAATGAAACACTGCTCTTTGAGACACCATAGATGATCTTGGAGATAATCACAGAACATGAGGTAAGTCGGAAAGCAAAAGTCCTATATCCTATGATATCACTTATACGCGTTCTCTAATAACTGACACAAATGAACATATTTCCACAGAGAAAGTCAATCACAGACTTATTAAAAAAAACTATGCTTATCTACAAGGAAAGGTGGGGGGAATGGATAAATGAAGATTAGCGTTACCATATGTATACAAATACATATTATATACATATATCAAAAAGACCGACCATATAGCAAGGAAGGTTTACGGAACACTGTGTAATAATTTACACGGGAAGAGGATCTCTACATAAATAGGTATATAGAATATGTAGATGAACCAGAGTATGTACACCTTGGACAAGCAACATTCTAACCATTACCCCAATTGAAAAAATTAAAACAACCAACTAGGAGTAATGAGACATAAACTTATGGGGGGTTCTCCTGGCACATTCCATTCAAATTTACAACCTAGGCAAACGACTTCCAGAACGGCTCTGCTGCCCTAGTACCCAGATTTGGGAATGGAGAAATGCTGCATCCTTGTGGCCGTTTCCCACAACAGCAGCTTTAAACCCACTGCAAAAGGTCACTAAATATTCACCAATTGCAGGTCTGTAAATGACACCTGCCCTCCAAAAGATACTGAGGTCGAAAATCGACCAAAAAACTCTAGAGTGCAACCTTCCAAAAAGAAAATTTGAAGAGGTATATTGTACTCACACCTTTTTTCTTTTTTCTTTTAACAGAAAAGGAAAAGGCGTGGAAAAAGGATGAATTGTAGGAATTTTTACAGACATGTAAACCCAAATTACAAAAACCTATCAGCTCACACCAGTCAGAATGGCCATCAACAAAAATGCGGCAAACGAGAAACGCTGACGTGATTGTGGAGAAATGCGTACCCTCGATTCTAAGGGGGACGTGGTAAGAGCCACTAATGAAAGCACAATTGAGGTGCCTTGAAAAGGTAAACGTTGAGCTACCATACCAATCAATCAATCATACCCACTGCTGGGTCTATCACCTGAGAAAATGAAAATCAAAAATCGCAGGCTGGCAATCCTGCACTCCAGCAATATTTACCATAGGCAACACTTGGAAGCAACGAAAATGTCCATCAACAGAGGAATGCACCAAGAAGAAGTGGTCCATGTACACAATGGAATATTAGCCATGGAAAACATTGAAGCACTGCTCTTTGAGGCACCATAGATGAGCCTGGAGATAATCACAAAACATGAAGTAGGTCGGAAAGCAAAAGACCTATATCTTATATTATCACTTATGGCATTATCTAATAACTGACACAGATGAACATATTTCTAAAGAGAAAGACACTCACAGGCGTAGAACACAAACTATGCTCATCTAAAAGGAAAGGAGGGGGGAAATTGAGAAATGAAGATTAGTGTTACTATACATATTCAAATACATATTATATACATGTATCAAAAAGACCGAACATATAACAAGGGAGGTCGACGGAACAGTGTAATATTTTACATGGGAAGAGGATCTGTACATTAATAGACATACATAATGTCCAAATGAACCAGATTGTGTACACCTAGGACAAACAATATTCTAAACTTTACCCAGATTAAAAAAATTTTAAAAACCAAGAAGAAGTAATGAGACATAAACTTATGGGGATTTCTCCTGGCAAATTCCATTCTAATTTACAACCTAGGACAATGACTTCCAGAAAGGCTCTGCTGCCCTAGAACCAGGACTGGGGAATGGAGAAATGCTACCTCCTTGTGGACGTTTCCCACAACAGCAGCTTTGAACCCACTGCAAAAGGTCACTAAATTTTCACCAACTTGCAGTTCTGTAAATTGCGCCTGGCCTCCAGAAAATTTCTGGGGTCAAAAATCGACCAAAAAATTCAGAAGAGGGCAACCTTCGAAGAAGACAATTTCAAGAGCTATATTGTACTCACGGTTTTTTTCTTTTAAGAGAAAAGAAAAAGGCGTAGGAATATGATGAATTTTAAAAATTTTCATGACATGCATACCCATATTACAAAACCCTATCAGCACACAGCAGTCAGAATGGCCATTAGGAAAAATGCTGCAAAAAATAAACGGTGAAGGGAGTGTGGAGAAATGCGTACCCTCGGCTGTAAGGGGGGGCATGTAAAGAGCCACTAACGAAAACACAACGTAGGTGCTTTGAAAAGGGAAACATTGAGCTACCAGTCCATCAATCACAACCACTGCTTGGCCTATCACCTGAGAAAATGAGAATCAAAAAGTCACAGGCTGGCAAACCAGTATGCCAGCAATATTTACCATAGCCAGCACTTGGAAGCAATGAAAATGTCCATCAACCGAGGAATGCACCAAGAAGAAGTGGTCCACGTACACAATGGAATATTACTCTAATAATAAATATAAATTAAATTTAAAAACAAAGAAAAGCAAGGAGACATCAACATTTGTGGGTTTATCCGGGCACATTGCACTCTAATTTATAACCGAAGAACACCACTGGCCGGTAGGTCTGTTTCCCTAGTACCAGCAAGGGGAACGTAGAAAGATTGCCGCTCTCTGGCCGTTACCTGCAAAAGCAGGTTTAAAGCCTGAGCTAATGGTCACTTCATATGAACAAGTACTGCAGGGCTGTAAATGAAACCTGCCCTCAAAATGTCTTGAGGGAGATCATGGCCAAAATATTTCAAATGGTGACACATACTTTAAGAAAACACTTTGAAGAAATAAGCTCTCATCACAGCTGGAAAAATAAAAAGGACATGTCTTACAGCTCAATTTCAACGCATTATGAGACACATGCAAATTCAACCACAAAGAGGTATCAGCTCACACCACTCAGAATAACCATCAGCAAAAACTACAAAGAATAAATGCTGAAGGTGCTGGGAAGAAATGCATACCCTCCGCTTTAAGTGGGACGTAACCTGGAAAGAGCCACTAAAGAGAACGGAATAGAGGTGCCTTTAAAAGGTAAACATTGAGCTACCATATGATCCAGCAGACCTATTCCTGGACCTATAACCTAAGAAGACAGAATTGGAAGGACACAGGTACGCAAATCTGCATTGCATAGTATAACAATAGCCAAGATATGGAAGTAACCAAAAAGTCCAACGACAGATGGGTGGACAAAGAAGAACTGCTCCATGTACAGATGGAATATGAGCTAGTGAAAAAATGAAACAATGCCATTTGCAGCACCATAGATGAGTCTAGAAGTAATCACGCAGCTTGGAGTAAGTGAGAAAGCGAAAGACACATATCCTATCCTATCACATATAGGTGTTACCGAAAAAATGATACAAACAAAGGTATTTCCACAGAGAAACACTATCATAGATTCATTTAAAAAACTTATGGTTCACCAAATGGAAAGGTGTGAGGATTGGATACATTACCGTATTGAGGTTAACAGAGAGATACAAACACATGTGAAATATATAATCACCAAAGACCTACGCTATACCAAGAGAAGACTACTCAACATTGTGTCGTATCCTACATGGGAAAAGGATCCGAAGAAAAATAGATATATGTATATGTGTGAAAGAACCACATCTTGCACACCTAGAACAAACAAAACATTGTAATCAAGTTTGCTGTGATAAAAAATAAAAATTAAGTTAAAAATACCAACAAGAAGTAATGAGACATAAACTTAAAGGGCTTTTTCCTCGCACATTCCATTCTAATTTACAACTAGAACACCACTTCCACTAAGGCTCTGTTGCCCTAGTAACCAGATTTGGTAAAGGAGAAATGCTGCCGCCTTGTGGCCGATTCCCGCAACAGCAGCTTTTAACCCACAGCTAATGGTCACTTACCATTCACAAGGACTCAGGGCTGTAAAGGACACCTGCCCTCAAATTGTGCTGAAGTAGGGAATGGATAAAAAAAATTCAAAACAGGCAAAATGTTCACGAAGCTCGTATGAAGAGGTAAGTTTTACTCACTCTCTTTTTAAAGAAAGGAAAATGGATAAAAGCTCAACCTCAGGAAGTATTAGACTCATGCAATCTAATCTACAAAAAGTTTTCAACTCACACCCGTCGACTGACCGTTGGCAAAAAGTCTACAAACAATCAATGCTGAAGAGGTTTTAGAGAACTGTGTACCCTCTAGCTGCTGGTGAGATGTAAAAGGGTTAAACGCTAATAATGAGAACAGAAAGGAGCTGCGTTGAAAAGGAAAAATTGAGGTACCATTCAATCCAGCAGGCGCACCAATGGGCCTCTCACCTGAGAAGACCAGAATGAAGAAGACCCGGGCTGCAAAAGCTGCACTGCAGCCTTATTCACAATAGACAAGACAGTGAAGCAACCAAAATGTCCATCAACAGATGAAAGGAAAAAGAAGAAGCGGCCCATGTACACAATGAATACTAGCCATGGAAAACAATGAAACACTGCTCTTTGAGACACCATAGATGATCTTGGAGATAATCACAGAACATGAGGTAAGTCGGAAAGCAAAAGTCCTATATCCTATGATATCACTTATACGCGTTCTCTAATAACTGACACAAATGAACATATTTCCACAGAGAAAGTCAATCACAGACTTATTAAAAAAAACTATGCTTATCTACAAGGAAAGGTGGGGGGAATGGATAAATGAAGATTAGCGTTACCATATGTATACAAATACATATTATATACATATATCAAAAAGACCGACCATATAGCAAGGAAGGTTTACGGAACACTGTGTAATAATTTACACGGGAAGAGGATCTCTACATAAATAGGTATATAGAATATGTAGATGAACCAGAGTATGTACACCTTGGACAAGCAACATTCTAACCATTACCCCAATTGAAAAAATTAAAACAACCAACTAGGAGTAATGAGACATAAACTTATGGGGGGTTCTCCTGGCACATTCCATTCAAATTTACAACCTAGGCAAACGACTTCCAGAACGGCTCTGCTGCCCTAGTACCCAGATTTGGGAATGGAGAAATGCTGCATCCTTGTGGCCGTTTCCCACAACAGCAGCTTTAAACCCACTGCAAAAGGTCACTAAATATTCACCAATTGCAGGTCTGTAAATGACACCTGCCCTCCAAAAGATACTGAGGTCGAAAATCGACCAAAAAACTCTAGAGTGCAACCTTCCAAAAAGAAAATTTGAAGAGGTATATTGTACTCACACCTTTTTTCTTTTTTCTTTTAACAGAAAAGGAAAAGGCGTGGAAAAAGGATGAATTGTAGGAATTTTTACAGACATGTAAACCCAAATTACAAAAACCTATCAGCTCACACCAGTCAGAATGGCCATCAACAAAAATGCGGCAAACGAGAAACGCTGACGTGATTGTGGAGAAATGCGTACCCTCGATTCTAAGGGGGACGTGGTAAGAGCCACTAATGAAAGCACAATTGAGGTGCCTTGAAAAGGTAAACGTTGAGCTACCATACCAATCAATCAATCATACCCACTGCTGGGTCTATCACCTGAGAAAATGAAAATCAAAAATCGCAGGCTGGCAATCCTGCACTCCAGCAATATTTACCATAGGCAACACTTGGAAGCAACGAAAATGTCCATCAACAGAGGAATGCACCAAGAAGAAGTGGTCCATGTACACAATGGAATATTAGCCATGGAAAACATTGAAGCACTGCTCTTTGAGGCACCATAGATGAGCCTGGAGATAATCACAAAACATGAAGTAGGTCGGAAAGCAAAAGACCTATATCTTATATTATCACTTATGGCATTATCTAATAACTGACACAGATGAACATATTTCTAAAGAGAAAGACACTCACAGGCGTAGAACACAAACTATGCTCATCTAAAAGGAAAGGAGGGGGGAAATTGAGAAATGAAGATTAGTGTTACTATACATATTCAAATACATATTATATACATGTATCAAAAAGACCGAACATATAACAAGGGAGGTCGACGGAACAGTGTAATATTTTACATGGGAAGAGGATCTGTACATTAATAGACATACATAATGTCCAAATGAACCAGATTGTGTACACCTAGGACAAACAATATTCTAAACTTTACCCAGATTAAAAAAATTTTAAAAACCAAGAAGAAGTAATGAGACATAAACTTATGGGGATTTCTCCTGGCAAATTCCATTCTAATTTACAACCTAGGACAATGACTTCCAGAAAGGCTCTGCTGCCCTAGAACCAGGACTGGGGAATGGAGAAATGCTACCTCCTTGTGGACGTTTCCCACAACAGCAGCTTTGAACCCACTGCAAAAGGTCACTAAATTTTCACCAACTTGCAGTTCTGTAAATTGCGCCTGGCCTCCAGAAAATTTCTGGGGTCAAAAATCGACCAAAAAATTCAGAAGAGGGCAACCTTCGAAGAAGACAATTTCAAGAGCTATATTGTACTCACGGTTTTTTTCTTTTAAGAGAAAAGAAAAAGGCGTAGGAATATGATGAATTTTAAAAATTTTCATGACATGCATACCCATATTACAAAACCCTATCAGCACACAGCAGTCAGAATGGCCATTAGGAAAAATGCTGCAAAAAATAAACGGTGAAGGGAGTGTGGAGAAATGCGTACCCTCGGCTGTAAGGGGGGGCATGTAAAGAGCCACTAACGAAAACACAACGTAGGTGCTTTGAAAAGGGAAACATTGAGCTACCAGTCCATCAATCACAACCACTGCTTGGCCTATCACCTGAGAAAATGAGAATCAAAAAGTCACAGGCTGGCAAACCAGTATGCCAGCAATATTTACCATAGCCAGCACTTGGAAGCAATGAAAATGTCCATCAACCGAGGAATGCACCAAGAAGAAGTGGTCCACGTACACAATGGAATATTACTCTAATAATAAATATAAATTAAATTTAAAAACAAAGAAAAGCAAGGAGACATCAACATTTGTGGGTTTATCCGGGCACATTGCACTCTAATTTATAACCGAAGAACACCACTGGCCGGTAGGTCTGTTTCCCTAGTACCAGCAAGGGGAACGTAGAAAGATTGCCGCTCTCTGGCCGTTACCTGCAAAAGCAGGTTTAAAGCCTGAGCTAATGGTCACTTCATATGAACAAGTACTGCAGGGCTGTAAATGAAACCTGCCCTCAAAATGTCTTGAGGGAGATCATGGCCAAAATATTTCAAATGGTGACACATACTTTAAGAAAACACTTTGAAGAAATAAGCTCTCATCACAGCTGGAAAAATAAAAAGGACATGTCTTACAGCTCAATTTCAACGCATTATGAGACACATGCAAATTCAACCACAAAGAGGTATCAGCTCACACCACTCAGAATAACCATCAGCAAAAACTACAAAGAATAAATGCTGAAGGTGCTGGGAAGAAATGCATACCCTCCGCTTTAAGTGGGACGTAACCTGGAAAGAGCCACTAAAGAGAACGGAATAGAGGTGCCTTTAAAAGGTAAACATTGAGCTACCATATGATCCAGCAGACCTATTCCTGGACCTATAACCTAAGAAGACAGAATTGGAAGGACACAGGTACGCAAATCTGCATTGCATAGTATAACAATAGCCAAGATATGGAAGTAACCAAAAAGTCCAACGACAGATGGGTGGACAAAGAAGAACTGCTCCATGTACAGATGGAATATGAGCTAGTGAAAAAATGAAACAATGCCATTTGCAGCACCATAGATGAGTCTAGAAGTAATCACGCAGCTTGGAGTAAGTGAGAAAGCGAAAGACACATATCCTATCCTATCACATATAGGTGTTACCGAAAAAATGATACAAACAAAGGTATTTCCACAGAGAAACACTATCATAGATTCATTTAAAAAACTTATGGTTCACCAAATGGAAAGGTGTGAGGATTGGATACATTACCGTATTGAGGTTAACAGAGAGATACAAACACATGTGAAATATATAATCACCAAAGACCTACGCTATACCAAGAGAAGACTACTCAACATTGTGTCGTATCCTACATGGGAAAAGGATCCGAAGAAAAATAGATATATGTATATGTGTGAAAGAACCACATCTTGCACACCTAGAACAAACAAAACATTGTAATCAAGTTTGCTGTGATAAAAAATAAAAATTAAGTTAAAAATACCAACAAGAAGTAATGAGACATAAACTTAAAGGGCTTTTTCCTCGCACATTCCATTCTAATTTACAACTAGAACACCACTTCCACTAAGGCTCTGTTGCCCTAGTAACCAGATTTGGTAAAGGAGAAATGCTGCCGCCTTGTGGCCGATTCCCGCAACAGCAGCTTTTAACCCACAGCTAATGGTCACTTACCATTCACAAGGACTCAGGGCTGTAAAGGACACCTGCCCTCAAATTGTGCTGAAGTAGGGAATGGATAAAAAAAATTCAAAACAGGCAAAATGTTCACGAAGCTCGTATGAAGAGGTAAGTTTTACTCACTCTCTTTTTAAAGAAAGGAAAATGGATAAAAGCTCAACCTCAGGAAGTATTAGACTCATGCAATCTAATCTACAAAAAGTTTTCAACTCACACCCGTCGACTGACCGTTGGCAAAAAGTCTACAAACAATCAATGCTGAAGAGGTTTTAGAGAACTGTGTACCCTCTAGCTGCTGGTGAGATGTAAAAGGGTTAAACGCTAATAATGAGAACAGAAAGGAGCTGCGTTGAAAAGGAAAAATTGAGGTACCATTCAATCCAGCAGGCGCACCAATGGGCCTCTCACCTGAGAAGACCAGAATGAAGAAGACCCGGGCTGCAAAAGCTGCACTGCAGCCTTATTCACAATAGACAAGACAGTGAAGCAACCAAAATGTCCATCAACAGATGAAAGGAAAAAGAAGAAGCGGCCCATGTACACAATGAATACTAGCCATGGAAAACAATGAAACACTGCTCTTTGAGACACCATAGATGATCTTGGAGATAATCACAGAACATGAGGTAAGTCGGAAAGCAAAAGTCCTATATCCTATGATATCACTTATACGCGTTCTCTAATAACTGACACAAATGAACATATTTCCACAGAGAAAGTCAATCACAGACTTATTAAAAAAAACTATGCTTATCTACAAGGAAAGGTGGGGGGAATGGATAAATGAAGATTAGCGTTACCATATGTATACAAATACATATTATATACATATATCAAAAAGACCGACCATATAGCAAGGAAGGTTTACGGAACACTGTGTAATAATTTACACGGGAAGAGGATCTCTACATAAATAGGTATATAGAATATGTAGATGAACCAGAGTATGTACACCTTGGACAAGCAACATTCTAACCATTACCCCAATTGAAAAAATTAAAACAACCAACTAGGAGTAATGAGACATAAACTTATGGGGGGTTCTCCTGGCACATTCCATTCAAATTTACAACCTAGGCAAACGACTTCCAGAACGGCTCTGCTGCCCTAGTACCCAGATTTGGGAATGGAGAAATGCTGCATCCTTGTGGCCGTTTCCCACAACAGCAGCTTTAAACCCACTGCAAAAGGTCACTAAATATTCACCAATTGCAGGTCTGTAAATGACACCTGCCCTCCAAAAGATACTGAGGTCGAAAATCGACCAAAAAACTCTAGAGTGCAACCTTCCAAAAAGAAAATTTGAAGAGGTATATTGTACTCACACCTTTTTTCTTTTTTCTTTTAACAGAAAAGGAAAAGGCGTGGAAAAAGGATGAATTGTAGGAATTGTTACAGACATGTAAACCCAAATTACAAAAACCTATCAGCTCACACCAGTCAGAATGGCCATCAACAAAAATGCGGCAAACGATAAACGCTGACGTGATTGTGGAGAAATGCGTACCCTCGATTCTAAGGGGGACGTGGTAAGAGCCACTAATGAAAGCACAATTGAGGTGCCTTGAAAAGGTAAACGTTGAGCTACCATACCAATCAATCAATCATACCCACTGCTGGGTCTATCACCTGAGAAAATGAAAATCAAAAATCGCAGGCTGGCAATCCTGCACTCCAGCAATATTTACCATAGGCAACACTTGGAAGCAACGAAAATGTCCATCAACAGAGGAATGCACCAAGAAGAAGTGGTCCATGTACACAATGGAATATTAGCCATGGAAAACATTGAAGCACTGCTCTTTGAGGCACCATAGATGAGCCTGGAGATAATCACAAAACATGAAGTAGGTCGGAAAGCAAAAGACCTATATCTTATATTATCACTTATGGCATTATCTAATAACTGACACAGATGAACATATTTCTAAAGAGAAAGACACTCACAGGCGTAGAACACAAACTATGCTCATCTAAAAGGAAAGGAGGGGGGAAATTGAGAAATGAAGATTAGTGTTACTATACATATTCAAATACATATTATATACATGTATCAAAAAGACCGAACATATAACAAGGGAGGTCGACGGAACAGTGTAATATTTTACATGGGAAGAGGATCTGTACATTAATAGACATACATAATGTCCAAATGAACCAGATTGTGTACACCTAGGACAAACAGTATTCTAAACTTTACCCAGATTAAAAAAATTTTAAAAACCAAGAAGAAGTAATGAGACATAAACTTATGGGGATTTCTCCTGGCAAATTCCATTCTAATTTACAACCTAGGACAATGACTTCCAGAAAGGCTCTGCTGCCCTAGAACCCAGATTGGGGAATGGAGAAATGCTACCTCCTTGTGGACGTTTCCCACAACAGCAGCTTTGAACTCACTGCAAAAGGTCACTAAATTTTCACCAACTTGCAGTTCTGTAAATGGCGCCTGCCCTCCAGAAAATTTCTGGGGTCAAAAATCGACCAAAAAATTCAGAAGAGGGCAACCTTCGAAGAAGACAATTTCAAGAGCTATATTGTACTCACGGTTTTTTCTTTTAAGAGAAAAGAAAAAGGCATAGGAATATGATGAATTTTAAAAATTTTCATGACATACATACCCATATTACAAAACCCTATCAGCTCACAGCAGTCAGAATGGCCATTAGGAAAAATGCTGCAAAAAATAAACGGTGAAGGGAGTGTGGAGAAATGCGTACCCTCGGTTGTAAGGGGGGGCATGTAAAGAGCCACTAATGAAAACACAATGTAGGTGCTTTGAAAAGGGAAACAATGAACTACCAGTCCATCAATCACAACCACTGCTTGGCCTATCACCTGAGAAAATGAGAATCAAAAAGTCACAGGCTGGCAAACCTGTATGCCAGCAATATTTACCATAGGCAGCGCTTGGAAGAAATGAAAATGTCCATCAACCGAGGAATGCACCAAGAAGAAGTGGTCCACGTACACAATGGAATATTACTCTAATAATAAATATAAATTAAATTTAAAAACAAACAAAAGCAAGGAGACATCAACATTTGTGGGTTTATCCGGGAACATTGCACTCTAATTTATAACCGAAAAACAACACTGGCCGGTAGGTCTGTTTCCCTAGTACCAGCAAGGGGAACGTAGAAAGGCTGTCGCTCTCTGGCCGTTACCTGCAAAAGCAGGTTTAAAGCCTGAGCTAATGGTCACTTCATATGAACAAGTACTGCAGGGCTGTAAATGAAACCTGCCCTCAAAATGTCTTGAGGGAGATAATGGCCAAAATTTTTCAAATGGTGACACATACTTTAAGAAAACACTTTGAAGAAATAAGCTCTCATCACAGCTGGAAAAATAAAAAGGACATGTCTTACAGCTCAATTTCAACGCATTATGAGACACATGCAAATTCAACCACAAAGAGGTATCAGCTCACACCACTCAGAATAACCATCAGCAAAAACTACAAAGAATAAATGCTGAAGGTGCTGGGAAGAAATGCATACCCTCCGCTTTAAGTGGGACGTAACCTGGAAAGAGCCACTAAAGAGAACAGAATAGAGGTGCCTTTAAAAGGTAAACATTGAGCTACCATATGATCCAGCAGACCTATTCCTGGACCTATAACCTAAGAAGACAGAATTGGAAGGACACAGGTACGCAAATCTGCATTGCATAGTATAACAATAGCCAAGATATGGAAGTAACCAAAAAGTCCAACGACAGATGGGTGGACAATGAAGAACTGCTACATGTACAGATGGAATATGAGCTAGTGAAAAAATGAAACAATGCCATTTGCAGCACCATAGATGAGTCTAGAAGTAATCACGCAACTTGGTGTAAGTGAGAAAGCGAAAGACACATATCCTATCATATCACATATAGGTGTTACCGAAAAAATGATACAAACAAAGGTATTTCCACAGAGAAACACTATCATAGATTCATTTAAAAAACTTATGGTTCACCAAATGGAAAGGTGTGAGGATTGGATACATTACCGTATTGAGGTTAACAGAGAGATACAAACACATGTGAAATATATAATCACCAAAGACCTACGCTATACCAAGAGAAGACTACTCAACATTGTGTCGTATCCTACATGGGAAAAGGATCCGAAGAAAAATAGATATATGTATATGTGTGAAAGAACCACATCTTGCACACCTAGAACAAACAAAACATTGTAATCAAGTTTGCTGTGATAAAAAATAAAAATTAAGTTAAAAATACCAACAAGAAGTAATGAGACATAAACTTAAAGGGCTTTTTCCTCGCACATTCCATTCTAATTTACAACTAGAACACCACTTCCACTAAGGCTCTGTTGCCCTAGTAACCAGATTTGGTAAAGGAGAAATGCTGCCGCCTTGTGGCCGATTCCCGCAACAGCAGCTTTTAACCCACAGCTAATGGTCACTTACCATTCACAAGGACTCAGGGCTGTAAAGGACACCTGCCCTCAAATTGTGCTGAAGTAGGGAATGGATAAAAAAAATTCAAAACAGGCAAAATGTTCACGAAGCTCGTATGAAGAGGTAAGTTTTACTCACTCTCTTTTTAAAGAAAGGAAAATGGATAAAAGCTCAACCTCAGGAAGTATTAGACTCATGCAATCTAATCTACAAAAAGTTTTCAACTCACACCCGTCGACTGACCGTTGGCAAAAAGTCTACAAACAATCAATGCTGAAGAGGTTTTAGAGAACTGTGTACCCTCTAGCTGCTGGTGAGATGTAAAAGGGTTAAACGCTAATAATGAGAACAGAAAGGAGCTGCGTTGAAAAGGAAAAATTGAGGTACCATTCAATCCAGCAGGCGCACCAATGGGCCTCTCACCTGAGAAGACCAGAATGAAGAAGACCCGGGCTGCAAAAGCTGCACTGCAGCCTTATTCACAATAGACAAGACAGTGAAGCAACCAAAATGTCCATCAACAGATGAAAGGAAAAAGAAGAAGCGGCCCATGTACACAATGAATACTAGCCATGGAAAACAATGAAACACTGCTCTTTGAGACACCATAGATGATCTTGGAGATAATCACAGAACATGAGGTAAGTCGGAAAGCAAAAGTCCTATATCCTATGATATCACTTATACGCGTTCTCTAATAACTGACACAAATGAACATATTTCCACAGAGAAAGTCAATCACAGACTTATTAAAAAAAACTATGCTTATCTACAAGGAAAGGTGGGGGGAATGGATAAATGAAGATTAGCGTTACCATATGTATACAAATACATATTATATACATATATCAAAAAGACCGACCATATAGCAAGGAAGGTTTACGGAACACTGTGTAATAATTTACACGGGAAGAGGATCTCTACATAAATAGGTATATAGAATATGTAGATGAACCAGAGTATGTACACCTTGGACAAGCAACATTCTAACCATTACCCCAATTGAAAAAATTAAAACAACCAACTAGGAGTAATGAGACATAAACTTATGGGGGGTTCTCCTGGCACATTCCATTCAAATTTACAACCTAGGCAAACGACTTCCAGAACGGCTCTGCTGCCCTAGTACCCAGATTTGGGAATGGAGAAATGCTGCATCCTTGTGGCCGTTTCCCACAACAGCAGCTTTAAACCCACTGCAAAAGGTCACTAAATATTCACCAATTGCAGGTCTGTAAATGACACCTGCCCTCCAAAAGATACTGAGGTCGAAAATCAACCAAAAAACTCTAGAGTGCAACCTTCCAAAAAGAAAATTTGAAGAGGTATATTGTACTCACACCTTTTTTCTTTTTTCTTTTAACAGAAAAGGAAAAGGCGTGGAAAAAGGATGAATTGTAGGAATTGTTACAGACATGTAAACCCAAATTACAAAAACCTATCAGCTCACACCAGTCAGAATGGCCATCAACAAAAATGCGGCAAACGATAAACGCTGACGTGATTGTGGAGAAATGCGTACCCTCGATTCTAAGGGGGACGTGGTAAGAGCCACTAATGAAAGCACAATTGAGGTGCCTTGAAAAGGTAAACGTTGAGCTACCATACCAATCAATCAATCATACCCACTGCTGGGTCTATCACCTGAGAAAATGAAAATCAAAAATCGCAGGCTGGCAATCCTGCACTCCAGCAATATTTACCATAGGCAACACTTGGAAGCAACGAAAATGTCCATCAACAGAGGAATGCACCAAGAAGAAGTGGTCCATGTACACAATGGAATATTAGCCATGGAAAACATTGAAGCACTGCTCTTTGAGGCACCATAGATGAGCCTGGAGATAATCACAAAACATGAAGTAGGTCGGAAAGCAAAAGACCTATATCTTATATTATCACTTATGGCATTATCTAATAACTGACACAGATGAACATATTTCTAAAGAGAAAGACACTCACAGGCGTAGAACACAAACTATGCTCATCTAAAAGGAAAGGAGGGGGGAAATTGAGAAATGAAGATTAGTGTTACTATACATATTCAAATACATATTATATACATGTATCAAAAAGACCGAACATATAACAAGGGAGGTCGACGGAACAGTGTAATATTTTACATGGGAAGAGGATCTGTACATTAATAGACATACATAATGTCCAAATGAACCAGATTGTGTACACCTAGGACAAACAGTATTCTAAACTTTACCCAGATTAAAAAAATTTTAAAAACCAAGAAGAAGTAATGAGACATAAACTTATGGGGATTTCTCCTGGCAAATTCCATTCTAATTTACAACCTAGGACAATGACTTCCAGAAAGGCTCTGCTGCCCTAGAACCCAGATTGGGGAATGGAGAAATGCTACCTCCTTGTGGACGTTTCCCACAACAGCAGCTTTGAACTCACTGCAAAAGGTCACTAAATTTTCACCAACTTGCAGTTCTGTAAATGGCGCCTGCCCTCCAGAAAATTTCTGGGGTCAAAAATCGACCAAAAAATTCAGAAGAGGGCAACCTTCGAAGAAGACAATTTCAAGAGCTATATTGTACTCACGGTTTTTTCTTTTAAGAGAAAAGAAAAAGGCATAGGAATATGATGAATTTTAAAAATTTTCATGACATACATACCCATATTACAAAACCCTATCAGCTCACAGCAGTCAGAATGGCCATTAGGAAAAATGCTGCAAAAAATAAACGGTGAAGGGAGTGTGGAGAAATGCGTACCCTCGGTTGTAAGGGGGGGCATGTAAAGAGCCACTAATGAAAACACAATGTAGGTGCTTTGAAAAGGGAAACAATGAACTACCAGTCCATCAATCACAACCACTGCTTGGCCTATCACCTGAGAAAATGAGAATCAAAAAGTCACAGGCTGGCAAACCTGTATGCCAGCAATATTTACCATAGGCAGCGCTTGGAAGAAATGAAAATGTCCATCAACCGAGGAATGCACCAAGAAGAAGTGGTCCACGTACACAATGGAATATTACTCTAATAATAAATATAAATTAAATTTAAAAACAAACAAAAGCAAGGAGACATCAACATTTGTGGGTTTATCCGGGAACATTGCACTCTAATTTATAACCGAAAAACAACACTGGCCGGTAGGTCTGTTTCCCTAGTACCAGCAAGGGGAACGTAGAAAGGCTGTCGCTCTCTGGCCGTTACCTGCAAAAGCAGGTTTAAAGCCTGAGCTAATGGTCACTTCATATGAACAAGTACTGCAGGGCTGTAAATGAAACCTGCCCTCAAAATGTCTTGAGGGAGATAATGGCCAAAATTTTTCAAATGGTGACACATACTTTAAGAAAACACTTTGAAGAAATAAGCTCTCATCACAGCTGGAAAAATAAAAAGGACATGTCTTACAGCTCAATTTCAACGCATTATGAGACACATGCAAATTCAACCACAAAGAGGTATCAGCTCACACCACTCAGAATAACCATCAGCAAAAACTACAAAGAATAAATGCTGAAGGTGCTGGGAAGAAATGCATACCCTCCGCTTTAAGTGGGACGTAACCTGGAAAGAGCCACTAAAGAGAACAGAATAGAGGTGCCTTTAAAAGGTAAACATTGAGCTACCATATGATCCAGCAGACCTATTCCTGGACCTATAACCTAAGAAGACAGAATTGGAAGGACACAGGTACGCAAATCTGCATTGCATAGTATAACAATAGCCAAGATATGGAAGTAACCAAAAAGTCCAACGACAGATGGGTGGACAATGAAGAACTGCTACATGTACAGATGGAATATGAGCTAGTGAAAAAATGAAACAATGCCATTTGCAGCACCATAGATGAGTCTAGAAGTAATCACGCAACTTGGTGTAAGTGAGAAAGCGAAAGACACATATCCTATCATATCACATATAGGTGTTACCTAAAAAATGATACAAACAAAGGTATTTCCACAGAGAAACACTATCATAGATTCATTAAAAAAACTTATGGTTCACCAAATGGAAAGGTGTGAGGATTGGATACATTACCGTATTGAGGTTAACAGAGTGATACAAACATATGTGAAATATATAATCACCAAAGACCTACGCTATACCAAGAGAAGACTACTCAACATTGTGTCGTATCCTACATGGGAAAAGGATCCGAAGAAAAATAGATATATGTATATGTGTGAAAGAACCACATCTTGCACACCTAGAACAAACAAAACATTGTAATCAAGTTTGCTGTGATAAAAAATAAAAATTAAGTTAAAAATACCAACAAGAAGTAATGAGACATAAACTTAAAGGGCTTTTTCCTCGCACATTCCATTCTAATTTACAACCTAGAACACCACTTCCACTAAGGCTCTGTTGCCCTAGTAACCAGATTTGGTAAAGGAGAAATGCTGCCGCCTTGTGGCCGATTCCCGCAACAGCAGCTTTTAACCCACAGCTAATGGTCACTTACCATTCACAAGGACTCAGGGCTGTAAAGGACACCTGCCCTCAAATTGTGCTGAAGTAGGGAATGGATAAAAAAAATTCAAAACAGGCAAAATGTTCACGAAGCTCGTATGAAGAGGTAAGTTTTACTCACTCTCTTTTTAAAGAAAGGAAAATGGATAAAAGCTCAACCTCAGGAAGTATTAGACTCATGCAATCTAATCTACAAAAAGTTTTCAACTCACACCCGTCGACTGACCGTTGGCAAAAAGTCTACAAACAATCAATGCTGAAGAGGTTTTAGAGAACTGTGTACCCTCTAGCTGCTGGTGAGATGTAAAAGGGTTAAACGCTAATAATGAGAACAGAAAGGAGCTGCGTTGAAAAGGAAAAATTGAGGTACCATTCAATCCAGCAGGCGCACCAATGGGCCTCTCACCTGAGAAGACCAGAATGAAGAAGACCCGGGCTGCAAAAGCTGCACTGCAGCCTTATTCACAATAGACAAGACAGTGAAGCAACCAAAATGTCCATCAACAGATGAAAGGAAAAAGAAGAAGCGGCCCATGTACACAATGAATACTAGCCATGGAAAACAATGAAACACTGCTCTTTGAGACACCATAGATGATCTTGGAGATAATCACAGAACATGAGGTAAGTCGGAAAGCAAAAGTCCTATATCCTATGATATCACTTATACGCGTTCTCTAATAACTGACACAAATGAACATATTTCCACAGAGAAAGTCAATCACAGACTTATTAAAAAAAACTATGCTTATCTACAAGGAAAGGTGGGGGGGAATGGATAAATGAAGATTAGCGTTACCATATGTATACAAATACATATTATATACATATATCAAAAAGACCGACCATATAGCAAGGAAGGTTTACGGAACACTGTGTAATAATTTACACGGGAAGAGGATCTCTACATAAATAGGTATATAGAATATGTAGATGAACCAGAGTATGTACACCTTGGACAAGCAACATTCTAACCATTACCCCAATTGAAAAAATTAAAACAACCAACTAGGAGTAATGAGACATAAACTTATGGGGGGTTCTCCTGGCACATTCCATTCAAATTTACAACCTAGGCAAACGACTTCCAGAACGGCTCTGCTGCCCTAGTACCCAGATTTGGGAATGGAGAAATGCTGCATCCTTGTGGCCGTTTCCCACAACAGCAGCTTTAAACCCACTGCAAAAGGTCACTAAATATTCACCAATTGCAGGTCTGTAAATGACACCTGCCCTCCAAAAGATACTGAGGTCGAAAATCGACCAAAAAACTCTAGAGTGCAACCTTCCAAAAAGAAAATTTGAAGAGGTATATTGTACTCACACCTTTTTTCTTTTTTCTTTTAACAGAAAAGGAAAAGGCGTGGAAAAAGGATGAATTGTAGGAATTTTTACAGACATGTAAACCCAAATTACAAAAACCTATCAGCTCACACCAGTCAGAATGGCCATCAACAAAAATGCGGCAAACGATAAACGCTGACGTGATTGTGGAGAAATGCGTACCCTCGATTCTAAGGGGGACGTGGTAAGAGCCACTAATGAAAGCACAATTGAGGTGCCTTGAAAAGGTAAACGTTGAGCTACCATACCAATCAATCAATCATACCCACTGCTGGGTCTATCACCTGAGAAAATGAAAATCAAAAATCGCAGGCTGGCAATCCTGCACTCCAGCAATATTTACCATAGGCAACACTTGGAAGCAACGAAAATGTCCATCAACAGAGGAATGCACCAAGAAGAAGTGGTCCATGTACACAATGGAATATTAGCCATGGAAAACATTGAAGCACTGCTCTTTGAGGCACCATAGATGAGCCTGGAGATAATCACAAAACATGAAGTAGGTCGGAAAGCAAAAGACCTATATCTTATATTATCACTTATGGCATTATCTAATAACTGACACAGATGAACATATTTCTAAAGAGAAAGACACTCACAGGCGTAGAACACAAACTATGCTCATCTAAAAGGAAAGGAGGGGGGAAATTGAGAAATGAAGATTAGTGTTACTATACATATTCAAATACATATTATATACATGTATCAAAAAGACCGAACATATAACAAGGGAGGTCGACGGAACAGTGTAATATTTTACATGGGAAGAGGATCTGTACATTAATAGACATACATATTGTCCAAATGAACCAGATTGTGTACACCTAGGACAAACAGTATTCTAAACTTTACCCAGATTAAAAAAATTTTAAAAACCAAGAAGAAGTAATGAGACATAAACTTATGGGGATTTCTCCTGGCAAATTCCATTCTAATTTACAACCTAGGACAATGACTTCCAGAAAGGCTCTGCTGCCCTAGAACCAGGACTGGGGAATGGAGAAATGCTACCTCCTTGTGGACGTTTCCCACAACAGCAGCTTTGAACCCACTGCAAAAGGTCACTAAATTTTCACCAACTTGCAGTTCTGTAAATTGCGCCTGGCCTCCAGAAAATTTCTGGGGTCAAAAATCGACCAAAAAATTCAGAAGAGGGCAACCTTCGAAGAAGACAATTTCAAGAGCTATATTGTACTCACGGTTTTTTTCTTTTAAGAGAAAAGAAAAAGGCGTAGGAATATGATGAATTTTAAAAATTTTCATGACATGCATACCCATATTACAAAACCCTATCAGCACACAGCAGTCAGAATGGCCATTAGGAAAAATGCTGCAAAAAATAAACGGTGAAGGGAGTGTGGAGAAATGCGTACCCTCGGCTGTAAGGGGGGGCATGTAAAGAGCCACTAACGAAAACACAACGTAGGTGCTTTGAAAAGGGAAACATTGAGCTACCAGTCCATCAATCACAACCACTGCTTGGCCTATCACCTGAGAAAATGAGAATCAAAATGTCACAGGCTGGCAAACCAGTATGCCAGCAATATTTACCATAGCCAGCACTTGGAAGCAATGAAAATGTCCATCAACCGAGGAATGCACCAAGAAGAAGTGGTCCACGTACACAATGGAATATTACTCTAATAATAAATATAAATTAAATTTAAAAACAAAGAAAAGCAAGGAGACATCAACATTTGTGGGTTTATCCGGGCACATTGCACTCTAATTTATAACCGAAGAACACCACTGGCCGGTAGGTCTGTTTCCCTAGCACCAGCAAGGGGAACGTAGAAAGATTGCCGCTCTCTGGCCGTTACCTGCAAAAGCAGGTTTAAAGCCTGAGCTAATGGTCACTTCATATGAACAAGTACTGCAGGGCTGTAAATGAAACCTGCCCTCAAAATGTCTTGAGGGAGATCATGGCCAAAATATTTCAAATGGTGACACATACTTTAAGAAAACACTTTGAAGAAATAAGCTCTCATCACAGCTGGAAAAATAAAAAGGACATGTCTTACAGCTCAATTTCAACGCATTATGAGACACATGCAAATTCAACCACAAAGAGGTATCAGCTCACACCACTCAGAATAACCATCAGCAAAAACTACAAAGAATAAATGCTGAAGGTGCTGGGAAGAAATGCATACCCTCCGCTTTAAGTGGGACGTAACCTGGAAAGAGCCACTAAAGAGAACGGAATAGAGGTGCCTTTAAAAGGTAAACATTGAGCTACCATATGATCCAGCAGACCTATTCCTGGACCTATAACCTAAGAAGACAGAATTGGAAGGACACAGGTATGCAAATCTGCATTGCATAGTATAACAATAGCCAAGATATGGAAGTAACCAAAAAGTCCAACGACAGATGGGTGGACAAAGAAGAACTGCTCCATGTACAGATGGAATATGAGCTAGTGAAAAAATGAAACAATGCCATTTGCAGCACCATAGATGAGTCTAGAAGTAATCACGCAACTTGGTGTAAGTGAGAAAGCGAAAGACACATATCCTATCATATCACATATAGGTGTTACCTAAAAAATGATACAAACAAAGGTATTTCCACAGAGAAACACTATCATAGATTCATTAAAAAAACTTATGGTTCACCAAATGGAAAGGTGTGAGGATTGGATACATTACCGTATTGAGGTTAACAGAGTGATACAAACATATGTGAAATATATAATCACCAAAGACCTACGCTATACCAAGAGAAGACTACTCAACATTGTGTCGTATCCTACATGGGAAAAGGATCCGAAGAAAAATAGATATATGTATATGTGTGAAAGAACCACATCTTGCACACCTAGAACAAACAAAACATTGTAATCAAGTTTGCTGTGATAAAAAATAAAAATTAAGTTAAAAATACCAACAAGAAGTAATGAGACATAAACTTAAAGGGCTTTTTCCTCGCACATTCCATTCTAATTTACAACCTAGAACACCACTTCCACTAAGGCTCTGTTGCCCTAGTAACCAGATTTGGTAAAGGAGAAATGCTGCCGCCTTGTGGCCGATTCCCGCAACAGCAGCTTTTAACCCACAGCTAATGGTCACTTACCATTCACAAGGACTCAGGGCTGTAAAGGACACCTGCCCTCAAATTGTGCTGAAGTAGGGAATGGATAAAAAAAATTCAAAACAGGCAAAATGTTCACGAAGCTCGTATGAAGAGGTAAGTTTTACTCACTCTCTTTTTAAAGAAAGGAAAATGGATAAAAGCTCAACCTCAGGAAGTATTAGACTCATGCAATCTAATCTACAAAAAGTTTTCAACTCACACCCGTCGACTGACCGTTGGCAAAAAGTCTACAAACAATCAATGCTGAAGAGGTTTTAGAGAACTGTGTACCCTCTAGCTGCTGGTGAGATGTAAAAGGGTTAAACGCTAATAATGAGAACAGAAAGGAGCTGCGTTGAAAAGGAAAAATTGAGGTACCATTCAATCCAGCAGGCGCACCAATGGGCCTCTCACCTGAGAAGACCAGAATGAAGAAGACCCGGGCTGCAAAAGCTGCACTGCAGCCTTATTCACAATAGACAAGACAGTGAAGCAACCAAAATGTCCATCAACAGATGAAAGGAAAAAGAAGAAGCGGCCCATGTACACAATGAATACTAGCCATGGAAAACAATGAAACACTGCTCTTTGAGACACCATAGATGATCTTGGAAATAATCACAGAACATGAGGTAAGTCGGAAAGCAAAAGTCCTATATCCTATGATATCACTTATACGCGTTCTCTAATAACTGACACAAATGAACATATTTCCACAGAGAAAGTCAATCACAGACTTATTAAAAAAAACTATGCTTATCTACAAGGAAAGGTGGGGGGAATGGATAAATGAAGATTAGCGTTACCATATGTATACAAATACATATTATATACATATATCAAAAAGACCGACCATATAGCAAGGAAGGTTTACGGAACACTGTGTAATAATTTACACGGGAAGAGGATCTCTACATAAATAGGTATATAGAATATGTAGATGAACCAGAGTATGTACACCTTGGACAAGCAACATTCTAACCATTACCCCAATTGAAAAAATTAAAACAACCAACTAGGAGTAATGAGACATAAACTTATGGGGGGTTCTCCTGGCACATTCCATTCAAATTTACAACCTAGGCAAACGACTTCCAGAACGGCTCTGCTGCCCTAGTACCCAGATTTGGGAATGGAGAAATGCTGCATCCTTGTGGCCGTTTCCCACAACAGCAGCTTTAAACCCACTGCAAAAGGTCACTAAATATTCACCAATTGCAGGTCTGTAAATGACACCTGCCCTCCAAAAGATACTGAGGTCGAAAATCGACCAAAAAACTCTAGAGTGCAACCTTCCAAAAAGAAAATTTGAAGAGGTATATTGTACTCACACCTTTTTTCTTTTTTCTTTTAACAGAAAAGGAAAAGGCGTGGAAAAAGGATGAATTGTAGGAATTTTTACAGACATGTAAACCCAAATTACAAAAACCTATCAGCTCACACCAGTCAGAATGGCCATCAACAAAAATGCGGCAAACGATAAACGCTGACGTGATTGTGGAGAAATGCGTACCCTCGATTCTAAGGGGGACGTGGTAAGAGCCACTGATGAAAGCACAATTGAGGTGCCTTGAAAAGGTAAACGTTGAGCTACCATACCAATCAATCAATCATACCCACTGCTGGGTCTATCACCTGAGAAAATGAAAATCAAAAATCGCAGGCTGGCAATCCTGCACTCCAGCAATATTTACCATAGGCAACACTTGGAAGCAACGAAAATGTCCATCAACAGAGGAATGCACCAAGAAGAAGTGGTCCATGTACACAATGGAATATTAGCCATGGAAAACATTGAAGCACTGCTCTTTGAGGCACCATAGATGAGCCTGGAGATAATCACAAAACATGAAGTAGGTCGGAAAGCAAAAGACCTATATCTTATATTATCACTTATGGCATTATCTAATAACTGACACAGATGAACATATTTCTAAAGAGAAAGACACTCACAGGCGTAGAACACAAACTATGCTCATCTAAAAGGAAAGGAGGGGGGAAATTGAGAAATGAAGATTAGTGTTACTATACATATTCAAATACATATTATATACATGTATCAAAAAGACCGAACATATAACAAGGGAGGTCGACGGAACAGTGTAATATTTTACATGGGAAGAGGATCTGTACATTAATAGACATACATAATGTCCAAATGAACCAGATTGTGTACACCTAGGACAAACAGTATTCTAAACTTTACCCAGATTAAAAAAATTTTAAAAACCAAGAAGAAGTAATGAGACATAAACTTATGGGGATTTCTCCTGGCAAATTCCATTCTAATTTACAACCTAGGACAATGACTTCCAGAAAGGCTCTGCTGCCCTAGAACCAGGACTGGGGAATGGAGAAATGCTACCTCCTTGTGGACGTTTCCCACAACAGCAGCTTTGAACCCACTGCAAAAGGTCACTAAATTTTCACCAACTTGCAGTTCTGTAAATTGCGCCTGGCCTCCAGAAAATTTCTGGGGTCAAAAATCGACCAAAAAATTCAGAAGAGGGCAACCTTCGAAGAAGACAATTTCAAGAGCTATATTGTACTCACGGTTTTTTTCTTTTAAGAGAAAAGAAAAAGGCGTAGGAATATGATGAATTTTAAAAATTTTCATGACATGCATACCCATATTACAAAACCCTATCAGCACACAGCAGTCAGAATGGCCATTAGGAAAAATGCTGCAAAAAATAAACGGTGAAGGGAGTGTGGAGAAATGCGTACCCTCGGCTGTAAGGGGGGGCATGTAAAGAGCCACTAACGAAAACACAACGTAGGTGCTTTGAAAAGGGAAACATTGAGCTACCAGTCCATCAATCACAACCACTGCTTGGCCTATCACCTGAGAAAATGAGAATCAAAATGTCACAGGCTGGCAAACCAGTATGCCAGCAATATTTACCATAGCCAGCACTTGGAAGCAATGAAAATGTCCATCAACCGAGGAATGCACCAAGAAGAAGTGGTCCACGTACACAATGGAATATTACTCTAATAATAAATATAAATTAAATTTAAAAACAAAGAAAAGCAAGGAGACATCAACATTTGTGGGTTTATCCGGGCACATTGCACTCTAATTTGTAACCGAAGAACACCACTGGCCGGTAGGTCTGTTTCCCTAGTACCAGCAAGGGGAACGTAGAAAGATTGCCGCTCTCTGGCCGTTACCTGCAAAAGCAGGTTTAAAGCCTGAGCTAATGGTCACTTCATATGAACAAGTACTGCAGGGCTGTAAATGAAACCTGCCCTCAAAATGTCTTGAGGGAGATCATGGCCAAAATATTTCAAATGGTGACACATACTTTAAGAAAACACTTTGAAGAAATAAGCTCTCATCACAGCTGGAAAAATAAAAAGGACATGTCTTACAGCTCAATTTCAACGCATTATGAGACACATGCAAATTCAACCACAAAGAGGTATCAGCTCACACCACTCAGAATAACCATCAGCAAAAACTACAAAGAATAAATGCTGAAGGTGCTGGGAAGAAATGCATACCCTCCGCTTTAAGTGGGACGTAACCTGGAAAGAGCCACTAAAGAGAACGGAATAGAGGTGCCTTTAAAAGGTAAACATTGAGCTACCATATGATCCAGCAGACCTATTCCTGGACCTATAACCTAAGAAGACAGAATTGGAAGGACACAGGTACGCAAATCTGCATTGCATAGTATAACAATAGCCAAGATATGGAAGTAACCAAAAAGTCCAACGAAAGATGGGTGGACAAAGAAGAACTGCTCCATGTACAGATGGAATATGAGCTAGTGAAAAAATGAAACAATGCCATTTGCAGCACCATAGATGAGTCTAGAAGTAATCACGCAACTTGGTGTAAGTGAGAAAGCGAAAGACACATATCCTATCATATCACATATAGGTGTTACCTAAAAAATGATACAAACAAAGGTATTTCCACAGAGAAACACTATCATAGATTCATTAAAAAAAACTTATGGTTCACCAAATGGAAAGGTGTGAGGATTGGATACATTACCGTATTGAGGTTAACAGAGTGATACAAACATATGTGAAATATATAATCACCAAAGACCTACGCATACCAAGAGAAGACTACTCAACATTGTGTCGTATCCTACATGGGAAAAGGATCCGAAGAAAAATAGATATATGTATATGTGTGAAAGAACCACATCTTGCACACCTAGAACAAACAAAACATTGTAATCAAGTTTGCTGTGATAAAAAATAAAAATTAAGTTAAAAATACCAACAAGAAGTAATGAGACATAAACTTAAAGGGCTTTTTCCTCGCACATTCCATTCTAATTTACAACCTAGAACACCACTTCCACTAAGGCTCTGTTGCCCTAGTAACCAGATTTGGTAAAGGAGAAATGCTGCCGCCTTGTGGCCGATTCCCGCAACAGCAGCTTTTAACCCACAGCTAATGGTCACTTACCATTCACAAGGACTCAGGGCTGTAAAGGACACCTGCCCTCAAATTGTGCTGAAGTAGGGAATGGATAAAAAAAATTCAAAACAGGCAAAATGTTCACGAAGCTCGTATGAAGAGGTAAGTTTTACTCACTCTCTTTTTAAAGAAAGGAAAATGGATAAAAGCTCAACCTCAGGAAGTATTAGACTCATGCAATCTAATCTACAAAAAGTTTTCAACTCACACCCGTCGACTGACCGTTGGCAAAAAGTCTACAAACAATCAATGCTGAAGAGGTTTTAGAGAACTGTGTACCCTCTAGCTGCTGGTGAGATGTAAAAGGGTTAAACGCTAATAATGAGAACAGAAAGGAGCTGCGTTGAAAAGGAAAAATTGAGGTACCATTCAATCCAGCAGGCGCACCAATGGGCCTCTCACCTGAGAAGACCAGAATGAAGAAGACCCGGGCTGCAAAAGCTGCACTGCAGCCTTATTCACAATAGACAAGACAGTGAAGCAACCAAAATGTCCATCAACAGATGAAAGGAAAAAGAAGAAGCGGCCCATGTACACAATGAATACTAGCCATGGAAAACAATGAAACACTGCTCTTTGAGACACCATAGATGATCTTGGAAATAATCACAGAACATGAGGTAAGTCGGAAAGCAAAAGTCCTATATCCTATGATATCACTTATACGCGTTCTCTAATAACTGACACAAATGAACATATTTCCACAGAGAAAGTCAATCACAGACTTATTAAAAAAAACCTATGCTTATCTACAAGGAAAGGTGGGGGGAATGGATAAATGAAGATTAGCGTTACCATATGTATACAAATACATATTATATACATATATCAAAAAGACCGACCATATAGCAAGGAAGGTTTACGGAACACTGTGTAATAATTTACACGGGAAGAGGATCTCTACATAAATAGGTATATAGAATATGTAGATGAACCAGAGTATGTACACCTTGGACAAGCAACATTCTAACCATTACCCCAATTGAAAAAATTAAAACAACCAACTAGGAGTAATGAGACATAAACTTATGGGGGGTTCTCCTGGCACATTCCATTCAAATTTACAACCTAGGCAAACGACTTCCAGAACGGCTCTGCTGCCCTAGTACCCAGATTTGGGAATGGAGAAATGCTGCATCCTTGTGGCCGTTTCCCACAACAGCAGCTTTAAACCCACTGCAAAAGGTCACTAAATATTCACCAATTGCAGGTCTGTAAATGACACCTGCCCTCCAAAAGATACTGAGGTCGAAAATCGACCAAAAAACTCTAGAGTGCAACCTTCCAAAAAGAAAATTTGAAGAGGTATATTGTACTCACACCTTTTTTCTTTTTTCTTTTAACAGAAAAGGAAAAGGCGTGGAAAAAGGATGAATTGTAGGAATTTTTACAGACATGTAAACCCAAATTACAAAAACCTATCAGCTCACACCAGTCAGAATGGCCATCAACAAAAATGCGGCAAACGATAAACGCTGACGTGATTGTGGAGAAATGCGTACCCTCGATTCTAAGGGGGACGTGGTAAGAGCCACTAATGAAAGCACAATTGAGGTGCCTTGAAAAGGTAAACGTTGAGCTACCATACCAATCAATCAATCATACCCACTGCTGGGTCTATCACCTGAGAAAATGAAAATCAAAAATCGCAGGCTGGCAATCCTGCACTCCAGCAATATTTACCATAGGCAACACTTGGAAGCAACGAAAATGTCCATCAACAGAGGAATGCACCAAGAAGAAGTGGTCCATGTACACAATGGAATATTAGCCATGGAAAACATTGAAGCACTGCTCTTTGAGGCACCATAGATGAGCCTGGAGATAATCACAAAACATGAAGTAGGTCGGAAAGCAAAAGACCTATATCTTATATTATCACTTATGGCATTATCTAATAACTGACACAGATGAACATATTTCTAAAGAGAAAGACACTCACAGGCGTAGAACACAAACTATGCTCATCTAAAAGGAAAGGAGGGGGGAAATTGAGAAATGAAGATTAGTGTTACTATACATATTCAAATACATATTATATACATGTATCAAAAAGACCGAACATATAACAAGGGAGGTCGACGGAACAGTGTAATATTTTACATGGGAAGAGGATCTGTACATTAATAGACATACATAATGTCCAAATGAACCAGATTGTGTACACCTAGGACAAACAGTATTCTAAACTTTACCCAGATTAAAAAAATTTTAAAAACCAAGAAGAAGTAATGAGACATAAACTTATGGGGATTTCTCCTGGCAAATTCCATTCTAATTTACAACCTAGGACAATGACTTCCAGAAAGGCTCTGCTGCCCTAGAACCAGGACTGGGGAATGGAGAAATGCTACCTCCTTGTGGACGTTTCCCACAACAGCAGCTTTGAACCCACTGCAAAAGGTCACTAAATTTTCACCAACTTGCAGTTCTGTAAATTGCGCCTGGCCTCCAGAAAATTTCTGGGGTCAAAAATCGACCAAAAAATTCAGAAGAGGGCAACCTTCGAAGAAGACAATTTCAAGAGCTATATTGTACTCACGGTTTTTTTCTTTTAAGAGAAAAGAAAAAGGCGTAGGAATATGATGAATTTTAAAAATTTTCATGACATGCATACCCATATTACAAAACCCTATCAGCACACAGCAGTCAGAATGGCCATTAGGAAAAATGCTGCAAAAAATAAACGGTGAAGGGAGTGTGGAGAAATGCGTACCCTCGGCTGTAAGGGGGGGCATGTAAAGAGCCACTAACGAAAACACAACGTAGGTGCTTTGAAAAGGGAAACATTGAGCTACCAGTCCATCAATCACAACCACTGCTTGGCCTATCACCTGAGAAAATGAGAATCAAAATGTCACAGGCTGGCAAACCAGTATGCCAGCAATATTTACCATAGCCAGCACTTGGAAGCAATGAAAATGTCCATCAACCGAGGAATGCACCAAGAAGAAGTGGTCCACGTACACAATGGAATATTACTCTAATAATAAATATAAATTAAATTTAAAAACAAAGAAAAGCAAGGAGACATCAACATTTGTGGGTTTATCCGGGCACATTGCACTCTAATTTATAACCGAAGAACACCACTGGCCGGTAGGTCTGTTTCCCTAGTACCAGCAAGGGGAACGTAGAAAGATTGCCGCTCTCTGGCCGTTACCTGCAAAAGCAGGTTTAAAGCCTGAGCTAATGGTCACTTCATATGAACAAGTACTGCAGGGCTGTAAATGAAACCTGCCCTCAAAATGTCTTGAGGGAGATCATGGCCAAAATATTTCAAATGGTGACACATACTTTAAGAAAACACTTTGAAGAAATAAGCTCTCATCACAGCTGGAAAAATAAAAAGGACATGTCTTACAGCTCAATTTCAACGCATTATGAGACACATGCAAATTCAACCACAAAGAGGTATCAGCTCACACCACTCAGAATAACCATCAGCAAAAACTACAAAGAATAAATGCTGAAGGTGCTGGGAAGAAATGCATACCCTCCGCTTTAAGTGGGACGTAACCTGGAAAGAGCCACTAAAGAGAACGGAATAGAGGTGCCTTTAAAAGGTAAACATTGAGCTACCATATGATCCAGCAGACCTATTCCTGGACCTATAACCTAAGAAGACAGAATTGGAAGGACACAGGTACGCAAATCTGCATTGCATAGTATAACAATAGCCAAGATATGGAAGTAACCAAAAAGTCCAACGACAGATGGGTGGACAAAGAAGAACTGCTCCATGTACAGATGGAATATGAGCTAGTGAAAAAATGAAACAATGCCATTTGCAGCACCATAGATGAGTCTAGAAGTAATCACGCAGCTTGGAGTAAGTGAGAAAGCGAAAGACACATATCCTATCCTATCACATATAGGTGTTACCTAAAAAATGATACAAACAAAGGTATTTCCACAGAGAAACACTATCATAGATTCATTAAAAAAACTTATGGTTCACCAAATGGAAAGGTGTGAGGATTGGATACATTACCGTATTGAGGTTAACAGAGAGATACAAACACATGTGAAATATATAATCACCAAAGACCTACGCTATACCAAGAGAAGACTACTCAACATTGTGTCGTAACAGACATGGGAAAAGGATCCGAAGAAAAATAGATATATGTATATGTGTGAAAGAACCACATCTTGCACACCTAGAACAAACAAAACATTGTAATCAAGTTTGCTGTGATAAAAAATAAAAATTAAGTTAAAAATACCAACAAGAAGTAATGAGACATAAACTTAAAGGGCTTTTTCCTCGCACATTCCATTCTAATTTACAACCTAGAACACCACTTCCACTAAGGCTCTGTTGCCCTAGTAACCAGATTTGGTAAAGGAGAAATGCTGCCGCCTTGTGGCCGATTCCCGCAACAGCAGCTTTTAACCCACAGCTAATGGTCACTTACCATTCACAAGGACTCAGGGCTGTAAAGGACACCTGCCCTCAAATTGTGCTGAAGTAGGGAATGGATAAAAAAAATTCAAAACAGGCAAAATGTTCACGAAGCTCGTATGAAGAGGTAAGTTTTACTCACTCTCTTTTTAAAGAAAGGAAAATGGATAAAAGCTCAACCTCAGGAAGTATTAGACTCATGCAATCTAATCTACAAAAAGTTTTCAACTCACACCCGTCGACTGACCGTTGGCAAAAAGTCTACAAACAATCAATGCTGAAGAGGTTTTAGAGAACTGTGTACCCTCTAGCTGCTGGTGAGATGTAAAAGGGTTAAACGCTAATAATGAGAACAGAAAGGAGCTGCGTTGAAAAGGAAAAATTGAGGTACCATTCAATCCAGCAGGCGCACCAATGGGCCTCTCACCTGAGAAGACCAGAATGAAGAAGACCCGGGCTGCAAAAGCTGCACTGCAGCCTTATTCACAATAGACAAGACAGTGAAGCAACCAAAATGTCCATCAACAGATGAAAGGAAAAAGAAGAAGCGGCCCATGTACACAATGAATACTAGCCATGGAAAACAATGAAACACTGCTCTTTGAGACACCATAGATGATCTTGGAGATAATCACAGAACATGAGGTAAGTCGGAAAGCAAAAGTCCTATATCCTATGATATCACTTATACGCGTTCTCTAATAACTGACACAAATGAACATATTTCCACAGAGAAAGTCAATCACAGACTTATTAAAAAAAACTATGCTTATCTACAAGGAAAGGTGGGGGGAATGGATAAATGAAGATTAGCGTTACCATATGTATACAAATACATATTATATACATATATCAAAAAGACCGACCATATAGCAAGGAAGGTTTACGGAACACTGTGTAATAATTTACACGGGAAGAGGATCTCTACATAAATAGGTATATAGAATATGTAGATGAACCAGAGTATGTACACCTTGGACAAGCAACATTCTAACCATTACCCCAATTGAAAAAATTAAAACAACCAACTAGGAGTAATGAGACATAAACTTATGGGGGGTTCTCCTGGCACATTCCATTCAAATTTACAACCTAGGCAAACGACTTCCAGAACGGCTCTGCTGCCCTAGTACCCAGATTTGGGAATGGAGAAATGCTGCATCCTTGTGGCCGTTTCCCACAACAGCAGCTTTAAACCCACTGCAAAAGGTCACTAAATATTCACCAATTGCAGGTCTGTAAATGACACCTGCCCTCCAAAAGATACTGAGGTCGAAAATCGACCAAAAAACTCTAGAGTGCAACCTTCCAAAAAGAAAATTTGAAGAGGTATATTGTACTCACACCTTTTTTCTTTTTTCTTTTAACAGAAAAGGAAAAGGCGTGGAAAAAGGATGAATTGTAGGAATTGTTACAGACATGTAAACCCAAATTACAAAAACCTATCAGCTCACACCAGTCAGAATGGCCATCAACAAAAATGCGGCAAACGATAAACGCTGACGTGATTGTGGAGAAATGCGTACCCTCGATTCTAAGGGGGACGTGGTAAGAGCCACTAATGAAAGCACAATTGAGGTGCCTTGAAAAGGTAAACGTTGAGCTACCATACCAATCAATCAATCATACCCACTGCTGGGTCTATCACCTGAGAAAATGAAAATCAAAAATCGCAGGCTGGCAATCCTGCACTCCAGCAATATTTACCATAGGCAACACTTGGAAGCAACGAAAATGTCCATCAACAGAGGAATGCACCAAGAAGAAGTGGTCCATGTACACAATGGAATATTAGCCATGGAAAACATTGAAGCACTGCTCTTTGAGGCACCATAGATGAGCCTGGAGATAATCACAAAACATGAAGTAGGTCGGAAAGCAAAAGACCTATATCTTATATTATCACTTATGGCATTATCTAATAACTGACACAGATGAACATATTTCTAAAGAGAAAGACACTCACAGGCGTAGAACACAAACTATGCTCATCTAAAAGGAAAGGAGGGGGGAAATTGAGAAATGAAGATTAGTGTTACTATACATATTCAAATACATATTATATACATGTATCAAAAAGACCGAACATATAACAAGGGAGGTCGACGGAACAGTGTAATATTTTACATGGGAAGAGGATCTGTACATTAATAGACATACATAATGTCCAAATGAACCAGATTGTGTACACCTAGGACAAACAGTATTCTAAACTTTACCCAGATTAAAAAAATTTTAAAAACCAAGAAGAAGTAATGAGACATAAACTTATGGGGATTTCTCCTGGCAAATTCCATTCTAATTTACAACCTAGGACAATGACTTCCAGAAAGGCTCTGCTGCCCTAGAACCCAGATTGGGGAATGGAGAAATGCTACCTCCTTGTGGACGTTTCCCACAACAGCAGCTTTGAACTCACTGCAAAAGGTCACTAAATTTTCACCAACTTGCAGTTCTGTAAATGGCGCCTGCCCTCCAGAAAATTTCTGGGGTCAAAAATCGACCAAAAAATTCAGAAGAGGGCAACCTTCGAAGAAGACAATTTCAAGAGCTATATTGTACTCACGGTTTTTTCTTTTAAGAGAAAAGAAAAAGGCATAGGAATATGATGAATTTTAAAAATTTTCATGACATACATACCCATATTACAAAACCCTATCAGCTCACAGCAGTCAGAATGGCCATTAGGAAAAATGCTGCAAAAAATAAACGGTGAAGGGAGTGTGGAGAAATGCGTACCCTCGGTTGTAAGGGGGGGCATGTAAAGAGCCACTAATGAAAACACAATGTAGGTGCTTTGAAAAGGGAAACAATGAACTACCAGTCCATCAATCACAACCACTGCTTGGCCTATCACCTGAGAAAATGAGAATCAAAAAGTCACAGGCTGGCAAACCTGTATGCCAGCAATATTTACCATAGGCAGCGCTTGGAAGAAATGAAAATGTCCATCAACCGAGGAATGCACCAAGAAGAAGTGGTCCACGTACACAATGGAATATTACTCTAATAATAAATATAAATTAAATTTAAAAACAAACAAAAGCAAGGAGACATCAACATTTGTGGGTTTATCCGGGAACATTGCACTCTAATTTATAACCGAAAAACAACACTGGCCGGTAGGTCTGTTTCCCTAGTACCAGCAAGGGGAACGTAGAAAGGCTGTCGCTCTCTGGCTGTTACCTGCAAAAGCAGGTTTAAAGCCTGAGCTAATGGTCACTTCATATGAACAAGTACTGCAGGGCTGTAAATGAAACCTGCCCTCAAAATGTCTTGAGGGAGATCATGGCCAAAATATTTCAAATGGTGACACATACTTTAAGAAAACACTTTGAAGAAATAAGCTCTCATCACAGCTGGAAAAATAAAAAGGACATGTCTTACAGCTCAATTTCAACGCATTATGAGACACATGCAAATTCAACCACAAAGAGGTATCAGCTCACACCACTCAGAATAACCATCAGCAAAAACTACAAAGAATAAATGCTGAAGGTGCTGGGAAGAAATGCATACCCTCCGCTTTAAGTGGGACGTAACCTGGAAAGAGCCACTAAAGAGAACAGAATAGAGGTGCCTTTAAAAGGTAAACATTGAGCTACCATATGATCCAGCAGACCTATTCCTGGACCTATAACCTAAGAAGACAGAATTGGAAGGACACAGGTACGCAAATCTGCATTGCATAGTATAACAATCGCCAAGATATGGAAGTAACCAAAAAGTCCAACGACAGATGGGTGGACAATGAAGAACTGCTACATGTACAGATGGAATATGAGCTAGTGAAAAAATGAAACAATGCCATTTGCAGCACCATAGATGAGTCTAGAAGTAATCACGCAACTTGGTGTAAGTGAGAAAGCGAAAGACACATATCCTATCATATCACATATAGGTGTTACCTAAAAAATGATACAAACAAAGGTATTTCCACAGAGAAACACTATCATAGATTCATTAAAAAAACTTATGGTTCACCAAATGGAAAGGTGTGAGGATTGGATACATTACCGTATTGAGGTTAACAGAGTGATACAAACATATGTGAAATATATAATCACCAAAGACCTACGCTATACCAAGAGAAGACTACTCAACATTGTGTCGTATCCTACATGGGAAAAGGATCCGAAGAAAAATAGATATATGTATATGTGTGAAAGAACCACATCTTGCACACCTAGAACAAACAAAACATTGTAATCAAGTTTGCTGTGATAAAAAATAAAAATTAAGTTAAAAATACCAACAAGAAGTAATGAGACATAAACTTAAAGGGCTTTTTCCTCGCACATTCCATTCTAATTTACAACCTAGAACACCACTTCCACTAAGGCTCTGTTGCCCTAGTAACCAGATTTGGTAAAGGAGAAATGCTGCCGCCTTGTGGCCGATTCCCGCAACAGCAGCTTTTAACCCACAGCTAATGGTCACTTACCATTCACAAGGACTCAGGGCTGTAAAGGACACCTGCCCTCAAATTGTGCTGAAGTAGGGAATGGATAAAAAAAATTCAAAACAGGCAAAATGTTCACGAAGCTCGTATGAAGAGGTAAGTTTTACTCACTCTCTTTTTAAAGAAAGGAAAATGGATAAAAGCTCAACCTCAGGAAGTATTAGACTCATGCAATCTAATCTACAAAAAGTTTTCAACTCACACCCGTCGACTGACCGTTGGCAAAAAGTCTACAAACAATCAATGCTGAAGAGGTTTTAGAGAACTGTGTACCCTCTAGCTGCTGGTGAGATGTAAAAGGGTTAAACGCTAATAATGAGAACAGAAAGGAGCTGCGTTGAAAAGGAAAAATTGAGGTACCATTCAATCCAGCAGGCGCACCAATGGGCCTCTCACCTGAGAAGACCAGAATGAAGAAGACCCGGGCTGCAAAAGCTGCACTGCAGCCTTATTCACAATAGACAAGACAGTGAAGCAACCAAAATGTCCATCAACAGATGAAAGGAAAAAGAAGAAGCGGCCCATGTACACAATGAATACTAGCCATGGAAAACAATGAAACACTGCTCTTTGAGACACCATAGATGATCTTGGAGATAATCACAGAACATGAGGTAAGTCGGAAAGCAAAAGTCCTATATCCTATGATATCACTTATACGCGTTCTCTAATAACTGACACAAATGAACATATTTCCACAGAGAAAGTCAATCACAGACTTATTAAAAAAAACTATGCTTATCTACAAGGAAAGGTGGGGGGAATGGATAAATGAAGATTAGCGTTACCATATGTATACAAATACATATTATATACATATATCAAAAAGACCGACCATATAGCAAGGAAGGTTTACGGAACACTGTGTAATAATTTACACGGGAAGAGGATCTCTACATAAATAGGTATATAGAATATGTAGATGAACCAGAGTATGTACACCTTGGACAAGCAACATTCTAACCATTACCCCAATTGAAAAAATTAAAACAACCAACTAGGAGTAATGAGACATAAACTTATGGGGGGTTCTCCTGGCACATTCCATTCAAATTTACAACCTAGGCAAACGACTTCCAGAACGGCTCTGCTGCCCTAGTACCCAGATTTGGGAATGGAGAAATGCTGCATCCTTGTGGCCGTTTCCCACAACAGCAGCTTTAAACCCACTGCAAAAGGTCACTAAATATTCACCAATTGCAGGTCTGTAAATGACACCTGCCCTCCAAAAGATACTGAGGTCGAAAATCGACCAAAAAACTCTAGAGTGCAACCTTCCAAAAAGAAAATTTGAAGAGGTATATTGTACTCACACCTTTTTTCTTTTTTCTTTTAACAGAAAAGGAAAAGGCGTGGAAAAAGGATGAATTGTAGGAATTTTTACAGACATGTAAACCCAAATTACAAAAACCTATCAGCTCACACCAGTCAGAATGGCCATCAACAAAAATGCGGCAAACGATAAACGCTGACGTGATTGTGGAGAAATGCGTACCCTCGATTCTAAGGGGGACGTGGTAAGAGCCACTGATGAAAACACAATTGAGGTGCCTTGAAAAGGTAAACGTTGAGCTACCATACCAATCAATCAATCATACCCACTGCTGGGTCTATCACCTGAGAAAATGAAAATCAAAAATCGCAGGCTGGCAATCCTGCACTCCAGCAATATTTACCATAGGCAACACTTGGAAGCAACGAAAATGTCCATCAACAGAGGAATGCACCAAGAAGAAGTGGTCCATGTACACAATGGAATATTAGCCATGGAAAACATTGAAGCACTGCTCTTTGAGGCACCATAGATGAGCCTGGAGATAATCACAAAACATGAAGTAGGTCGGAAAGCAAAAGACCTATATCTTATATTATCACTTATGGCATTATCTAATAACTGACACAGATGAACATATTTCTAAAGAGAAAGACACTCACAGGCGTAGAACACAAACTATGCTCATCTAAAAGGAAAGGAGGGGGGAAATTGAGAAATGAAGATTAGTGTTACTATACATATTCAAATACATATTATATACATGTATCAAAAAGACCAAACATATAACAAGGGAGGTCGACGGAACAGTGTAATATTTTACATGGGAAGAGGATCTGTACATTAATAGACATACATATTGTCCAAATGAACCAGATTGTGTACACCTAGGACAAACAGTATTCTAAACTTTACCCAGATTAAAAAAATTTTAAAAACCAAGAAGAAGTAATGAGACATAAACTTATGGGGATTTCTCCTGGCAAATTGCATTCTAATTTACAACCTAGGACAATGACTTCCAGAAAGGCTCTGCTGCCCTAGAACCAGGACTGGGGAATGGAGAAATGCTACCTCCTTGTGGACGTTTCCCACAACAGCAGCTTTGAACCCACTGCAAAAGGTCACTAAATTTTCACCAACTTGCAGTTCTGTAAATTGCGCCTGGCCTCCAGAAAATTTCTGGGGTCAAAAATCGACCAAAAAATTCAGAAGAGGGCAACCTTCGAAGAAGACAATTTCAAGAGCTATATTGTACTCACGGTTTTTTTCTTTTAAGAGAAAAGAAAAAGGTGTAGGAATATGATGAATTTTAAAAATTTTCATGACATGCATACCCATATTACAAAACCCTATCAGCTCACAGCAGTCAGAATGGCCATTAGGAAAAATGCTGCAAAAAATAAACGGTGAAGGGAGTGTGGAGAAATGCGTACCCTCGGCTGTAAGGGGGGGCATGTAAAGAGCCACTAACGAAAACACAACGTAGGTGCTTTGAAAAGGGAAACATTGAGCTACCAGTCCATCAATCACAACCACTGCTTGGCCTATCACCTGAGAAAATGAGAATCAAAATGTCACAGGCTGGCAAACCAGTATGCCAGCAATATTTACCATAGCCAGCACTTGGAAGCAATGAAAATGTCCATCAACCGAGGAATGCACCAAGAAGAAGTGGTCCACGTACACAATGGAATATTACTCTAATAATAAATATAAATTAAATTTAAAAACAAAGAAAAGCAAGGAGACATCAACATTTGTGGGTTTATCCGGGCACATTGCACTCTAATTTATAACCGAAGAACACCACTGGCCGGTAGGTCTGTTTCCCTAGTACCAGCAAGGGGAACGTAGAAAGATTGCCGCTCTCTGGCCGTTACCTGCAAAAGCAGGTTTAAAGCCTGAGCTAATGGTCACTTCATATGAACAAGTACTGCAGGGCTGTAAATGAAACCTGCCCTCAAAATGTCTTGAGGGAGATCATGGCCAAAATATTTCAAATGGTGACACATACTTTAAGAAAACACTTTGAAGAAATAAGCTCTCATCACAGCTGGAAAAATAAAAAGGACATGTCTTACAGCTCAATTTCAACGCATTATGAGACACATGCAAATTCAACCACAAAGAGGTATCAGCTCACACCACTCAGAATAACCATCAGCAAAAACTACAAAGAATAAATGCTGAAGGTGCTGGGAAGAAATGCATACCCTCCGCTTTAAGTGGGACGTAACCTGGAAAGAGCCACTAAAGAGAACGGAATAGAGGTGCCTTTAAAAGGTAAACATTGAGCTACCATATGATCCAGCAGACCTATTCCTGGACCTATAACCTAAGAAGACAGAATTGGAAGGACACAGGTATGCAAATCTGCATTGCATAGTATAACAATAGCCAAGATATGGAAGTAACCAAAAAGTCCAACGACAGATGGGTGGACAAAGAAGAACTGCTCCATGTACAGATGGAATATGAGCTAGTGAAAAAATGAAACAATGCCATTTGCAGCACCATAGATGAGTCTAGAAGTAATCACGCAACTTGGTGTAAGTGAGAAAGCGAAAGACACATATCCTATCATATCACATATAGGTGTTACCTAAAAAATGATACAAACAAAGGTATTTCCACAGAGAAACACTATCATAGATTCATTAAAAAAACTTATGGTTCACCAAATGGAAAGGTGTGAGGATTGGATACATTACCGTATTGAGGTTAACAGAGTGATACAAACATATGTGAAATATATAATCACCAAAGACCTACGCTATACCAAGAGAAGACTACTCAACATTGTGTCGTATCCTACATGGGAAAAGGATCCGAAGAAAAATAGATATATGTATATGTGTGAAAGAACCACATCTTGCACACCTAGAACAAACAAAACATTGTAATCAAGTTTGCTGTGATAAAAAATAAAAATTAAGTTAAAAATACCAACAAGAAGTAATGAGACATAAACTTAAAGGGCTTTTTCCTCGCACATTCCATTCTAATTTACAACCTAGAACACCACTTCCACTAAGGCTCTGTTGCCCTAGTAACCAGATTTGGTAAAGGAGAAATGCTGCCGCCTTGTGGCCGATTCCCGCAACAGCAGCTTTTAACCCACAGCTAATGGTCACTTACCATTCACAAGGACTCAGGGCTGTAAAGGACACCTGCCCTCAAATTGTGCTGAAGTAGGGAATGGATAAAAAAAATTCAAAACAGGCAAAATGTTCACGAAGCTCGTATGAAGAGGTAAGTTTTACTCACTCTCTTTTTAAAGAAAGGAAAATGGATAAAAGCTCAACCTCAGGAAGTATTAGACTCATGCAATCTAATCTACAAAAAGTTTTCAACTCACACCCGTCGACTGACCGTTGGCAAAAAGTCTACAAACAATCAATGCTGAAGAGGTTTTAGAGAACTGTGTACCCTCTAGCTGCTGGTGAGATGTAAAAGGGTTAAACGCTAATAATGAGAACAGAAAGGAG
The DNA here is from genome assembly GCF_965194805.1 of Balaenoptera borealis. NCBI lineage: Eukaryota > Metazoa > Chordata > Mammalia > Artiodactyla > Balaenopteridae > Balaenoptera > Balaenoptera borealis. The sequence continues at coordinate 102,739,452 of NC_138863.1, read as the reverse complement.
CTGCGTTGAAAAGGAAAAATTGAGGTACCATTCAATCCAGCAGGCGCACCAATGGGCCTCTCACCTGAGAAGACCAGAATGAAGAAGACCCGGGCTGCAAAAGCTGCACTGCAGCCTTATTCACAATAGACAAGACAGTGAAGCAACCAAAATGTCCATCAACAGATGAAAGGAAAAAGAAGAAGCGGCCCATGTACACAATGAATACTAGCCATGGAAAACAATGAAACACTGCTCTTTGAGACACCATAGATGATCTTGGAGATAATCACAGAACATGAGGTAAGTCGGAAAGCAAAAGTCCTATATCCTATGATATCACTTATACGCGTTCTCTAATAACTGACACAAATGAACATATTTCCACAGAGAAAGTCAATCACAGACTTATTAAAAAAAACTATGCTTATCTACAAGGAAAGGTGGGGGGAATGGATAAATGAAGATTAGCGTTACCATATGTATACAAATACATATTATATACATATATCAAAAAGACCGACCATATAGCAAGGAAGGTTTACGGAACACTGTGTAATAATTTACACGGGAAGAGGATCTCTACATAAATAGGTATATAGAATATGTAGATGAACCAGAGTATGTACACCTTGGACAAGCAACATTCTAACCATTACCCCAATTGAAAAAATTAAAACAACCAACTAGGAGTAATGAGACATAAACTTATGGGGGGTTCTCCTGGCACATTCCATTCAAATTTACAACCTAGGCAAACGACTTCCAGAACGGCTCTGCTGCCCTAGTACCCAGATTTGGGAATGGAGAAATGCTGCATCCTTGTGGCCGTTTCCCACAACAGCAGCTTTAAACCCACTGCAAAAGGTCACTAAATATTCACCAATTGCAGGTCTGTAAATGACACCTGCCCTCCAAAAGATACTGAGGTCGAAAATCGACCAAAAAACTCTAGAGTGCAACCTTCCAAAAAGAAAATTTGAAGAGGTATATTGTACTCACACCTTTTTTTCTTTTTTCTTTTAACAGAAAAGGAAAAGGCGTGGAAAAAGGATGAATTGTAGGAATTTTTACAGACATGTAAACCCAAATTACAAAAACCTATCAGCTCACACCAGTCAGAATGGCCATCAACAAAAATGCGGCAAACGATAAACGCTGACGTGATTGTGGAGAAATGCGTACCCTCGATTCTAAGGGGGACGTGGTAAGAGCCACTGATGAAAGCACAATTGAGGTGCCTTGAAAAGGTAAACGTTGAGCTACCATACCAATCAATCAATCATACCCACTGCTGGGTCTATCACCTGAGAAAATGAAAATCAAAAATCGCAGGCTGGCAATCCTGCACTCCAGCAATATTTACCATAGGCAACACTTGGAAGCAACGAAAATGTCCATCAACAGAGGAATGCACCAAGAAGAAGTGGTCCATGTACACAATGGAATATTAGCCATGGAAAACATTGAAGCACTGCTCTTTGAGGCACCATAGATGAGCCTGGAGATAATCACAAAACATGAAGTAGGTCGGAAAGCAAAAGACCTATATCTTATATTATCACTTATGGCATTATCTAATAACTGACACAGATGAACATATTTCTAAAGAGAAAGACACTCACAGGCGTAGAACACAAACTATGCTCATCTAAAAGGAAAGGAGGGGGGAAATTGAGAAATGAAGATTAGTGTTACTATACATATTCAAATACATATTATATACATGTATCAAAAAGACCGAACATATAACAAGGGAGGTCGACGGAACAGTGTAATATTTTACATGGGAAGAGGATCTGTACATTAATAGACATACATAATGTCCAAATGAACCAGATTGTGTACACCTAGGACAAACAGTATTCTAAACTTTACCCAGATTAAAAAAATTTTAAAAACCAAGAAGAAGTAATGAGACATAAACTTATGGGGATTTCTCCTGGCAAATTCCATTCTAATTTACAACCTAGGACAATGACTTCCAGAAAGGCTCTGCTGCCCTAGAACCAGGACTGGGGAATGGAGAAATGCTACCTCCTTGTGGACGTTTCCCACAACAGCAGCTTTGAACCCACTGCAAAAGGTCACTAAATTTTCACCAACTTGCAGTTCTGTAAATTGCGCCTGGCCTCCAGAAAATTTCTGGGGTCAAAAATCGACCAAAAAATTCAGAAGAGGGCAACCTTCGAAGAAGACAATTTCAAGAGCTATATTGTACTCACGGTTTTTTTCTTTTAAGAGAAAAGAAAAAGGCGTAGGAATATGATGAATTTTAAAAATTTTCATGACATGCATACCCATATTACAAAACCCTATCAGCACACAGCAGTCAGAATGGCCATTAGGAAAAATGCTGCAAAAAATAAACGGTGAAGGGAGTGTGGAGAAATGCGTACCCTCGGCTGTAAGGGGGGGCATGTAAAGAGCCACTAACGAAAACACAACGTAGGTGCTTTGAAAAGGGAAACATTGAGCTACCAGTCCATCAATCACAACCACTGCTTGGCCTATCACCTGAGAAAATGAGAATCAAAATGTCACAGGCTGGCAAACCAGTATGCCAGCAATATTTACCATAGCCAGCACTTGGAAGCAATGAAAATGTCCATCAACCGAGGAATGCACCAAGAAGAAGTGGTCCACGTACACAATGGAATATTACTCTAATAATAAATATAAATTAAATTTAAAAACAAAGAAAAGCAAGGAGACATCAACATTTGTGGGTTTATCCGGGCACATTGCACTCTAATTTATAACCGAAGAACACCACTGGCCGGTAGGTCTGTTTCCCTAGTACCAGCAAGGGGAACGTAGAAAGATTGCCGCTCTCTGGCCGTTACCTGCAAAAGCAGGTTTAAAGCCTGAGCTAATGGTCACTTCATATGAACAAGTACTGCAGGGCTGTAAATGAAACCTGCCCTCAAAATGTCTTGAGGGAGATCATGGCCAAAATATTTCAAATGGTGACACATACTTTAAGAAAACACTTTGAAGAAATAAGCTCTCATCACAGCTGGAAAAATAAAAAGGACATGTCTTACAGCTCAATTTCAACGCATTATGAGACACATGCAAATTCAACCACAAAGAGGTATCAGCTCACACCACTCAGAATAACCATCAGCAAAAACTACAAAGAATAAATGCTGAAGGTGCTGGGAAGAAATGCATACCCTCCGCTTTAAGTGGGACGTAACCTGGAAAGAGCCACTAAAGAGAACGGAATAGAGGTGCCTTTAAAAGGTAAACATTGAGCTACCATATGATCCAGCAGACCTATTCCTGGACCTATAACCTAAGAAGACAGAATTGGAAGGACACAGGTACGCAAATCTGCATTGCATAGTATAACAATAGCCAAGATATGGAAGTAACCAAAAAGTCCAACGACAGATGGGTGGACAAAGAAGAACTGCTCCATGTACAGATGGAATATGAGCTAGTGAAAAAATGAAACAATGCCATTTGCAGCACCATAGATGAGTCTAGAAGTAATCACGCAACTTGGTGTAAGTGAGAAAGCGAAAGACACATATCCTATCATATCACATATAGGTGTTACCTAAAAAATGATACAAACAAAGGTATTTCCACAGAGAAACACTATCATAGATTCATTAAAAAAAACTTATGGTTCACCAAATGGAAAGGTGTGAGGATTGGATACATTACCGTATTGAGGTTAACAGAGTGATACAAACATATGTGAAATATATAATCACCAAAGACCTACGCTATACCAAGAGAAGACTACTCAACATTGTGTCGTATCCTACATGGGAAAAGGATCCGAAGAAAAATAGATATATGTATATGTGTGAAAGAACCACATCTTGCACACCTAGAACAAACAAAACATTGTAATCAAGTTTGCTGTGATAAAAAATAAAAATTAAGTTAAAAATACCAACAAGAAGTAATGAGACATAAACTTAAAGGGCTTTTTCCTCGCACATTCCATTCTAATTTACAACCTAGAACACCACTTCCACTAAGGCTCTGTTGCCCTAGTAACCAGATTTGGTAAAGGAGAAATGCTGCCGCCTTGTGGCCGATTCCCGCAACAGCAGCTTTTAACCCACAGCTAATGGTCACTTACCATTCACAAGGACTCAGGGCTGTAAAGGACGCCTGCCCTCAAAATTGTGCTGAGGTAGGGAATGGATAAAAAAAATTCAAAACAGGCAAAATGTTCACGAAGCTCGTATGAAGAGGTAAGTTTTACTCACTCTCTTTTTAAAGAAAGGAAAATGGATAAAAGCTCAACCTCAGGAAGTATTAGACTCATGCAATCTAATCTACAAAAAGTTTTCAACTCACACCCGTCGACTGACCGTTGGCAAAAAGTCTACAAACAATCAATGCTGAAGAGGTTTTAGAGAACTGTGTACCCTCTAGCTGCTGGTGAGATGTAAAAGGGTTAAACGCTAATAATGAGAACAGAAAGGAGCTGCGTTGAAAAGGAAAAATTGAGGTACCATTCAATCCAGCAGGCGCACCAATGGGCCTCTCACCTGAGAAGACCAGAATGAAGAAGACCCGGGCTGCAAAAGCTGCACTGCAGCCTTATTCACAATAGACAAGACAGTGAAGCAACCAAAATGTCCATCAACAGATGAAAGGAAAAAGAAGAAGCGGCCCATGTACACAATGAATACTAGCCATGGAAAACAATGAAACACTGCTCTTTGAGACACCATAGATGATCTTGGAGATAATCACAGAACATGAGGTAAGTCGGAAAGCAAAAGTCCTATATCCTATGATATCACTTATACGCGTTCTCTAATAACTGACACAAATGAACATATTTCCACAGAGAAAGTCAATCACAGACTTATTAAAAAAAACTATGCTTATCTACAAGGAAAGGTGGGGGGAATGGATAAATGAAGATTAGCGTTACCATATGTATACAAATACATATTATATACATATATCAAAAAGACCGACCATATAGCAAGGAAGGTTTACGGAACACTGTGTAATAATTTACACGGGAAGAGGATCTCTACATAAATAGGTATATAGAATATGTAGATGAACCAGAGTATGTACACCTTGGACAAGCAACATTCTAACCATTACCCCAATTGAAAAAATTAAAACAACCAACTAGGAGTAATGAGACATAAACTTATGGGGGGTTCTCCTGGCACATTCCATTCAAATTTACAACCTAGGCAAACGACTTCCAGAACGGCTCTGCTGCCCTAGTACCCAGATTTGGGAATGGAGAAATGCTGCATCCTTGTGGCCGTTTCCCACAACAGCAGCTTTAAACCCACTGCAAAAGGTCACTAAATATTCACCAATTGCAGGTCTGTAAATGACACCTGCCCTCCAAAAGATACTGAGGTCGAAAATCGACCAAAAAACTCTAGAGTGCAACCTTCCAAAAAGAAAATTTGAAGAGGTATATTGTACTCACACCTTTTTTCTTTTTTCTTTTAACAGAAAAGGAAAAGGCGTGGAAAAAGGATGAATTGTAGGAATTTTTACAGACATGTAAACCCAAATTACAAAAACCTATCAGCTCACACCAGTCAGAATGGCCATCAACAAAAATGCGGCAAACGATAAACGCTGACGTGATTGTGGAGAAATGCGTACCCTCGATTCTAAGGGGGACGTGGTAAGAGCCACTAATGAAAGCACAATTGAGGTGCCTTGAAAAGGTAAACGTTGAGCTACCATACCAATCAATCAATCATACCCACTGCTGGGTCTATCACCTGAGAAAATGAAAATCAAAAATCGCAGGCTGGCAATCCTGCACTCCAGCAATATTTACCATAGGCAACACTTGGAAGCAACGAAAATGTCCATCAACAGAGGAATGCACCAAGAAGAAGTGGTCCATGTACACAATGGAATATTAGCCATGGAAAACATTGAAGCACTGCTCTTTGAGGCACCATAGATGAGCCTGGAGATAATCACAAAACATGAAGTAGGTCGGAAAGCAAAAGACCTATATCTTATATTATCACTTATGGCATTATCTAATAACTGACACAGATGAACATATTTCTAAAGAGAAAGACACTCACAGGCGTAGAACACAAACTATGCTCATCTAAAAGGAAAGGAGGGGGGAAATTGAGAAATGAAGATTAGTGTTACTATACATATTCAAATACATATTATATACATGTATCAAAAAGACCGAACATATAACAAGGGAGGTCGACGGAACAGTGTAATATTTTACATGGGAAGAGGATCTGTACATTAATAGACATACATAATGTCCAAATGAACCAGATTGTGTACACCTAGGACAAACAGTATTCTAAACTTTACCCAGATTAAAAAAATTTTAAAAACCAAGAAGAAGTAATGAGACATAAACTTATGGGGATTTCTCCTGGCAAATTCCATTCTAATTTACAACCTAGGACAATGACTTCCAGAAAGGCTCTGCTGCCCTAGAACCAGGACTGGGGAATGGAGAAATGCTACCTCCTTGTGGACGTTTCCCACAACAGCAGCTTTGAACCCACTGCAAAAGGTCACTAAATTTTCACCAACTTGCAGTTCTGTAAATTGCGCCTGGCCTCCAGAAAATTTCTGGGGTCAAAAATCGACCAAAAAATTCAGAAGAGGGCAACCTTCGAAGAAGACAATTTCAAGAGCTATATTGTACTCACGGTTTTTTTCTTTTAAGAGAAAAGAAAAAGGCGTAGGAATATGATGAATTTTAAAAATTTTCATGACATGCATACCCATATTACAAAACCCTATCAGCACACAGCAGTCAGAATGGCCATTAGGAAAAATGCTGCAAAAAATAAACGGTGAAGGGAGTGTGGAGAAATGCGTACCCTCGGCTGTAAGGGGGGGCATGTAAAGAGCCACTAACGAAAACACAACGTAGGTGCTTTGAAAAGGGAAACATTGAGCTACCAGTCCATCAATCACAACCACTGCTTGGCCTATCACCTGAGAAAATGAGAATCAAAAAGTCACAGGCTGGCAAACCAGTATGCCAGCAATATTTACCATAGCCAGCACTTGGAAGCAATGAAAATGTCCATCAACCGAGGAATGCACCAAGAAGAAGTGGTCCACGTACACAATGGAATATTACTCTAATAATAAATATAAATTAAATTTAAAAACAAAGAAAAGCAAGGAGACATCAACATTTGTGGGTTTATCCGGGCACATTGCACTCTAATTTATAACCGAAGAACACCACTGGCCGGTAGGTCTGTTTCCCTAGTACCAGCAAGGGGAACGTAGAAAGATTGCCGCTCTCTGGCCGTTACCTGCAAAAGCAGGTTTAAAGCCTGAGCTAATGGTCACTTCATATGAACAAGTACTGCAGGGCTGTAAATGAAACCTGCCCTCAAAATGTCTTGAGGGAGATCATGGCCAAAATATTTCAAATGGTGACACATACTTTAAGAAAACACTTTGAAGAAATAAGCTCTCATCACAGCTGGAAAAATAAAAAGGACATGTCTTACAGCTCAATTTCAACGCATTATGAGACACATGCAAATTCAACCACAAAGAGGTATCAGCTCACACCACTCAGAATAACCATCAGCAAAAACTACAAAGAATAAATGCTGAAGGTGCTGGGAAGAAATGCATACCCTCCGCTTTAAGTGGGACGTAACCTGGAAAGAGCCACTAAAGAGAACGGAATAGAGGTGCCTTTAAAAGGTAAACATTGAGCTACCATATGATCCAGCAGACCTATTCCTGGACCTATAACCTAAGAAGACAGAATTGGAAGGACACAGGTACGCAAATCTGCATTGCATAGTATAACAATAGCCAAGATATGGAAGTAACCAAAAAGTCCAACGACAGATGGGTGGACAAAGAAGAACTGCTCCATGTACAGATGGAATATGAGCTAGTGAAAAAATGAAACAATGCCATTTGCAGCACCATAGATGAGTCTAGAAGTAATCACGCAGCTTGGAGTAAGTGAGAAAGCGAAAGACACATATCCTATCCTATCACATATAGGTGTTACCGAAAAAATGATACAAACAAAGGTATTTCCACAGAGAAACACTATCATAGATTCATTTAAAAAACTTATGGTTCACCAAATGGAAAGGTGTGAGGATTGGATACATTACCGTATTGAGGTTAACAGAGAGATACAAACACATGTGAAATATATAATCACCAAAGACCTACGCTATACCAAGAGAAGACTACTCAACATTGTGTCGTAACAGACATGGGAAAAGGATCCGAAGAAAAATAGATATATGTATATGTGTGAAAGAACCACATCTTGCACACCTAGAACAAACAAAACATTGTAATCAAGTTTGCTGTGATAAAAAATAAAAATTAAGTTAAAAATACCAACAAGAAGTAATGAGACATAAACTTAAAGGGCTTTTTCCTCGCACATTCCATTCTAATTTACAACCTAGAACACCACTTCCACTAAGGCTCTGTTGCCCTAGTAACCAGATTTGGTAAAGGAGAAATGCTGCCGCCTTGTGGCCGATTCCCGCAACAGCAGCTTTTAACCCACAGCTAATGGTCACTTACCATTCACAAGGACTCAGGGCTGTAAAGGACACCTGCCCTCAAATTGTGCTGAAGTAGGGAATGGATAAAAAAAATTCAAAACAGGCAAAATGTTCACGAAGCTCGTATGAAGAGGTAAGTTTTACTCACTCTCTTTTTAAAGAAAGGAAAATGGATAAAAGCTCAACCTCAGGAAGTATTAGACTCATGCAATCTAATCTACAAAAAGTTTTCAACTCACACCCGTCGACTGACCGTTGGCAAAAAGTCTACAAACAATCAATGCTGAAGAGGTTTTAGAGAACTGTGTACCCTCTAGCTGCTGGTGAGATGTAAAAGGGTTAAACGCTAATAATGAGAACAGAAAGGAGCTGCGTTGAAAAGGAAAAATTGAGGTACCATTCAATCCAGCAGGCGCACCAATGGGCCTCTCACCTGAGAAGACCAGAATGAAGAAGACCCGGGCTGCAAAAGCTGCACTGCAGCCTTATTCACAATAGACAAGACAGTGAAGCAACCAAAATGTCCATCAACAGATGAAAGGAAAAAGAAGAAGCGGCCCATGTACACAATGAATACTAGCCATGGAAAACAATGAAACACTGCTCTTTGAGACACCATAGATGATCTTGGAGATAATCACAGAACATGAGGTAAGTCGGAAAGCAAAAGTCCTATATCCTATGATATCACTTATACGCGTTCTCTAATAACTGACACAAATGAACATATTTCCACAGAGAAAGTCAATCACAGACTTATTAAAAAAAACCTATGCTTATCTACAAGGAAAGGTGGGGGGAATGGATAAATGAAGATTAGCGTTACCATATGTATACAAATACATATTATATACATATATCAAAAAGACCGACCATATAGCAAGGAAGGTTTACGGAACACTGTGTAATAATTTACACGGGAAGAGGATCTCTACATAAATAGGTATATAGAATATGTAGATGAACCAGAGTATGTACACCTTGGACAAGCAACATTCTAACCATTACCCCAATTGAAAAAATTAAAACAACCAACTAGGAGTAATGAGACATAAACTTATGGGGGGTTCTCCTGGCACATTCCATTCAAATTTACAACCTAGGCAAACGACTTCCAGAACGGCTCTGCTGCCCTAGTACCCAGATTTGGGAATGGAGAAATGCTGCATCCTTGTGGCCGTTTCCCACAACAGCAGCTTTAAACCCACTGCAAAAGGTCACTAAATATTCACCAATTGCAGGTCTGTAAATGACACCTGCCCTCCAAAAGATACTGAGGTCGAAAATCGACCAAAAAACTCTAGAGTGCAACCTTCCAAAAAGAAAATTTGAAGAGGTATATTGTACTCACACCTTTTTTCTTTTTTCTTTTAACAGAAAAGGAAAAGGCGTGGAAAAAGGATGAATTGTAGGAATTTTTACAGACATGTAAACCCAAATTACAAAAACCTATCAGCTCACACCAGTCAGAATGGCCATCAACAAAAATGCGGCAAACGATAAACGCTGACGTGATTGTGGAGAAATGCGTACCCTCGATTCTAAGGGGGACGTGGTAAGAGCCACTAATGAAAGCACAATTGAGGTGCCTTGAAAAGGTAAACGTTGAGCTACCATACCAATCAATCAATCATACCCACTGCTGGGTCTATCACCTGAGAAAATGAAAATCAAAAATCGCAGGCTGGCAATCCTGCACTCCAGCAATATTTACCATAGGCAACACTTGGAAGCAACGAAAATGTCCATCAACAGAGGAATGCACCAAGAAGAAGTGGTCCATGTACACAATGGAATATTAGCCATGGAAAACATTGAAGCACTGCTCTTTGAGGCACCATAGATGAGCCTGGAGATAATCACAAAACATGAAGTAGGTCGGAAAGCAAAAGACCTATATCTTATATTATCACTTATGGCATTATCTAATAACTGACACAGATGAACATATTTCTAAAGAGAAAGACACTCACAGGCGTAGAACACAAACTATGCTCATCTAAAAGGAAAGGAGGGGGGAAATTGAGAAATGAAGATTAGTGTTACTATACATATTCAAATACATATTATATACATGTATCAAAAAGACCGAACATATAACAAGGGAGGTCGACGGAACAGTGTAATATTTTACATGGGAAGAGGATCTGTACATTAATAGACATACATAATGTCCAAATGAACCAGATTGTGTACACCTAGGACAAACAGTATTCTAAACTTTACCCAGATTAAAAAAATTTTAAAAACCAAGAAGAAGTAATGAGACATAAACTTATGGGGATTTCTCCTGGCAAATTCCATTCTAATTTACAACCTAGGACAATGACTTCCAGAAAGGCTCTGCTGCCCTAGAACCAGGACTGGGGAATGGAGAAATGCTACCTCCTTGTGGACGTTTCCCACAACAGCAGCTTTGAACCCACTGCAAAAGGTCACTAAATTTTCACCAACTTGCAGTTCTGTAAATTGCGCCTGGCCTCCAGAAAATTTCTGGGGTCAAAAATCGACCAAAAAATTCAGAAGAGGGCAACCTTCGAAGAAGACAATTTCAAGAGCTATATTGTACTCACGGTTTTTTTCTTTTAAGAGAAAAGAAAAAGGCGTAGGAATATGATGAATTTTAAAAATTTTCATGACATGCATACCCATATTACAAAACCCTATCAGCACACAGCAGTCAGAATGGCCATTAGGAAAAATGCTGCAAAAAATAAACGGTGAAGGGAGTGTGGAGAAATGCGTACCCTCGGCTGTAAGGGGGGGCATGTAAAGAGCCACTAACGAAAACACAACGTAGGTGCTTTGAAAAGGGAAACATTGAGCTACCAGTCCATCAATCACAACCACTGCTTGGCCTATCACCTGAGAAAATGAGAATCAAAAAGTCACAGGCTGGCAAACCAGTATGCCAGCAATATTTACCATAGCCAGCACTTGGAAGCAATGAAAATGTCCATCAACCGAGGAATGCACCAAGAAGAAGTGGTCCACGTACACAATGGAATATTACTCTAATAATAAATATAAATTAAATTTAAAAACAAAGAAAAGCAAGGAGACATCAACATTTGTGGGTTTATCCGGGCACATTGCACTCTAATTTATAACCGAAGAACACCACTGGCCGGTAGGTCTGTTTCCCTAGTACCAGCAAGGGGAACGTAGAAAGATTGCCGCTCTCTGGCCGTTACCTGCAAAAGCAGGTTTAAAGCCTGAGCTAATGGTCACTTCATATGAACAAGTACTGCAGGGCTGTAAATGAAACCTGCCCTCAAAATGTCTTGAGGGAGATCATGGCCAAAATATTTCAAATGGTGACACATACTTTAAGAAAACACTTTGAAGAAATAAGCTCTCATCACAGCTGGAAAAATAAAAAGGACATGTCTTACAGCTCAATTTCAACGCATTATGAGACACATGCAAATTCAACCACAAAGAGGTATCAGCTCACACCACTCAGAATAACCATCAGCAAAAACTACAAAGAATAAATGCTGAAGGTGCTGGGAAGAAATGCATACCCTCCGCTTTAAGTGGGACGTAACCTGGAAAGAGCCACTAAAGAGAACGGAATAGAGGTGCCTTTAAAAGGTAAACATTGAGCTACCATATGATCCAGCAGACCTATTCCTGGACCTATAACCTAAGAAGACAGAATTGGAAGGACACAGGTACGCAAATCTGCATTGCATAGTATAACAATAGCCAAGATATGGAAGTAACCAAAAAGTCCAACGACAGATGGGTGGACAAAGAAGAACTGCTCCATGTACAGATGGAATATGAGCTAGTGAAAAAATGAAACAATGCCATTTGCAGCACCATAGATGAGTCTAGAAGTAATCACGCAGCTTGGAGTAAGTGAGAAAGCGAAAGACACATATCCTATCCTATCACATATAGGTGTTACCGAAAAAATGATACAAACAAAGGTATTTCCACAGAGAAACACTATCATAGATTCATTTAAAAAACTTATGGTTCACCAAATGGAAAGGTGTGAGGATTGGATACATTACCGTATTGAGGTTAACAGAGAGATACAAACACATGTGAAATATATAATCACCAAAGACCTACGCTATACCAAGAGAAGACTACTCAACATTGTGTCGTAACAGACATGGGAAAAGGATCCGAAGAAAAATAGATATATGTATATGTGTGAAAGAACCACATCTTGCACACCTAGAACAAACAAAACATTGTAATCAAGTTTGCTGTGATAAAAAATAAAAATTAAGTTAAAAATACCAACAAGAAGTAATGAGACATAAACTTAAAGGGCTTTTTCCTCGCACATTCCATTCTAATTTACAACCTAGAACACCACTTCCACTAAGGCTCTGTTGCCCTAGTAACCAGATTTGGTAAAGGAGAAATGCTGCCGCCTTGTGGCCGATTCCCGCAACAGCAGCTTTTAACCCACAGCTAATGGTCACTTACCATTCACAAGGACTCAGGGCTGTAAAGGACACCTGCCCTCAAATTGTGCTGAAGTAGGGAATGGATAAAAAAAATTCAAAACAGGCAAAATGTTCACGAAGCTCGTATGAAGAGGTAAGTTTTACTCACTCTCTTTTTAAAGAAAGGAAAATGGATAAAAGCTCAACCTCAGGAAGTATTAGACTCATGCAATCTAATCTACAAAAAGTTTTCAACTCACACCCGTCGACTGACCATTTCCAAAAAGTCTACAAACAATCAATGCTGAAGAGGTTTTAGAGAACTGTGTACCCTCTAGCTGCTGGTGAGATGTAAAAGGGTTAAACGCTAATAATGAGAACAGAAAGGAGCTGCGTTGAAAAGGAAAAATTGAGGTACCATTCAATCCAGCAGGCGCACCAATGGGCCTCTCACCTGAGAAGACCAGAATGAAGAAGACCCGGGCTGCAAAAGCTGCACTGCAGCCTTATTCACAATAGACAAGACAGTGAAGCAACCAAAATGTCCATCAACAGATGAAAGGAAAAAGAAGAAGCGGCCCATGTACACAATGAATACTAGCCATGGAAAACAATGAAACACTGCTCTTTGAGACACCATAGATGATCTTGGAGATAATCACAGAACATGAGGTAAGTCGGAAAGCAAAAGTCCTATATCCTATGATATCACTTATACGCGTTCTCTAATAACTGACACAAATGAACATATTTCCACAGAGAAAGTCAATCACAGACTTATTAAAAAAAACTATGCTTATCTACAAGGAAAGGTGGGGGGAATGGATAAATGAAGATTAGCGTTACCATATGTATACAAATACATATTATATACATATATCAAAAAGACCGACCATATAGCAAGGAAGGTTTACGGAACACTGTGTAATAATTTACACGGGAAGAGGATCTCTACATAAATAGGTATATAGAATATGTAGATGAACCAGAGTATGTACACCTTGGACAAGCAACATTCTAACCATTACCCCAATTGAAAAAATTAAAACAACCAACTAGGAGTAATGAGACATAAACTTATGGGGGGTTCTCCTGGCACATTCCATTCAAATTTACAACCTAGGCAAACGACTTCCAGAACGGCTCTGCTGCCCTAGTACCCAGATTTGGGAATGGAGAAATGCTGCATCCTTGTGGCCGTTTCCCACAACAGCAGCTTTAAACCCACTGCAAAAGGTCACTAAATATTCACCAATTGCAGGTCTGTAAATGACACCTGCCCTCCAAAAGATACTGAGGTCGAAAATCGACCAAAAAACTCTAGAGTGCAACCTTCCAAAAAGAAAATTTGAAGAGGTATATTGTACTCACACCTTTTTTCTTTTTTCTTTTAACAGAAAAGGAAAAGGCGTGGAAAAAGGATGAATTGTAGGAATTGTTACAGACATGTAAACCCAAATTACAAAAACCTATCAGCTCACACCAGTCAGAATGGCCATCAACAAAAATGCGGCAAACGATAAACGCTGACGTGATTGTGGAGAAATGCGTACCCTCGATTCTAAGGGGGACGTGGTAAGAGCCACTAATGAAAGCACAATTGAGGTGCCTTGAAAAGGTAAACGTTGAGCTACCATACCAATCAATCAATCATACCCACTGCTGGGTCTATCACCTGAGAAAATGAAAATCAAAAATCGCAGGCTGGCAATCCTGCACTCCAGCAATATTTACCATAGGCAACACTTGGAAGCAACGAAAATGTCCATCAACAGAGGAATGCACCAAGAAGAAGTGGTCCATGTACACAATGGAATATTAGCCATGGAAAACATTGAAGCACTGCTCTTTGAGGCACCATAGATGAGCCTGGAGATAATCACAAAACATGAAGTAGGTCGGAAAGCAAAAGACCTATATCTTATATTATCACTTATGGCATTATCTAATAACTGACACAGATGAACATATTTCTAAAGAGAAAGACACTCACAGGCGTAGAACACAAACTATGCTCATCTAAAAGGAAAGGAGGGGGGAAATTGAGAAATGAAGATTAGTGTTACTATACATATTCAAATACATATTATATACATGTATCAAAAAGACCGAACATATAACAAGGGAGGTCGACGGAACAGTGTAATATTTTACATGGGAAGAGGATCTGTACATTAATAGACATACATAATGTCCAAATGAACCAGATTGTGTACACCTAGGACAAACAGTATTCTAAACTTTACCCAGATTAAAAAAATTTTAAAAACCAAGAAGAAGTAATGAGACATAAACTTATGGGGATTTCTCCTGGCAAATTCCATTCTAATTTACAACCTAGGACAATGACTTCCAGAAAGGCTCTGCTGCCCTAGAACCAGGACTGGGGAATGGAGAAATGCTACCTCCTTGTGGACGTTTCCCACAACAGCAGCTTTGAACCCACTGCAAAAGGTCACTAAATTTTCACCAACTTGCAGTTCTGTAAATTGCGCCTGGCCTCCAGAAAATTTCTGGGGTCAAAAATCGACCAAAAAATTCAGAAGAGGGCAACCTTCGAAGAAGACAATTTCAAGAGCTATATTGTACTCACGGTTTTTTTCTTTTAAGAGAAAAGAAAAAGGCGTAGGAATATGATGAATTTTAAAAATTTTCATGACATGCATACCCATATTACAAAACCCTATCAGCACACAGCAGTCAGAATGGCCATTAGGAAAAATGCTGCAAAAAATAAACGGTGAAGGCGGTGTGGAGAAATGCGTACCCTCGGCTGTAAGGGGGGGCATGTAAAGAGCCACTAACGAAAACACAACGTAGGTGCTTTGAAAAGGGAAACATTGAGCTACCAGTCCATCAATCACAACCACTGCTTGGCCTATCACCTGAGAAAATGAGAATCAAAAAGTCACAGGCTGGCAAACCAGTATGCCAGCAATATTTACCATAGCCAGCACTTGGAAGCAATGAAAATGTCCATCAAACGAGGAATGCACCAAGAAGAAGTGGTCCACGTACACAATGGAATATTACTCTAATAATAAATATAAATTAAATTTAAAAACAAAGAAAAGCAAGGAGACATCAACATTTGTGGGTTTATCCGGGCACATTGCACTCTAATTTATAACCGAAGAACACCACTGGCCGGTAGGTCTGTTTCCCTAGTACCAGCAAGGGGAACGTAGAAAGATTGCCGCTCTCTGGCCGTTACCTGCAAAAGCAGGTTTAAAGCCTGAGCTAATGGTCACTTCATATGAACAAGTACTGCAGGGCTGTAAATGAAACCTGCCCTCAAAATGTCTTGAGGGAGATCATGGCCAAAATATTTCAAATGGTGACACATACTTTAAGAAAACACTTTGAAGAAATAAGCTCTCATCACAGCTGGAAAAATAAAAAGGACATGTCTTACAGCTCAATTTCAACGCATTATGAGACACATGCAAATTCAACCACAAAGAGGTATCAGCTCACACCACTCAGAATAACCATCAGCAAAAACTACAAAGAATAAATGCTGAAGGTGCTGGGAAGAAATGCATACCCTCCGCTTTAAGTGGGACGTAACCTGGAAAGAGCCACTAAAGAGAACGGAATAGAGGTGCCTTTAAAAGGTAAACATTGAGCTACCATATGATCCAGCAGACCTATTCCTGGACCTATAACCTAAGAAGACAGAATTGGAAGGACACAGGTACGCAAATCTGCATTGCATAGTATAACAATAGCCAAGATATGGAAGTAACCAAAAAGTCCAACGACAGATGGGTGGACAAAGAAGAACTGCTCCATGTACAGATGGAATATGAGCTAGTGAAAAAATGAAACAATGCCATTTGCAGCACCATAGATGAGTCTAGAAGTAATCACGCAGCTTGGAGTAAGTGAGAAAGCGAAAGACACATATCCTATCCTATCACATATAGGTGTTACCGAAAAAATGATACAAACAAAGGTATTTCCACAGAGAAACACTATCATAGATTCATTTAAAAAACTTATGGTTCACCAAATGGAAAGGTGTGAGGATTGGATACATTACCGTATTGAGGTTAACAGAGAGATACAAACACATGTGAAATATATAATCACCAAAGACCTACGCTATACCAAGAGAAGACTACTCAACATTGTGTCGTAACAGACATGGGAAAAGGATCCGAAGAAAAATAGATATATGTATATGTGTGAAAGAACCACATCTTGCACACCTAGAACAAACAAAACATTGTAATCAAGTTTGCTGTGATAAAAAATAAAAATTAAGTTAAAAATACCAACAAGAAGTAATGAGACATAAACTTAAAGGGCTTTTTCCTCGCACATTCCATTCTAATTTACAACCTAGAACACCACTTCCACTAAGGCTCTGTTGCCCTAGTAACCAGATTTGGTAAAGGAGAAATGCTGCCGCCTTGTGGCCGATTCCCGCAACAGCAGCTTTTAACCCACAGCTAATGGTCACTTACCATTCACAAGGACTCAGGGCTGTAAAGGACACCTGCCCTCAAATTGTGCTGAAGTAGGGAATGGATAAAAAAAATTCAAAACAGGCAAAATGTTCACGAAGCTCGTATGAAGAGGTAAGTTTTACTCACTCTCTTTTTAAAGAAAGGAAAATGGATAAAAGCTCAACCTCAGGAAGTATTAGACTCATGCAATCTAATCTACAAAAAGTTTTCAACTCACACCCGTCGACTGACCATTTCCAAAAAGTCTACAAACAATCAATGCTGAAGAGGTTTTAGAGAACTGTGTACCCTCTAGCTGCTGGTGAGATGTAAAAGGGTTAAACGCTAATAATGAGAACAGAAAGGAGCTGCGTTGAAAAGGAAAAATTGAGGTACCATTCAATCCAGCAGGCGCACCAATGGGCCTCTCACCTGAGAAGACCAGAATGAAGAAGACCCGGGCTGCAAAAGCTGCACTGCAGCCTTATTCACAATAGACAAGACAGTGAAGCAACCAAAATGTCCATCAACAGATGAAAGGAAAAAGAAGAAGCGGCCCATGTACACAATGAATACTAGCCATGGAAAACAATGAAACACTGCTCTTTGAGACACCATAGATGATCTTGGAGATAATCACAGAACATGAGGTAAGTCGGAAAGCAAAAGTCCTATATCCTATGATATCACTTATACGCGTTCTCTAATAACTGACACAAATGAACATATTTCCACAGAGAAAGTCAATCACAGACTTATTAAAAAAAACTATGCTTATCTACAAGGAAAGGTGGGGGGAATGGATAAATGAAGATTAGCGTTACCATATGTATACAAATACATATTATATACATATATCAAAAAGACCGACCATATAGCAAGGAAGGTTTACGGAACACTGTGTAATAATTTACACGGGAAGAGGATCTCTACATAAATAGGTATATAGAATATGTAGATGAACCAGAGTATGTACACCTTGGACAAGCAACATTCTAACCATTACCCCAATTGAAAAAATTAAAACAACCAACTAGGAGTAATGAGACATAAACTTATGGGGGGTTCTCCTGGCACATTCCATTCAAATTTACAACCTAGGCAAACGACTTCCAGAACGGCTCTGCTGCCCTAGTACCCAGATTTGGGAATGGAGAAATGCTGCATCCTTGTGGCCGTTTCCCACAACAGCAGCTTTAAACCCACTGCAAAAGGTCACTAAATATTCACCAATTGCAGGTCTGTAAATGACACCTGCCCTCCAAAAGATACTGAGGTCGAAAATCGACCAAAAAACTCTAGAGTGCAACCTTCCAAAAAGAAAATTTGAAGAGGTATATTGTACTCACACCTTTTTTCTTTTTTCTTTTAACAGAAAAGGAAAAGGCGTGGAAAAAGGATGAATTGTAGGAATTGTTACAGACATGTAAACCCAAATTACAAAAACCTATCAGCTCACACCAGTCAGAATGGCCATCAACAAAAATGCGGCAAACGATAAACGCTGACGTGATTGTGGAGAAATGCGTACCCTCGATTCTAAGGGGGACGTGGTAAGAGCCACTAATGAAAGCACAATTGAGGTGCCTTGAAAAGGTAAACGTTGAGCTACCATACCAATCAATCAATCATACCCACTGCTGGGTCTATCACCTGAGAAAATGAAAATCAAAAATCGCAGGCTGGCAATCCTGCACTCCAGCAATATTTACCATAGGCAACACTTGGAAGCAACGAAAATGTCCATCAACAGAGGAATGCACCAAGAAGAAGTGGTCCATGTACACAATGGAATATTAGCCATGGAAAACATTGAAGCACTGCTCTTTGAGGCACCATAGATGAGCCTGGAGATAATCACAAAACATGAAGTAGGTCGGAAAGCAAAAGACCTATATCTTATATTATCACTTATGGCATTATCTAATAACTGACACAGATGAACATATTTCTAAAGAGAAAGACACTCACAGGCGTAGAACACAAACTATGCTCATCTAAAAGGAAAGGAGGGGGGAAATTGAGAAATGAAGATTAGTGTTACTATACATATTCAAATACATATTATATACATGTATCAAAAAGACCGAACATATAACAAGGGAGGTCGACGGAACAGTGTAATATTTTACATGGGAAGAGGATCTGTACATTAATAGACATACATAATGTCCAAATGAACCAGATTGTGTACACCTAGGACAAACAGTATTCTAAACTTTACCCAGATTAAAAAAATTTTAAAAACCAAGAAGAAGTAATGAGACATAAACTTATGGGGATTTCTCCTGGCAAATTCCATTCTAATTTACAACCTAGGACAATGACTTCCAGAAAGGCTCTGCTGCCCTAGAACCAGGACTGGGGAATGGAGAAATGCTACCTCCTTGTGGACGTTTCCCACAACAGCAGCTTTGAACCCACTGCAAAAGGTCACTAAATTTTCACCAACTTGCAGTTCTGTAAATTGCGCCTGGCCTCCAGAAAATTTCTGGGGTCAAAAATCGACCAAAAAATTCAGAAGAGGGCAACCTTCGAAGAAGACAATTTCAAGAGCTATATTGTACTCACGGTTTTTTTCTTTTAAGAGAAAAGAAAAAGGCGTAGGAATATGATGAATTTTAAAAATTTTCATGACATGCATACCCATATTACAAAACCCTATCAGCACACAGCAGTCAGAATGGCCATTAGGAAAAATGCTGCAAAAAATAAACGGTGAAGGCGGTGTGGAGAAATGCGTACCCTCGGCTGTAAGGGGGGGCATGTAAAGAGCCACTAACGAAAACACAACGTAGGTGCTTTGAAAAGGGAAACATTGAGCTACCAGTCCATCAATCACAACCACTGCTTGGCCTATCACCTGAGAAAATGAGAATCAAAAAGTCACAGGCTGGCAAACCAGTATGCCAGCAATATTTACCATAGCCAGCACTTGGAAGCAATGAAAATGTCCATCAAACGAGGAATGCACCAAGAAGAAGTGGTCCACGTACACAATGGAATATTACTCTAATAATAAATATAAATTAAATTTAAAAACAAAGAAAAGCAAGGAGACATCAACATTTGTGGGTTTATCCGGGCACATTGCACTCTAATTTATAACCGAAGAACACCACTGGCCGGTAGGTCTGTTTCCCTAGTACCAGCAAGGGGAACGTAGAAAGATTGCCGCTCTCTGGCCGTTACCTGCAAAAGCAGGTTTAAAGCCTGAGCTAATGGTCACTTCATATGAACAAGTACTGCAGGGCTGTAAATGAAACCTGCCCTCAAAATGTCTTGAGGGAGATCATGGCCAAAATATTTCAAATGGTGACACATACTTTAAGAAAACACTTTGAAGAAATAAGCTCTCATCACAGCTGGAAAAATAAAAAGGACATGTCTTACAGCTCAATTTCAACGCATTATGAGACACATGCAAATTCAACCACAAAGAGGTATCAGCTCACACCACTCAGAATAACCATCAGCAAAAACTACAAAGAATAAATGCTGAAGGTGCTGGGAAGAAATGCATACCCTCCGCTTTAAGTGGGACGTAACCTGGAAAGAGCCACTAAAGAGAACGGAATAGAGGTGCCTTTAAAAGGTAAACATTGAGCTACCATATGATCCAGCAGACCTATTCCTGGACCTATAACCTAAGAAGACAGAATTGGAAGGACACAGGTACGCAAATCTGCATTGCATAGTATAACAATAGCCAAGATATGGAAGTAACCAAAAAGTCCAACGACAGATGGGTGGACAAAGAAGAACTGCTCCATGTACAGATGGAATATGAGCTAGTGAAAAAATGAAACAATGCCATTTGCAGCACCATAGATGAGTCTAGAAGTAATCACGCAGCTTGGAGTAAGTGAGAAAGCGAAAGACACATATCCTATCCTATCACATATAGGTGTTACCGAAAAAATGATACAAACAAAGGTATTTCCACAGAGAAACACTATCATAGATTCATTTAAAAAACTTATGGTTCACCAAATGGAAAGGTGTGAGGATTGGATACATTACCGTATTGAGGTTAACAGAGAGATACAAACACATGTGAAATATATAATCACCAAAGACCTACGCAATACCAAGAGAAGACTACTCAACATTGTGTCGTAACCTACATGGGAAAAGGATCCGAAGAAAAATAGATATATGTATATGTGTGAAAGAACCACATCTTGCACACCTAGAACAAACAAAACATTGTAATCAAGTTTGCTGTGATAAAAAATAAAAATTAAGTTAAAAATACCAACAAGAAGTAATGAGACATAAACTTAAAGGGCTTTTTCCTCTCACATTCCATTCTAATTTACAACCTAGAACACCACTTCCAGTAAGGCTCTGTTGCACTAGTAACCAGATTTGGTAAAGGAGAAATGCTGCCGCCTTGTGGCCGATTCCAGCAACAGCAGCTTTTAACCCACAGCTAATGGTCACTTACCATTCACAAGGACTCAGGGCTGTAAAGGACGCCTGCCCTCAAAATTGTGCTGAGGTAGGGAATGGATAAATAAAATTCAAAACAGGCAAAATGTTCACGAAGCTAGTATGAAGAGGTAAGTTTTACTCACTCTCTTTTTAAAGAAAGGAAAATGGATAAAAGCTCAACCTCAGGAAGTATTAGACTCATGCAATCTAATCTACAAAAAGTTTTCAACTCACACCCGTCGACTGACCATTTCCAAAAAGTCTACAAACAATCAATGCTGAAGAGGTTTTAGAGAACTGTGTACCCTCTAGCTGCTGGTGAGATGTAAAAGGGTTAAACGCTAATAATGAGAACAGAAAGGAGCTGCGTTGAAAAGGAAAAATTGAGGTACCATTCAATCCAGCAGGCGCACCAATGGGCCTCTCACCTGAGAAGACCAGAATGAAGAAGACCCGGGCTGCAAAAGCTGCACTGCAGCCTTATTCACAATAGACAAGACAGTGAAGCAACCAAAATGTCCATCAACAGATGAAAGGAAAAAGAAGAAGCGGCCCATGTACACAATGAATACTAGCCATGGAAAACAATGAAACACTGCTCTTTGAGACACCATAGATGATCTTGGAGATAATCACAGAACATGAGGTAAGTCGGAAAGCAAAAGTCCTATATCCTATGATATCACTTATACGCGTTCTCTAATAACTGACACAAATGAACATATTTCCACTGAGAAAGTCAATCACAGACTTATTAAAAAAAACTATGCTTATCTACAAGGAAAGGTGGGGGGAATGGATACATGAAGATTAGCGTTACCATATGTATACAAATACATATTATATACATATATCAAAAAGACCGACCATATAGCAAGGAAGGTTTACAGAACACTGTGTAATAATTTACACGGGAAGAGGATCTCTACATAAATAGGTATATAGAATATGTAGATGAACCAGAGTATGTACACCTTGGACAAGCAACATTCTAACCATTACCCCAATTGAAAAAATTAAAACAACCAACTAGGAGTAATGAGACATAAACTTATGGGGGGTTCTCCTGGCACATTCCATTCAAATTTACAACCTAGGCAAACGACTTCCAGAACGGCTCTGCTGCCCTAGTACCCAGATTTGGGAATGGAGAAATGCTGCATCCTTGTGGCCGTTTCCCACAACAGCAGCTTTAAACCCACTGCAAAAGGTCACTAAATATTCACCAATTGCAGGTCTGTAAATGACACCTGCCCTCCAAAAGATACTGAGGTCGAAAATCGACCAAAAAACTCTAGAGTGCAACCTTCCAAAAAGAAAATTTGAAGAGGTATATTGTACTCACACCTTTTTTCTTTTTTCTTTTAACAGAAAAGGAAAAGGCGTGGAAAAAGGATGAATTGTAGGAATTGTTACAGACATGTAAACCCAAATTACAAAAACCTATCAGCTCACACCAGTCAGAATGGCCATCAACAAAAATGCGGCAAACGATAAACGCTGACGTGATTGTGGAGAAATGCGTACCCTCGATTCTAAGGGGGACGTGGTAAGAGCCACTAATGAAAGCACAATTGAGGTGCCTTGAAAAGGTAAACGTTGAGCTACCATACCAGTCAATCAATCATACCCACTGCTGGGTCTATCACCTGAGAAAATGAAAATCAAAAATCGCAGGCTGGCAATCCTGCACTCCAGCAATATTTACCATAGGCAACACTTGGAAGCAACGAAAATGTCCATCAACAGAGGAATGCACCAAGAAGAAGTGGTCCATGTACACAATGGAATATTAGCCATGGAAAACATTGAAGCACTGCTCTTTGAGGCACCATAGATGAGCCTGGAGATAATCACAAAACATGAAGTAGGTCGGAAAGCAAAAGACCTATATCTTATATTATCACTTATGGCATTATCTAATAACTGACACAGATGAACATATTTCCAAAGAGAAAGACACTCACAGGCGTAGAACACAAACTATGCTCATCTAAAAGGAAAGGAGGGGGGAAATTGAGAAATGAAGATTAGTGTTACTATACATATTCAAATACATATTATATACATGTATCAAAAAGACCGAACATATAACAAGGGAGGTCGACGGAACACTGTAATATTTTATATGGGAAGAGGATCTGTACATTAATAGACATACATAATGTCCAAATGAACCAGATTATGTACACCTAGGACAAACAGTATTCTAAACTTTACCCAGATTAAAAAAATTTTAAAAACCAAGAAGAAGTAATGAGACATAAACTTATGGGGATTTCTCCTGGCAAATTCCATTCTAATTTCCAACCTAGGACAATGACTTCCAGAAAGGCTCTGCTGCCCTAGAACCAGGACTGGGGAATGGAGAAATGCTACCTCCTTGTGGACGTTTCCCACAACAGCAGCTTTGAACCCACTGCAAAAGGTCACTAAATTTTCACCAACTTGCAGTTCTGTAAATTGCGCCTGGCCTCCAGAAAATTTCTGGGGTCAAAAATCGACCAAAAAATTCAGAAGAGGGCAACCTTCGAAGAAGACAATTTCAAGAGCTATATTGTACTCACGGTTTTTTTCTTTTAAGAGAAAAGAAAAAGGTGTAGGAATATGATGAATTTTAAAAATTTTCATGACATGCATACCCATATTACAAAACCCTATCAGCACACAGCAGTCAGAATGGCCATTAGGAAAAATGCTGCAAAAAATAAACGGTGAAGGGAGTGTGGAGAAATGCGTACCCTCGGCTGTAAGGGGGGGCATGTAAAGAGCCACTAATGAAAACACAACGTAGGTGCTTTGAAAAGGGAAACATTGAGCTACCAGTCCATCAATCACAACCACTGCTTGGCCTATCACCTGAGAAAATGAGAATCAAAAAGTCACAGGCTGGCAAACCAGTATGCCAGCAATATTTACCATAGTCAGCACTTGGAAGCAATGAAAATGTCCATCAACCAAGGAATGCACCAAGAAGAAGTGGTCCACGTACACAATGGAATATTACTCTAATAATAAATATAAATTAAATTTAAAAACAAAGAAAAGCAAGGAGACATCAACATTTGTGGGTTTATCCGGGCACATTGCACTCTAATTTATAACCGAAGAACACCACTGGCCGGTAGGTCTGTTTCCCTAGTACCAGCAAGGGGAACGTAGAAAGATTGCCGCTCTCTGGCCGTTACCTGCAAAAGCAGGTTTAAATCCTGAGCTAATGGTCACTTCATATGAACAAGTACTGCAGGGCTGTAAATGAAACCTGCCCTCAAAATGTCTTGAGGGAGATAATGGCCAAAATATTTCAAATGGTGACACATACTTTAAGAAAACACTTTGAAGAAATAAGCTCTCATCACAGCTGGAAAAATAAAAAGGACATGTCTTACAGCTCAATTTCAACGCATTATGAGACACATGCAAATTCAACCAGAAAGAGGTATCAGCTCACACCACTCAGAATAACCATCAGCAAAAACTACAAAGAATAAATGCTGAAGGTGCTGGGAAGAAATGCATACCCTCCACTTTAAGTG
The DNA here is from genome assembly GCF_965194805.1 of Balaenoptera borealis. Lineage (NCBI taxonomy): Eukaryota > Metazoa > Chordata > Mammalia > Artiodactyla > Balaenopteridae > Balaenoptera > Balaenoptera borealis. Next base: position 102,714,115 of record NC_138863.1, on the reverse strand, counting down.
GGACGTAACCTGGAAAGAGCCACTAAAGAGAACAGAATAGAGGTGCCTTTAAAAGGTAAACATTGAGCTACCATATGATCCAGCAGACCTATTCCTGGACCTATAACCTAAGAAGACAGAATTGGAAGGACACAGGTACGCAAATCTGCATTGCATAGTATAACAATAGCCAAGATATGGAAGTAACCAAAAAGTCCAACGACAGATGGGTGGACAAAGAAGAACTGCTCCATGTACAGATGGAATATGAGCTAGTGAAAAAATGAAACAATGCCATTTGCAGCACCATAGATGAGTCTAGAAGTAATCACGCAACTTGGAGTAAGTGAGAAAGCGAAAGACACATATCCTATCATATCACATATAGGTGTTACCTAAAAAATGATACAAACAAAGGTATTTCCACAGAGAAACACTATCATAGATTCATTTAAAAAACTTATGGTTCACCAAATGGAAAGGTGTGAGGATTGGATACATTACCGTATTGAGGTTAACAGAGAGATACAAACACATGTGAAATATATAATCACCAAAGACCTACGCTATACCAAGAGAAGACTACTCAACATTGTGTCGTAACCTACATGGGAAAAGGATCCGAAGAAAAATAGATATATGTATATGTGTGAAAGAACCACATCTTGCACACCTAGAACAAACAAAACATTGTAATCAAGTTTGCTGTGATACAAAATAAAAATTAAGTTAAAAATACCAACAATAAGTAATGAGACATAAACTTAAAGGGCTTTTTCCTCGCACATTCCATTCTAATTTACAACCTAGAACACCACTTCCAGTAAGGCTCTGTTGCCCTAGTAACCAGATTTGGTAAAGGAGAAATGCTGCCGCCTTGTGGCCGATTCCCGCAACAGCAGCTTTTAACCCACAGCTAATGGTCACTTACCATTCACAAGGACTCAGGGCTGTAAAGGACACCTGCCCTCAAAATTGTGCTGAGGTAGGGAATGGATAAATAAAATTCAAAACAGGCAAAATGTTCACGAAGCTAGTATGAAGAGGTAAGTTTTACTCACTCTCTTTTTAAAGAAAGGAAAATGGATAAAAGCTCAACCTCAGGAAGTATTAGACTCATGCAATCTAATCTACAAAAGGTTTTCAACTCACACCCGTTGAATGACCATTGGCAAAAAGTCGACAAACAATCAATGCTGAAGAGGTTTTAGAGAACTGTGTACCCTCTAGCTGCTGGTGAGATGTAAAAGGGTTAAACGCTAATAATGAGAACAGAAAGGAGCTGCGTTGAAAAGGAAAAATTGAGGTACCATTCGATCCAGCAGGCGCACCAATGGGCCTCTCACCTGAGAAGACCAGAATGAAGAAGACCCGGGCTGCAAAAGCTGCACTGCAGCCTTATTCACAATAGACAAGACAGTGAAGCAACCAAAATGTCCATCAACAGATGAAAGGAAAAAGAAGAAGCGGTCCATGTACACAATGAATACTAGGCATGGAAGACAATGAAACACTGCTCTTTGAGACACCATAGATGATCTTGGAGATAATCACAGAACATGAGGTTAGTCGGAAAGCAAAAGTCCTATATCCTATGATATCACTTATACGCGTTCTCTAATAACTGACACAAATGAACATATTTCCACTGAGAAAGTCAATCACAGACTTATTAAAAAAAACTATGCTTATCTACAAGGAAAGGTGGGGGGAATGGATACATGAAGATTAGCGTTACCATATGTATACAAATACATATTATATACATATATCAAAAAGGCCGACCATATAGCAAGGAAGGTTTACAGAACACTGTGTAATAATTTACACGGGAAGAGGATCTCTACATAAATAGGTATATAGAATATGTAGATGAACCAGAGTATGTACACCTTGGACAAGCAACAGTCTAACCATTACCCCAATTGAAAAAATTAAAACAACCAACTAGGAGTAATGAGACATAAACTTATGGGGTGTTCTCCTGGCACATTCCATTCAAATTTACAACCTAGGCAAACGACTTCCAGAACAGCTCTGCTGCCCTAGTACCCAGATTTGGGAATGGAGAAATGCTGCATCCTTGTGGCCGTTTCCCACAACAGCAGCTTTAAACCCACTGCAAAAGGTCACTAAATATTCACCAATTGCAGGTCTGTAAATGACACCTGCCCTCCAAAAGATACTGAGGTCGAAAATCGACCAAAAAACTCTAGAGTGCAACCTTCCAAAAAGAAAATTTGAAGAGGTATATTGTACTCACACCTTTTTTCTTTTTTCTTTTAACAGAAAAGGAAAAGGCGTGGAAAAAGGATGAATTGTAGGAATTTTTACAGACATGTAAACCCAAATTACAAAAACCTATCAGCTCACACCAGTCAGAATGGCCATCAACAAAAATGCGGCAAACGATAAACGCTGACGTGATTGTGGAGAAATGCGTACCCTCGATTCTAAGGGGGACGTGGTAAGAGCCACTGATGAAAGCACAATTGAGGTGCCTTGAAAAGGTAAACGTTGAGCTACCATACCAATCAATCAATCATACCCACTGCTGGGTCTATCACCTGAGAAAATGAAAATCAAAAATCGCAGGCTGGCAATCCTGCACTCCAGCAATATTTACCATAGGCAACACTTGGAAGCAACGAAAATGTCCATCAACAGAGGAATGCACCAAGAAGAAGTGGTCCATGTACACAATGGAATATTAGCCATGGAAAACATTGAAGCACTGCTCTTTGAGGCACCATAGATGAGCCTGGAGATAATCACAAAACATGAAGTAGGTCGGAAAGCAAAAGACCTATATCTTATATTATCACTTATGGCATTATCTAATAACTGACACAGATGAACATATTTCCAAAGAGAAAGACACTCACAGGCGTAGAACACAAACTATGCTCATCTAAAAGGAAAGGAGGGGGGAAATTGAGAAATGAAGATTAGTGTTACTATACATATTCAAATACATATTATATACATGTATCAAAAAGACCGAACATATAACAAGGGAGGTCGACGGAACAGTGTAATATTTTACATGGGAAGAGGATCTGTACATTAATAGACATACATAATGTACAAATGAACCAGATTGTGTACACCTAGGACAAACAGTATTCTAAACTTTACCCAGATTAAAAAAATTTTAAAAACCAAGAAGAAGTAATGAGACATAAACTTATGGGGATTTCTCCTGGCAAATTGCATTCTAATTTACAACCTAGGACAATGACTTCCAGAAAGGCTCTGCTGCCCTAGAACCAGGACTGGGGAATGGAGAAATGCTACCTCCTTGTGGACGTTTCCCACAACAGCAGCTTTGAACTCACTGCAGAAGGTCACTAAATTTTCACCAACTTGCAGTTCTGTAAATTGCGCCTGCCCTCCAGAAAATTTCTGGGGTCAAAAATCGACCAAAAAATTCAGAAGAGGGCAACCTTCGAAGAAGACAATTTCAAGAGCTATATTGTACTCACGGTTTTTTCTTTTAAGAGAAAAGAAAAAGGCATAGGAATATGATGAATTTTAAAAATTTTCATGACATGCATACCCATATTACAAAACCCTATCAGCTCACAGCAGTCAGAATGGCCATTAGGAAAAATGCTGCAAAAAATAAACGGTGAAGGGAGTGTGGAGAAATGCGTACCCTCGGTTGTAAGGGGGGGCATGTAAAGAGCCACTAATGAAAACACAATGTAGGTGCTTTGAAAAGGGAAACAATGAACTACCAGTCCATCAATCACAACCACTGCTTGGCCTATCACCTGAGAAAATGAGAATCAAAAAGTCACAGGCTGGGAAACCTGTATGCCAGCAATATTTACCATAGGCAGCGCTTGGAAGAAATGAAAATGTCCATCAACCGAGGAATGCACCAAGAAGAAGTGGTCCACGTACACAATGGAATATTACTCTAATAATAAATATAAATTAAATTTAAAAACAAAGAAAAGCAAGGAGACATCAACATTTGTGGGTTTATCCGGGCACATTGCACTCTAATTTATAACCGAAAAACACCACTGGCCGGTAGGTCTGTTTCCCTAGTACCAGCAAGGGGAACGTAGAAAGGCTGTCGCTCTCTGGCTGTTACCTGCAAAAGCAGGTTTAAAGCCTGAGCTAATGGTCACTTCATATGAACAAGTACTGCAGGGCTGTAAATGAAACCTGCCCTCAAAATGTCTTGAGGGAGATCATGGCCAAAATATTTCAAATGGTGACACATACTTTAAGAAAACACTTTGAAGAAATAAGCTCTCATCACAGCTGGAAAAATAAAAAGGACATGTCTTACAGCTCAATTTCAACGCATTATGAGACACATGCAAATTCAACCACAAAGAGGTATCAGCTCACACCACTCAGAATAACCATCAGCAAAAACTACAAAGAATAAATGCTGAAGGTGCTGGGAAGAAATGCATACCCTCCGCTTTAAGTGGGACGTAACCTGGAAAGAGCCACTAAAGAGAACAGAATAGAGGTGCCTTTAAAAGGTAAACATTGAGCTACCATATGATCCAGCAGACCTATTCCTGCACCTATAACCTAAGAAGACAGAATTGGAAGGACACAGGTACGCAAATCTGCATTGCATAGTATAACAATCGCCAAGATATGGAAGTAACCAAAAAGTCCAACGACAGATGTGTGGACAATGAAGAACTGCTACATGTACAGATGGAATATGAGCTAGTGAAAAAATGAAACAATGCCATTTGCCGCACCATAGATGAGTCTAGAAGTAATCACGCAACTTGGTGTAAGTGAGAAAGCGAAAGACACATATCCTATCATATCACTTATAGGTGTTACCTAAAAAATGATACAAAGGTATTTCCACAGAGAAACACTATCATAGATTCATTAAAAAAACTTATGGTTCACCAAATGGAAAGGTGTGAGGATTGGATACATTACCGTATTGAGGTTAACAGAGTGATACAAACATATGTGAAATATATAATCACCAAAGACCTACGCAATACCAAGAGAAGACTACTCAACATTGTGTCGTAACCTACATGGGAAAAGGATCCGAAGAAGAATAGATATATGTATATGTGTGAAAGAACCACATCTTGCACACCTAGAACAAACAAAACATTGTAATCAAGTTTGCTGTGATAAAAAATAAAAATTAAGTTAAAAATACCAACAAGAAGTAATGAGACATAAACTTAAAGGGCTTTTGCCTCGCACATTCCATTCTAATTTGCAACCTAGAACACCACTTCCAGTAAGGCTCTGTTGCCCTAGTAACCAGATTTGGTAAAGGAGACATGCTGCCGCCTTGTGGCCGATTCCCGCAAGAGCAGCTTTTAACCCACAGCTAATGGTCACTTACCATTCATTCACAAGGACGCAGGGCTGTAAAGGACACCTGCCCTCAAAATTGTGCTGAGGTAGGGAATGGATAAAAAAAATTCAAAACAGGCAAAATGTTCACGAAGCTAGTATGAAGAGGTAAGTTTTACTCACTCTCTTTTTAAAGAAAGGGAAATGGATAAAAGCTCAACCTCAGGAAGTATTAGACTCATGCAATCTAATCTACGAAAAGTTCTCAACTCACACCCGTCGACTGACCATTGGCAAAAAGTCTACAAACAGTCAATGCTGAAGAGGTTTTAGAGAACTGTGTACCCTCTAGCTGCTGGTGAGATGTAAAAGGGTTAAACGCTAATAATGAGAACAGAAAGGAGCTGCGTTGAAAAGGAAAAATTGAGGTACCATTCAATCCAGCAGGCGCACCAATGGGCCTCTCACCTGAGAAGACCAGAATGAAGAAGACCCGGGCTGCAAAAGCTGCACTGCAGCCTTATTCACAATAGACAAGACAGTGAAGCAACCAAAATGTCCATCAACAGATGAAAGGAAAAGGAAGAAGCGGCCCATGTACACAATGAATACTAGCCATGGAAAACAATGAAACACTGCTCTTTGAGGCACCATAGATGATCTTGGAGATAATCACAGAACATGAGGTAAGTCGGAAAGCAAAAGTCCTATATCCCATGATATCACTTATAGGCGTTCTCTAATAACTGACACAAATGAACATATTTCCACAGAGAAAGTCCATCACAGACTTATTAAAAAAAAAAACTATGCTTATCTAAAAGGAAAGGTGGGGGGATGGATAAATGAAGATTAGCGTTACCATATGTATACAAATACATATTATATACATATATCAAAAAGACCGACCATATAGCAAGGAAGGTTTACGGAACACTGTGTAATAATTTACACGGGAAGAGGATCTCTACATAAATAGGTATATAGAATATGTAGATGAACCAGAGTGTGTACACCTTGGACAAGCAACATTCTAACCATTACCCCAATTGAAAAAATTAAAACAACGAACTAGGAGTAATGAGACATAAACTTATGGGGGGTTTTCCTGGCACATTCCATTCAAATTGACCACCTAGGCAAATGACTTCCAGAACGGCTCTGCTGCCCTAGTACCCCGATTTGGGAATGGAGAAATGCTGCATCCTTGTGGCCGTTTCCCACAACAGCAGCTTTAAACCCACTGCAAAAGGTCACTAAATGTTCACCAATTGCAGTTCTGTAAATGACACCTGCCCTCCAAAAAATACTGAGGTCGAAAATCGACCAAAAAATTCTAGAGTGCAACCTTCCAAAAAGAAAATTTGAAGAGGTATATTATACTCACACTCTTTTTCTTTTTTCTTTTAACAGAAAAGCAAAAGGCGTGGAAAAATGATGAATTGTAGGAATTTTTACAGACATGTAAACCCAAATTACAAAAACCTATCAGCTCACCCCAGTCAGAATGGCCATCAACAAAAATGCTGCAAACAATAAATGCTGACGTGATTGTGGAGAAATGCGTACCCTCGATTCTAAGGGGGACGCGGTAAGAGCCACTAATGACAGCACAATTGAGGTGCCTTGAAAAGGTAAACGTTGAGCTACCATACCAGTCAATCAATCATACCCACTGCTGGGTCTATCACCTGAGAGAATGAAAATCAAAAATCGCAGGCTGGCAATCCTGCACTCCAGCAATATTTACCATAGGCAACGCTTGGAAGCAACGAAAATGTCCATCAACAGAGGAATGCACCAAGAAGAAGTGGTCCATGTACACAATGGAATATTAGCCATGGAAAACATTGAAGCACTGCTCTTTGAGGCACCATAGATGAGCCTGGAGATAATCACAAAACATGAAGTAGGTCGGAAAGCAAAAGACCTATATCCCATATTATCACGTACGGCATTATCTAATAACTGACACAGATGAACATATTTCCAAAGAGAAAGACACTCACAGGCGTAGAAAACAAACTATGCTCATCTAAAAGGAAAGGAGGGGGGAAATTGAGAAATGAAGATTAGTGTGACTATACATATACAAATACATATTATATACATGTATCAAAAAGACCGAACATATAGCAAGGGAGGTCGACGGAACACTGTAATATTTTACATGGGAAGAGGATCTGTACATTAATAGACATACATAATGTACAAATGAACCAGATTGTGTACACCTAGGACAAACAATTTTCTAAACTTTACCCAGATTAAAAAAATTTTAAAAACCAAGAAGAAGTAATGAGACATAAACTTATGGGGATTTCTCCTGGCAAATTCCATTCTAATTTACAACCTAGGACAATGACTTCCAGAAAGGCTCTGCTGCCCTAGTACCCAGATTGGGGAATGGAGAAATGCTACCTCCTTGTGGACGTTTCCCACAACAGCAGCTTTGAACCCACTGCAAAAGGTCACTAAATTTTCACCAACTTGCAGTTCTGTAAATGGCGCCTGCCCTCCAGAAAATTTCTGGGGTCAAAAATCGACCAAAAAATTCAGAAGAGGGCAACCTTCGAAGAAGACAATTTCAAGAGCTATATTGTACTCACGGTTTTTTCTTTTAAGAGAAAAGAAAAAGGCGTAGGAATATGATGAATTTTAAAAATTTTAATGACATGCATACCCATATTACAAAAACCTATCAGCTCGCAGCAGTCACAATGGCCATTAGGAAAAGTGCTGCAAAAAATAAACGGTGAAGGGAGTGTGGAGAAATGCGTACCCTCGGTGGTAAGGGGGGGCATGTAAAGAGCCACTAATGAAAACACAATGTAGGTGCTTTGAAAAGGGAAACATTGAGCTACCAGTCAATCAATCACAACCACTGCTTGGCCTATCACCTGAGAAAATGAGAATCAAAAAGTCACAGGCTGGCAAACCTGTACGCCAGCAATATTTACCATAGCCAACACTTGGAAGCAATGAAAATGTCCATCAACCGAGGAATGCACCAAGAAGAAGTGGTCCACGTACACAATGGAATATTACTCTAATTAATAATAAATATAAATTAAATTTAAAAACAAAGAAAAGCAAGGAGACATCAACATTTGTGGGTTTATCCGGGCACATTGCACTCTAATTTATAACCGAAGAACACCACGGACCGGTAGGTCTGTTTCCCTAGTAGCAGCAAGGGGAACGTAGAAAGGCTGCCGCTCTCTGGCCGTTACCTGCAAAAGCAGGTTTAAAGCCTGAGCTAATGGTCACTTCATATGAACAAGTACTGCAGGGCTGTAAATGAAACCTGCCCTCAAAATGTCTTGAGGGAGATCATGGCCAAAATATTTCAAACGGTGACACATACTTTAAGAAAACACTTTGAAGAAATAAGCTCCAATCACAGCTGGAAAAATAAAAAGGACAAGTCTTAAAGCTCAATTTCAACGCATTATGAGACACATGCAAATTCAACCACAAAGAGGTATCAGCTCACACCACTCAGAATAACCATCAGCAAAAACTACAAAGAATAAATGCTGAAGGTGCTGGGAAGAAATACATACCCTCCACTTTAAGTGGGACGTAACCTGGAAAGAGCCACTAAAGAGATCAGAATAGAGGTGCCTTTAAAAGGTAAACATTGAGCTACCATATGATCCAGCAGACCTATTCCTGGACCTATAACCTAAGAAGACAGAATTGGAAGGACACAGGCACGCAAATCTGCATTGCACAGTATTACAATGGCCAAGATATGGAAGTAACCAAAAAGTCCACCGACAGATGGGTGGACAAAGAAGAACTGCTACCTGTACAGATGGAATATGAGCTAGTGAAAAAATGAAACAATGCCATTTGCAGCACCATAGATGAGTCTAGAAGTAATCACGCAACTCGGAGTAAGTGAGAAAGCGAAAGACACATAGCCTATCATATCACATATAGGTGTTACCTAAAAAATGATACAGACAAAGGTATTTCCACAGAGAAACACTATCATAGATTCATTAAAAAAACTTATGGTTCACCAAATGGAAAGGTGTGAGGATTGGATACATTACCATATTGAGGTTAACAGAGAGACACAAACACACGTGAAATACATAATCACCAAAGACCTACGCAATACCAAGAGAAGACTACTCAACACTGTGTCATAACCTACATGGGAAAAGGATCCGAAGAAGAATAGATATATGTATATGTGTGAAAGAACCACATCTTGCACACCTAGAACAAACAAAACGTTGTAATCAAGTTTGCTGTGATAAAAAATAAAAATTAAGTTAAAAATACCAACAAGAAGTAATGAGACATAAACTTAAAGGGCTTTTGCCTCGCACATTCCATTCTAATTTGCAACCTAGAACACCACTTCCAGTAAGGCTCTGTTGCCCTAGTAACCAGATTTGGTAAAGGAGACATGCTGCCGCCTTGTGGCCGATTCCCGCAAGAGCAGCTTTTAACCCACAGCTAATGGTCACTTACCATTCATTCACAAGGACGCAGGGCTGTAAAGGACACCTGCCCTCAAAATTGTGCTGAGGTAGGGAATGGATAAAAAAAATTCAAAACAGGCAAAATGTTCACGAAGCTAGTATGAAGAGGTAAGTTTTACTCACTCTCTTTTTAAAGAAAGGGAAATGGATAAAAGCTCAACCTCAGGAAGTATTAGACTCATGCAATCTAATCTACGAAAAGTTCTCAACTCACACCCGTCGACTGACCATTGGCAAAAAGTCTACAAACAGTCAATGCTGAAGAGGTTTTAGAGAACTGTGTACCCTCTAGCTGCTGGTGAGATGTAAAAGGGTTAAACGCTAATAATGAGAACAGAAAGGAGCTGCGTTGAAAAGGAAAAATTGAGGTACCATTCAATCCAGCAGGCGCACCAATGGGCCTCTCACCTGAGAAGACCAGAATGAAGAAGACCCGGGCTGCAAAAGCTGCACTGCAGCCTTATTCACAATAGACAAGACAGTGAAGCAACCAAAATGTCCATCAACAGATGAAAGGAAAAGGAAGAAGTGGCCCATGTACACAATGAATACTAGCCATGGAAAACAATGAAACACTGCTCTTTGAGGCACCATAGATGATCTTGGAGATAATCACAGAACATGAGGTAAGTCGGAAAGCAAAAGTCCTATATCCCATGATATCACTTATAGGCGTTCTCTAATAACTGACACAAATGAACATATTTCCACAGAGAAAGTCCATCACAGACTTATTAAAAAAAAAAACTATGCTTATCTAAAAGGAAAGGTGGGGGAATGGATAAATGAAGATTAGCGTTACCATATGTATACAAATACATATTATATACATATATCAAAAAGACCGACCATATAGCAAGGAAGGTTTACGGAACACTGTGTAATAATTTACACGGGAAGAGGATCTCTACATAAATAGGTATATAGAATATGTAGATGAACCAGAGTGTGTACACCTTGGACAAGCAACATTCTAACCATTACCCCAATTGAAAAAATTAAAACAACGAACTAGGAGTAATGAGACATAAACTTATGGGGGGTTTTCCTGGCACATTCCATTCAAATTGACCACCTAGGCAAATGACTTCCAGAACGGCTCTGCTGCCCTAGTACCCCGATTTGGGAATGGAGAAATGCTGCATCCTTGTGGCCGTTTCCCACAACAGCAGCTTTAAACCCACTGCAAAAGGTCACTAAATGTTCACCAATTGCAGTTCTGTAAATGACACCTGCCCTCCAAAAAATACTGAGGTCGAAAATCGACCAAAAAATTCTAGAGTGCAACCTTCCAAAAAGAAAATTTGAAGAGGTATATTATACTCACACTCTTTTTCTTTTTTCTTTTAACAGAAAAGCAAAAGGCGTGGAAAAATGATGAATTGTAGGAATTTTTACAGACATGTAAACCCAAATTACAAAAACCTATCAGCTCACCCCAGTCAGAATGGCCATCAACAAAAATGCTGCAAACAATAAATGCTGACGTGATTGTGGAGAAATGCGTACCCTCGATTCTAAGGGGGACGCGGTAAGAGCCACTAATGACAGCACAATTGAGGTGCCTTGAAAAGGTAAACGTTGAGCTACCATACCAGTCAATCAATCATACCCACTGCTGGGTCTATCACCTGAGAGAATGAAAATCAAAAATCGCAGGCTGGCAATCCTGCACTCCAGCAATATTTACCATAGGCAACGCTTGGAAGCAACGAAAATGTCCATCAACAGAGGAATGCACCAAGAAGAAGTGGTCCATGTACACAATGGAATATTAGCCATGGAAAACATTGAAGCACTGCTCTTTGAGGCACCATAGATGAGCCTGGAGATAATCACAAAACATGAAGTAGGTCGGAAAGCAAAAGACCTATATCCCATATTATCACGTACGGCATTATCTAATAACTGACACAGATGAACATATTTCCAAAGAGAAAGACACTCACAGGCGTAGAAAACAAACTATGCTCATCTAAAAGGAAAGGAGGGGGGAAATTGAGAAATGAAGATTAGTGTGACTATACATATACAAATACATATTATATACATGTATCAAAAAGACCGAACATATAGCAAGGGAGGTCGACGGAACACTGTAATATTTTACATGGGAAGAGGATCTGTACATTAATAGACATACATAATGTACAAATGAACCAGATTGTGTACACCTAGGACAAACAATTTTCTAAACTTTACCCAGATTAAAAAAATTTTAAAAACCAAGAAGAAGTAATGAGACATAAACTTATGGGGATTTCTCCTGGCAAATTCCATTCTAATTTACAACCTAGGACAATGACTTCCAGAAAGGCTCTGCTGCCCTAGTACCCAGATTGGGGAATGGAGAAATGCTACCTCCTTGTGGACGTTTCCCACAACAGCAGCTTTGAACCCACTGCAAAAGGTCACTAAATTTTCACCAACTTGCAGTTCTGTAAATGGCGCCTGCCCTCCAGAAAATTTCTGGGGTCAAAAATCGACCAAAAAATTCAGAAGAGGGCAACCTTCGAAGAAGACAATTTCAAGAGCTATATTGTACTCACGGTTTTTTCTTTTAAGAGAAAAGAAAAAGGCGTAGGAATATGATGAATTTTAAAAATTTTAATGACATGCATACCCATATTACAAAAACCTATCAGCTCGCAGCAGTCACAATGGCCATTAGGAAAAGTGCTGCAAAAAATAAACGGTGAAGGGAGTGTGGAGAAATGCGTACCCTCGGTGGTAAGGGGGGGCATGTAAAGAGCCACTAATGAAAACACAATGTAGGTGCTTTGAAAAGGGAAACATTGAGCTACCAGTCAATCAATCACAACCACTGCTTGGCCTATCACCTGAGAAAATGAGAATCAAAAAGTCACAGGCTGGCAAACCTGTACGCCAGCAATATTTACCATAGCCAACACTTGGAAGCAATGAAAATGTCCATCAACCGAGGAATGCACCAAGAAGAAGTGGTCCACGTACACAATGGAATATTACTCTAATTAATAATAAATATAAATTAAATTTAAAAACAAAGAAAAGCAAGGAGACATCAACATTTGTGGGTTTATCCGGGCACATTGCACTCTAATTTATAACCGAAGAACACCACGGACCGGTAGGTCTGTTTCCCTAGTAGCAGCAAGGGGAACGTAGAAAGGCTGCCGCTCTCTGGCCGTTACCTGCAAAAGCAGGTTTAAAGCCTGAGCTAATGGTCACTTCATATGAACAAGTACTGCAGGGCTGTAAATGAAACCTGCCCTCAAAATGTCTTGAGGGAGATCATGGCCAAAATATTTCAAACGGTGACACATACTTTAAGAAAACACTTTGAAGAAATAAGCTCCAATCACAGCTGGAAAAATAAAAAGGACAAGTCTTAAAGCTCAATTTCAACGCATTATGAGACACATGCAAATTCAACCACAAAGAGGTATCAGCTCACACCACTCAGAATAACCATCAGCAAAAACTACAAAGAATAAATGCTGAAGGTGCTGGGAAGAAATACATACCCTCCACTTTAAGTGGGACGTAACCTGGAAAGAGCCACTAAAGAGATCAGAATAGAGGTGCCTTTAAAAGGTAAACATTGAGCTACCATATGATCCAGCAGACCTATTCCTGGACCTATAACCTAAGAAGACAGAATTGGAAGGACACAGGCACGCAAATCTGCATTGCACAGTATTACAATGGCCAAGATATGGAAGTAACCAAAAAGTCCACCGACAGATGGGTGGACAAAGAAGAACTGCTACCTGTACAGATGGAATATGAGCTAGTGAAAAAATGAAACAATGCCATTTGCAGCACCATAGATGAGTCTAGAAGTAATCACGCAACTCGGAGTAAGTGAGAAAGCGAAAGACACATAGCCTATCATATCACATATAGGTGTTACCTAAAAAATGATACAGACAAAGGTATTTCCACAGAGAAACACTATCATAGATTCATTAAAAAAACTTATGGTTCACCAAATGGAAAGGTGTGAGGATTGGATACATTACCATATTGAGGTTAACAGAGAGACACAAACACACGTGAAATACATAATCACCAAAGACCTACGCAATACCAAGAGAAGACTACTCAACACTGTGTCATAACCTACATGGGAAAAGGATCCGAAGAAGAATAGATATATGTATATGTGTGAAAGAACCACATCTTGCACACCTAGAACAAACAAAACGTTGTAATCAAGTTTGCTGTGATAAAAAATAAAAATTAAGTTAAAAATACCAACAAGAAGTAATGAGACATAAACTTAAAGGGCTTTTGCCTCGCACATTCCATTCTAATTTGCAACCTAGAACACCACTTCCAGTAAGGCTCTGTTGCCCTAGTAACCAGATTTGGTAAAGGAGACATGCTGCCGCCTTGTGGCCGATTCCCGCAAGAGCAGCTTTTAACCCACAGCTAATGGTCACTTACCATTCATTCACAAGGACGCAGGGCTGTAAAGGACACCTGCCCTCAAAATTGTGCTGAGGTAGGGAATGGATAAAAAAAATTCAAAACAGGCAAAATGTTCACGAAGCTAGTATGAAGAGGTAAGTTTTACTCACTCTCTTTTTAAAGAAAGGGAAATGGATAAAAGCTCAACCTCAGGAAGTATTAGACTCATGCAATCTAATCTACGAAAAGTTCTCAACTCACACCCGTCGACTGACCATTGGCAAAAAGTCTACAAACAGTCAATGCTGAAGAGGTTTTAGAGAACTGTGTACCCTCTAGCTGCTGGTGAGATGTAAAAGGGTTAAACGCTAATAATGAGAACAGAAAGGAGCTGCGTTGAAAAGGAAAAATTGAGGTACCATTCAATCCAGCAGGCGCACCAATGGGCCTCTCACCTGAGAAGACCAGAATGAAGAAGACCCGGGCTGCAAAAGCTGCACTGCAGCCTTATTCACAATAGACAAGACAGTGAAGCAACCAAAATGTCCATCAACAGATGAAAGGAAAAGGAAGAAGCGGCCCATGTACACAATGAATACTAGCCATGGAAAACAATGAAACACTGCTCTTTGAGGCACCATAGATGATCTTGGAGATAATCACAGAACATGAGGTAAGTCGGAAAGCAAAAGTCCTATATCCCATGATATCACTTATAGGCGTTCTCTAATAACTGACACAAATGAACATATTTCCACAGAGAAAGTCCATCACAGACTTATTAAAAAAAAAAACTATGCTTATCTAAAAGGAAAGGTGGGGGAATGGATAAATGAAGATTAGCGTTACCATATGTATACAAATACATATTATATACATATATCAAAAAGACCGACCATATAGCAAGGAAGGTTTACGGAACACTGTGTAATAATTTACACGGGAAGAGGATCTCTACATAAATAGGTATATAGAATATGTAGATGAACCAGAGTGTGTACACCTTGGACAAGCAACATTCTAACCATTACCCCAATTGAAAAAATTAAAACAACGAACTAGGAGTAATGAGACATAAACTTATGGGGGGTTTTCCTGGCACATTCCATTCAAATTGACCACCTAGGCAAATGACTTCCAGAACGGCTCTGCTGCCCTAGTACCCCGATTTGGGAATGGAGAAATGCTGCATCCTTGTGGCCGTTTCCCACAACAGCAGCTTTAAACCCACTGCAAAAGGTCACTAAATGTTCACCAAT
The DNA here is from genome assembly GCF_965194805.1 of Balaenoptera borealis. NCBI lineage: Eukaryota > Metazoa > Chordata > Mammalia > Artiodactyla > Balaenopteridae > Balaenoptera > Balaenoptera borealis. Next base: position 102,698,670 of record NC_138863.1, on the reverse strand, counting down.
TGCAGTTCTGTAAATGACACCTGCCCTCCAAAAAATACTGAGGTCGAAAATCGACCAAAAAATTCTAGAGTGCAACCTTCCAAAAAGAAAATTTGAAGAGGTATATTATACTCACACTCTTTTTCTTTTTTCTTTTAACAGAAAAGCAAAAGGCGTGGAAAAATGATGAATTGTAGGAATTTTTACAGACATGTAAACCCAAATTACAAAAACCTATCAGCTCACCCCAGTCAGAATGGCCATCAACAAAAATGCTGCAAACAATAAATGCTGACGTGATTGTGGAGAAATGCGTACCCTCGATTCTAAGGGGGACGCGGTAAGAGCCACTAATGACAGCACAATTGAGGTGCCTTGAAAAGGTAAACGTTGAGCTACCATACCAGTCAATCAATCATACCCACTGCTGGGTCTATCACCTGAGAGAATGAAAATCAAAAATCGCAGGCTGGCAATCCTGCACTCCAGCAATATTTACCATAGGCAACGCTTGGAAGCAACGAAAATGTCCATCAACAGAGGAATGCACCAAGAAGAAGTGGTCCATGTACACAATGGAATATTAGCCATGGAAAACATTGAAGCACTGCTCTTTGAGGCACCATAGATGAGCCTGGAGATAATCACAAAACATGAAGTAGGTCGGAAAGCAAAAGACCTATATCCCATATTATCACGTACGGCATTATCTAATAACTGACACAGATGAACATATTTCCAAAGAGAAAGACACTCACAGGCGTAGAAAACAAACTATGCTCATCTAAAAGGAAAGGAGGGGGGAAATTGAGAAATGAAGATTAGTGTGACTATACATATACAAATACATATTATATACATGTATCAAAAAGACCGAACATATAGCAAGGGAGGTCGACGGAACACTGTAATATTTTACATGGGAAGAGGATCTGTACATTAATAGACATACATAATGTACAAATGAACCAGATTGTGTACACCTAGGACAAACAATTTTCTAAACTTTACCCAGATTAAAAAAATTTTAAAAACCAAGAAGAAGTAATGAGACATAAACTTATGGGGATTTCTCCTGGCAAATTCCATTCTAATTTACAACCTAGGACAATGACTTCCAGAAAGGCTCTGCTGCCCTAGTACCCAGATTGGGGAATGGAGAAATGCTACCTCCTTGTGGACGTTTCCCACAACAGCAGCTTTGAACCCACTGCAAAAGGTCACTAAATTTTCACCAACTTGCAGTTCTGTAAATGGCGCCTGCCCTCCAGAAAATTTCTGGGGTCAAAAATCGACCAAAAAATTCAGAAGAGGGCAACCTTCGAAGAAGACAATTTCAAGAGCTATATTGTACTCACGGTTTTTTCTTTTAAGAGAAAAGAAAAAGGCGTAGGAATATGATGAATTTTAAAAATTTTAATGACATGCATACCCATATTACAAAAACCTATCAGCTCGCAGCAGTCACAATGGCCATTAGGAAAAGTGCTGCAAAAAATAAACGGTGAAGGGAGTGTGGAGAAATGCGTACCCTCGGTGGTAAGGGGGGGCATGTAAAGAGCCACTAATGAAAACACAATGTAGGTGCTTTGAAAAGGGAAACATTGAGCTACCAGTCAATCAATCACAACCACTGCTTGGCCTATCACCTGAGAAAATGAGAATCAAAAAGTCATAGGCTGGCAAACCTGTATGCCAGCAATATTTACCATAGCCAACACTTGGAAGCAATGAAAATGTCCATCAACCGAGGAATGCACCAAGAAGAAGTGGTCCACGTACACAATGGAATATTACTCTAATTAATAATAAATATAAATTAAATTTAAAAACAAAGAAAAGCAAGGAGACATCAACATTTGTGGGTTTATCCGGGCACATTGCACTCTAATTTATAACCGAAGAACACCACGGACCGGTAGGTCTGTTTCCCTAGTAGCAGCAAGGGGAACGTAGAAAGGCTGCCGCTCTCTGGCCGTTACCTGCAAAAGCAGGTTTAAAGCCTGAGCTAATGGTCACTTCATATGAACAAGTACTGCAGGGCTGTAAATGAAACCTGCCCTCAAAATGTCTTGAGGGAGATCATGGCCAAAATATTTCAAACGGTGACACATACTTTAAGAAAACACTTTGAAGAAATAAGCTCTCATCACAGCTGGAAAAATAAAAAGGACATGTCTTACAGCTCAATTTCAACGCATTATGAGACACATGCAAATTCAACCACAAAGAGGTATCAGCTCACACCACTCAGAATAACCATCAGCAAAAACTACAAAGAATAAATGCTGAAGGTGCTGGGAAGAAATACATACCCTCCACTTTAAGTGGGACGTAACCTGGAAAGAGCCACTAAAGAGATCAGAATAGAGGTGCCTTTAAAAGGTAAACATTGAGCTACCATATGATCCAGCAGACCTATTCCTGGACCTATAACCTAAGAAGACAGAATTGGAAGGACACAGGCACGCAAATCTGCATTGCACAGTATTACAATGGCCAAGATATGGAAGTAACCAAAAAGTCCACCGACAGATGGGTGGACAAAGAAGAACTGCTACCTGTACAGATGGAATATGAGCTAGTGAAAAAATGAAACAATGCCATTTGCAGCACCATAGATGAGTCTAGAAGTAATCACGCAACTCGGAGTAAGTGAGAAAGCGAAAGACACATAGCCTATCATATCACATATAGGTGTTACCTAAAAAATGATACAGACAAAGGTATTTCCACAGAGAAACACTATCATAGATTCATTAAAAAAACTTATGGTTCACCAAATGGAAAGGTGTGAGGATTGGATACATTACCATATTGAGGTTAACAGAGAGACACAAACACACGTGAAATACATAATCACCAAAGACCTACGCAATACCAAGAGAAGACTACTCAACACTGTGTCATAACCTACATGGGAAAAGGATCCGAAGAAGAATAGATATATGTATATGTGTGAAAGAACCACATCTTGCACACCTAGAACAAACAAAACGTTGTAATCAAGTTTGCTGTGATAAAAAATAAAAATTAAGTTAAAAATACCAACAAGAAGTAATGAGACATAAACTTAAAGGGCTTTTGCCTCGCACATTCCATTCTAATTTGCAACCTAGAACACCACTTCCAGTAAGGCTCTGTTGCCCTAGTAACCAGATTTGGTAAAGGAGAAATGCTGCCGCCTTGTGGCCGATTCCCGCAAGAGCAGCTTTTAACCCACAGCTAATGGTCACTTACCATTCATTCACAAGGACGCAGGGCTGTAAAGGACACCTGCCCTCAAAATTGTGCTGAGGTAGGGAATGGATAAAAAAAATTCAAAACAGGCAAAATGTTCACGAAGCTAGTATGAAGAGGTAAGTTTTACTCACTCTCTTTTTAAAGAAAGGGAAATGGATAAAAGCTCAACCTCAGGAAGTATTAGACTCATGCAATCTAATCTACGAAAAGTTCTCAACTCACACCCGTCGACTGACCATTGGCAAAAAGTCTACAAACAGTCAATGCTGAAGAGGTTTTAGAGAACTGTGTACCCTCTAGCTGCTGGTGAGATGTAAAAGGGTTAAACGCTAATAATGAGAACAGAAAGGAGCTGCGTTGAAAAGGAAAAATTGAGGTACCATTCAATCCAGCAGGCGCACCAATGGGCCTCTCACCTGAGAAGACCAGAATGAAGAAGACCCGGGCTGCAAAAGCTGCACTGCAGCCTTATTCACAATAGACAAGACAGTGAAGCAACCAAAATGTCCATCAACAGATGAAAGGAAAAGGAAGAAGCGGCCCATGTACACAATGAATACTAGCCATGGAAAACAATGAAACACTGCTCTTTGAGGCACCATAGATGATCTTGGAGATAATCACAGAACATGAGGTAAGTCGGAAAGCAAAAGTCCTATATCCCATGATATCACTTATAGGCGTTCTCTAATAACTGACACAAATGAACATATTTCCACAGAGAAAGTCCATCACAGACTTATTAAAAAAAAAAAAAACTATGCTTATCTAAAAGGAAAGGTGGGGGAATGGATAAATGAAGATTAGCGTTACCATATGTATACAAATACATATTATATACATATATCAAAAAGACCGACCATATAGCAAGGAAGGTTTACGGAACACTCTGTAATAATTTACACGGGAAGAGGATCTCTACATAAATAGGTATATAGAATATGTAGATGAACCAGAGTGTGTACACCTTGGACAAGCAACATTCTAACCATTACCCCAATTGAAAAAATTAAAACAACGAACTAGGAGTAATGAGACATAAACTTATGGGGGGTTTTCCTGGCACATTCCATTCAAATTGACCACCTAGGCAAACGACTTCCAGAACGGCTCTGCTGCCCTAGTACCCCGATTTGGGAATGGAGAAATGCTGCATCCTTGTGGCCGTTTCCCACAACAGCAGCTTTAAACCCACTGCAAAAGGTCACTAAATGTTCACCAATTGCAGTTCTGTAAATGACACCTGCCCTCCAAAAAATACTGAGGTCGAAAATCGACCAAAAAATTCTAGAGTGCAACCTTCCAAAAAGAAAATTTGAAGAGGTATATTATACTCACACTCTTTTTCTTTTTTCTTTTAACAGAAAAGCAAAAGGCGTGGAAAAATGATGAATTGTAGGAATTTTTACAGACATGTAAACCCAAATTACAAAAACCTATCAGCTCACCCCAGTCAGAATGGCCATCAACAAAAATGCTGCAAACAAGAAATGCTGACGTGATTGTGGAGAAATGCGTACCCTCGATTCTAAGGGGGACGTGGTAAGAGCCACTAATGACAGCACAATTGAGGTGCCTTGAAAAGGTAAACGTTGAGCTACCATACCAGTCAATCAATCATACCCACTGCTGGGTCTATCACCTGAGAGAATGAAAATCAAAAATCGCAGGCTGGCAATCCTGCACTCCAGCAATATTTACCATAGGCAACGCTTGGAAGCAACGAAAATGTCCATCAACAGAGGAATGCACCAAGAAGAAGTGGTCCATGTACACAATGGAATATTAGCCATGGAAAACATTGAAGCACTGCTCTTTGAGGCACCATAGATGAGCCTGGAGATAATCACAAAACATGAAGTAGGTCGGAAAGCAAAAGACCTATATCCCATATTATCACGTACGGCATTATCTAATAACTGACACAGATGAACATATTTCCAAAGAGAAAGACACTCACAGGCGTAGAACACAAACTATGCTCATCTAAAAGGAAAGGAGGGGGGAAATTGAGAAATGAAGATTAGTGTGACTATACATATACAAATACATATTATATACATGTATCAAAAAGACCGAACATATAGCAAGGGAGGTCGACGGAACACTGTAATATTTTACATGGGAAGAGGATCTGTACATTAATAGACATACATAATGTACAAATGAACCAGATTGTGTACACCTAGGACAAACAATTTTCTAAACTTTACCCAGATTAAAAAAATTTTAAAAACCAAGAAGAAGTAATGAGACATAAACTTATGGGGATTTCTCCTGGCAAATTCCATTCTAATTTACAACCTAGGACAATGACTTCCAGAAAGGCTCTGCTGCCCTAGTACCCAGATTGGGGAATGGAGAAATGCTACCTCCTTGTGGACGTTTCCCACAACAGCAGCTTTGAACCCACTGCAAAAGGTCACTAAATTTTCACCAACTTGCAGTTCTGTAAATGGCGCCTGCCCTCCAGAAAATTTCTGGGGTCAAAAATCGACCAAAAAATTCAGAAGAGGGCAACCTTCGAAGAAGACAATTTCAAGAGCTATATTGTACTCACGGTTTTTTCTTTTAAGAGAAAAGAAAAAGGCGTAGGAATATGATGAATTTTAAAAATTTTAATGACATGCATACCCATATTACAAAAACCTATCAGCTCGCAGCAGTCACAATGGCCATTAGGAAAAGTGCTGCAAAAAATAAACGGTGACGGGAGTGTGGAGAAATGCGTACCCTCGGTGGTAAGGGGGGGCATGTAAAGAGCCACTAATGAAAACACAATGTAGGTGCTTTGAAAAGGGAAACATTGAGCTACCAGTCAATCAATCACAACCACTGCTTGGCCTATCACCTGAGAAAATGAGAATCAAAAAGTCACAGGCTGGCAAACCTGTACGCCAGCAATATTTACCATAGCCAACACTTGGAAGCAATGAAAATGTCCATCAACCGAGGAATGCACCAAGAAGAAGTGGTCCACGTACACAATGGAATATTACTCTAATTAATAATAAATATAAATTAAATTTAAAAACAAAGAAAAGCAAGGAGACATCAACATTTGTGGGTTTATCCGGGCACATTGCACTCTAATTTATAACCGAAGAACACCACGGACCGGTAGGTCTGTTTCCCTAGTAGCAGCAAGGGGAACGTAGAAAGGCTGCCGCTCTCTGGCCGTTACCTGCAAAAGCAGGTTTAAAGCCTGAGCTAATGGTCACTTCATATGAACAAGTACTGCAGGGCTGTAAATGAAACCTGCCCTCAAAATGTCTTGAGGGAGATCATGGCCAAAATATTTCAAACGGTGACACATACTTTAAGAAAACACTTTGAAGAAATAAGCTCCAATCACAGCTGGAAAAATAAAAAGGACAAGTCTTAAAGCTCAATTTCAACGCATTATGAGACACATGCAAATTCAACCACAAAGAGGTATCAGCTCACACCACTCAGAATAACCATCAGCAAAAACTACAAAGAATAAATGCTGAAGGTGCTGGGAAGAAATACATACCCTCCACTTTAAGTGGGACGTAACCTGGAAAGAGCCACTAAAGAGATCAGAATAGAGGTGCCTTTAAAAGGTAAACATTGAGCTACCATATGATCCAGCAGACCTATTCCTGGACCTATAACCTAAGAAGACAGAATTGGAAGGACACAGGCACGCAAATCTGCATTGCACAGTATTACAATGGCCAAGATATGGAAGTAACCAAAAAGTCCACCGACAGATGGGTGGACAAAGAAGAACTGCTACCTGTACAGATGGAATATGAGCTAGTGAAAAAATGAAACAATGCCATTTGCAGCACCATAGATGAGTCTAGAAGTAATCACGCAACTCGGAGTAAGTGAGAAAGCGAAAGACACATAGCCTATCATATCACATATAGGTGTTACCTAAAAAATGATACAGACAAAGGTATTTCCACAGAGAAACACTATCATAGATTCATTAAAAAAACTTATGGTTCACCAAATGGAAAGGTGTGAGGATTGGATACATTACCATATTGAGGTTAACAGAGAGACACAAACACACGTGAAATACATAATCACCAAAGACCTACGCAATACCAAGAGAAGACTACTCAACACTGTGTCATAACCTACATGGGAAAAGGATCCGAAGAAGAATAGATATATGTATATGTGTGAAAGAACCACATCTTGCACACCTAGAACAAACAAAACGTTGTAATCAAGTTTGCTGTGATAAAAAATAAAAATTAAGTTAAAAATACCAACAAGAAGTAATGAGACATAAACTTAAAGGGCTTTTGCCTCGCACATTCCATTCTAATTTGCAACCTAGAACACCACTTCCAGTAAGGCTCTGTTGCCCTAGTAACCAGATTTGGTAAAGGAGACATGCTGCCGCCTTGTGGCCGATTCCCGCAAGAGCAGCTTTTAACCCACAGCTAATGGTCACTTACCATTCATTCACAAGGACGCAGGGCTGTAAAGGACACCTGCCCTCAAAATTGTGCTGAGGTAGGGAATGGATAAAAAAAATTCAAAACAGGCAAAATGTTCACGAAGCTAGTATGAAGAGGTAAGTTTTACTCACTCTCTTTTTAAAGAAAGGGAAATGGATAAAAGCTCAACCTCAGGAAGTATTAGACTCATGCAATCTAATCTACGAAAAGTTCTCAACTCACACCCGTCGACTGACCATTGGCAAAAAGTCTACAAACAGTCAATGCTGAAGAGGTTTTAGAGAACTGTGTACCCTCTAGCTGCTGGTGAGATGTAAAAGGGTTAAACGCTAATAATGAGAACAGAAAGGAGCTGCGTTGAAAAGGAAAAATTGAGGTACCATTCAATCCAGCAGGCGCACCAATGGGCCTCTCACCTGAGAAGACCAGAATGAAGAAGACCCGGGCTGCAAAAGCTGCACTGCAGCCTTATTCACAATAGACAAGACAGTGAAGCAACCAAAATGTCCATCAACAGATGAAAGGAAAAGGAAGAAGCGGCCCATGTACACAATGAATACTAGCCATGGAAAACAATGAAACACTGCTCTTTGAGGCACCATAGATGATCTTGGAGATAATCACAGAACATGAGGTAAGTCGGAAAGCAAAAGTCCTATATCCCATGATATCACTTATAGGCGTTCTCTAATAACTGACACAAATGAACATATTTCCACAGAGAAAGTCCATCACAGACTTATTAAAAAAAAAAAACTATGCTTATCTAAAAGGAAAGGTGGGGGAATGGATAAATGAAGATTAGCGTTACCATATGTATACAAATACATATTATATACATATATCAAAAAGACCGACCATATAGCAAGGAAGGTTTACGGAACACTCTGTAATAATTTACACGGGAAGAGGATCTCTACATAAATAGGTATATAGAATATGTAGATGAACCAGAGTGTGTACACCTTGGACAAGCAACATTCTAACCATTACCCCAATTGAAAAAATTAAAACAACGAACTAGGAGTAATGAGACATAAACTTATGGGGGGTTTTCCTGGCACATTCCATTCAAATTGACCACCTAGGCAAACGACTTCCAGAACGGCTCTGCTGCCCTAGTACCCCGATTTGGGAATGGAGAAATGCTGCATCCTTGTGGCCGTTTCCCACAACAGCAGCTTTAAACCCACTGCAAAAGGTCACTAAATGTTCACCAATTGCAGTTCTGTAAATGACACCTGCCCTCCAAAAAATACTGAGGTCGAAAATCGACCAAAAAATTCTAGAGTGCAACCTTCCAAAAAGAAAATTTGAAGAGGTATATTATACTCACACTCTTTTTCTTTTTTCTTTTAACAGAAAAGCAAAAGGCGTGGAAAAATGATGAATTGTAGGAATTTTTACAGACATGTAAACCCAAATTACAAAAACCTATCAGCTCACCCCAGTCAGAATGGCCATCAACAAAAATGCTGCAAACAAGAAATGCTGACGTGATTGTGGAGAAATGCGTACCCTCGATTCTAAGGGGGACGTGGTAAGAGCCACTAATGACAGCACAATTGAGGTGCCTTGAAAAGGTAAACGTTGAGCTACCATACCAGTCAATCAATCATACCCACTGCTGGGTCTATCACCTGAGAGAATGAAAATCAAAAATCGCAGGCTGGCAATCCTGCACTCCAGCAATATTTACCATAGGCAACGCTTGGAAGCAACGAAAATGTCCATCAACAGAGGAATGCACCAAGAAGAAGTGGTCCATGTACACAATGGAATATTAGGCATGGAAAACATTGAAGCACTGCTCTTTGAGGCACCATAGATGAGCCTGGAGATAATCACAAAACATGAAGTAGGTGGGAAAGCAAAAGACCTATATCCCATATTATCACGTACGGCATTATCTAATAACTGACACAGATGAACATATTTCCAAAGAGAAAGACACTCACAGGCGTAGAAAACAAACTATGCTCATCTAAAAGGAAAGGAGGGGGGAAATTGAGAAATGAAGATTAGTGTGACTATACATATACAAATACATATTATATACATGTATCAAAAAGACCGAACATATAGCAAGGGAGGTCGACGGAACACTGTAATATTTTACATGGGAAGAGGATCTGTACATTAATAGACATACATAATGTACAAATGAACCAGATTGTGTACACCTAGGACAAACAATTTTCTAAACTTTACCCAGATTAAAAAAATTTTAAAAACCAAGAAGAAGTAATGAGACATAAACTTATGGGGATTTCTCCTGGCAAATTCCATTCTAATTTACAACCTAGGACAATGACTTCCAGAAAGGCTCTGCTGCCCTAGTACCCAGATTGGGGAATGGAGAAATGCTACCTCCTTGTGGACGTTTCCCACAACAGCAGCTTTGAACCCACTGCAAAAGGTCACTAAATTTTCACCAACTTGCAGTTCTGTAAATGGCGCCTGCCCTCCAGGAAATTTCTGGGGTCAAAAATCGACCAAAAAATTCAGAAGAGGGCAACCTTCGAAGAAGACAATTTCAAGAGCTATATTGTACTCACGGTTTTTTCTTTTAAGAGAAAAGAAAAAGGCGTAGGAATATGATGAATTTTAAAAATTTTAATGACATGCATACCCATATTACAAAAACCTATCAGCTCGCAGCAGTCACAATGGCCATTAGGAAAAGTGCTGCAAAAAATAAACGGTGAAGGGAGTGTGGAGAAATGCGTACCCTCGGTGGTAAGGGGGGGCATGTAAAGAGCCACTAATGAAAACACAATGTAGGTGCTTTGAAAAGGGAAACATTGAGCTACCAGTCAATCAATCACAACCACTGCTTGGCCTATCACCTGAGAAAATGAGAATCAAAAAGTCACAGGCTGGCAAACCTGTACGCCAGCAATATTTACCATAGCCAACACTTGGAAGCAATGAAAATGTCCATCAACCGAGGAATGCACCAAGAAGAAGTGGTCCACGTACACAATGGAATATTACTCTAATTAATAATAAATATAAATTAAATTTAAAAACAAAGAAAAGCAAGGAGACATCAACATTTGTGGGTTTATCCGGGCACATTGCACTCTAATTTATAACCGAAGAACACCACGGACCGGTAGGTCTGTTTCCCTAGTAGCAGCAAGGGGAACGTAGAAAGGCTGCCGCTCTCTGGCCGTTACCTGCAAAAGCAGGTTTAAAGCCTGAGCTAATGGTCACTTCATATGAACAAGTACTGCAGGGCTGTAAATGAAACCTGCCCTCAAAATGTCTTGAGGGAGATCATGGCCAAAATATTTCAAACGGTGACACATACTTTAAGAAAACACTTTGAAGAAATAAGCTCCAATCACAGCTGGAAAAATAAAAAGGACAAGTCTTAAAGCTCAATTTCAACGCATTATGAGACACATGCAAATTCAACCACAAAGAGGTATCAGCTCACACCACTCAGAATAACCATCAGCAAAAACTACAAAGAATAAATGCTGAAGGTGCTGGGAAGAAATGCATACCCTCCACTTTAAGTGGGACGTAACCTGGAAAGAGCCACTAAAGAGATCAGAATAGAGGTGCCTTTAAAAGGTAAACATTGAGCTACCATATGATCCAGCAGACCTATTCCTGGACCTATAACCTAAGAAGACAGAATTGGAAGGACACAGGCACGCAAATCTGCATTGCACAGTATTACAATGGCCAAGATATGGAAGTAACCAAAAAGTCCACCGACAGATGGGTGGACAAAGAAGAACTGCTACCTGTACAGATGGAATATGAGCTAGTGAAAAAATGAAACAATGCCATTTGCAGCACCATAGATGAGTCTAGAAGTAATCACGCAACTCGGAGTAAGTGAGAAAGCGAAAGACACATAGCCTATCATATCACATATAGGTGTTACCTAAAAAATGATACAGACAAAGGTATTTCCACAGAGAAACACTATCATAGATTCATTAAAAAAACTTATGGTTCACCAAATGGAAAGGTGTGAGGATTGGATACATTACCATATTGAGGTTAACAGAGAGACACAAACACACGTGAAATACATAATCACCAAAGACCTACGCAATACCAAGAGAAGACTACTCAACACTGTGTCATAACCTACATGGGAAAAGGATCCGAAGAAGAATAGATATATGTATATGTGTGAAAGAACCACATCTTGCACACCTAGAACAAACAAAACGTTGTAATCAAGTTTGCTGTGATAAAAAATAAAAATTAAGTTAAAAATACCAACAAGAAGTAATGAGACATAAACTTAAAGGGCTTTTGCCTCGCACATTCCATTCTAATTTGCAACCTAGAACACCACTTCCAGTAAGGCTCTGTTGCCCTAGTAACCAGATTTGGTAAAGGAGAAATGCTGCCGCCTTGTGGCCGATTCCCGCAAGAGCAGCTTTTAACCCACAGCTAATGGTCACTTACCATTCATTCACAAGGACGCAGGGCTGTAAAGGACACCTGCCCTCAAAATTGTGCTGAGGTAGGGAATGGATAAAAAAAATTCAAAACAGGCAAAATGTTCACGAAGCTAGTATGAAGAGGTAAGTTTTACTCACTCTCTTTTTAAAGAAAGGGAAATGGATAAAAGCTCAACCTCAGGAAGTATTAGACTCATGCAATCTAATCTACGAAAAGTTCTCAACTCACACCCGTCGACTGACCATTGGCAAAAAGTCTACAAACAGTCAATGCTGAAGAGGTTTTAGAGAACTGTGTACCCTCTAGCTGCTGGTGAGATGTAAAAGGGTTAAACGCTAATAATGAGAACAGAAAGGAGCTGCGTTGAAAAGGAAAAATTGAGGTACCATTCAATCCAGCAGGCGCACCAATGGGCCTCTCACCTGAGAAGACCAGAATGAAGAAGACCCGGGCTGCAAAAGCTGCACTGCAGCCTTATTCACAATAGACAAGACAGTGAAGCAACCAAAATGTCCATCAACAGATGAAAGGAAAAGGAAGAAGCGGCCCATGTACACAATGAATACTAGCCATGGAAAACAATGAAACACTGCTCTTTGAGGCACCATAGATGATCTTGGAGATAATCACAGAACATGAGGTAAGTCGGAAAGCAAAAGTCCTATATCCCATGATATCACTTATAGGCGTTCTCTAATAACTGACACAAATGAACATATTTCCACAGAGAAAGTCCATCACAGACTTATTAAAAAAAAAAAAAACTATGCTTATCTAAAAGGAAAGGTGGGGGAATGGATAAATGAAGATTAGCGTTACCATATGTATACAAATACATATTATATACATATATCAAAAAGACCGACCATATAGCAAGGAAGGTTTACGGAACACTCTGTAATAATTTACACGGGAAGAGGATCTCTACATAAATAGGTATATAGAATATGTAGATGAACCAGAGTGTGTACACCTTGGACAAGCAACATTCTAACCATTACCCCAATTGAAAAAATTAAAACAACGAACTAGGAGTAATGAGACATAAACTTATGGGGGGTTTTCCTGGCACATTCCATTCAAATTGACCACCTAGGCAAACGACTTCCAGAACGGCTCTGCTGCCCTAGTACCCCGATTTGGGAATGGAGAAATGCTGCATCCTTGTGGCCGTTTCCCACAACAGCAGCTTTAAACCCACTGCAAAAGGTCACTAAATGTTCACCAATTGCAGTTCTGTAAATGACACCTGCCCTCCAAAAAATACTGAGGTCGAAAATCGACCAAAAAATTCTAGAGTGCAACCTTCCAAAAAGAAAATTTGAAGAGGTATATTATACTCACACTCTTTTTCTTTTTTCTTTTAACAGAAAAGCAAAAGGCGTGGAAAAATGATGAATTGTAGGAATTTTTACAGACATGTAAACCCAAATTACAAAAACCTATCAGCTCACCCAAGTCAGAATGGCCATCAACAAAAATGCTGCAAACAAGAAATGCTGACGTGATTGTGGAGAAATGCGTACCCTCGATTCTAAGGGGGACGTGGTAAGAGCCACTAATGACAGCACAATTGAGGTGCCTTGAAAAGGTAAACGTTGAGCTACCATACCAGTCAATCAATCATACCCACTGCTGGGTCTATCACCTGAGAGAATGAAAATCAAAAATCGCAGGCTGGCAATCCTGCACTCCAGCAATATTTACCATAGGCAACGCTTGGAAGCAACGAAAATGTCCATCAACAGAGGAATGCACCAAGAAGAAGTGGTCCATGTACACAATGGAATATTAGCCATGGAAAACATTGAAGCACTGCTCTTTGAGGCACCATAGATGAGCCTGGAGATAATCACAAAACATGAAGTAGGTCGGAAAGCAAAAGACCTATATCCCATATTATCACGTACGGCATTATCTAATAACTGACACAGATGAACATATTTCCAAAGAGAAAGACACTCACAGGCGTAGAACACAAACTATGCTCATCTAAAAGGAAAGGAGGGGGGAAATTGAGAAATGAAGATTAGTGTGACTATACATATACAAATACATATTATATACATGTATCAAAAAGACCGAACATATAGCAAGGGAGGTCGACGGAACACTGTAATATTTTACATGGGAAGAGGATCTGTACATTAATAGACATACATAATGTACAAATGAACCAGATTGTGTACACCTAGGACAAACAATTTTCTAAACTTTACCCAGATTAAAAAAATTTTAAAAACCAAGAAGAAGTAATGAGACATAAACTTATGGGGATTTCTCCTGGCAAATTCCATTCTAATTTACAACCTAGGACAATGACTTCCAGAAAGGCTCTGCTGCCCTAGTACCCAGATTGGGGAATGGAGAAATGCTACCTCCTTGTGGACGTTTCCCACAACAGCAGCTTTGAACCCACTGCAAAAGGTCACTAAATTTTCACCAACTTGCAGTTCTGTAAATGGCGCCTGCCCTCCAGAAAATTTCTGGGGTCAAAAATCGACCAAAAAATTCAGAAGAGGGCAACCTTCGAAGAAGACAATTTCAAGAGCTATATTGTACTCACGGTTTTTTCTTTTAAGAGAAAAGAAAAAGGCGTAGGAATATGATGAATTTTAAAAATTTTAATGACATGCATACCCATATTACAAAAACCTATCAGCTCGCAGCAGTCACAATGGCCATTAGGAAAAGTGCTGCAAAAAATAAACGGTGACGGGAGTGTGGAGAAATGCGTACCCTCGGTGGTAAGGGGGGGCATGTAAAGAGCCACTAATGAAAACACAATGTAGGTGCTTTGAAAAGGGAAACATTGAGCTACCAGTCAATCAATCACAACCACTGCTTGGCCTATCACCTGAGAAAATGAGAATCAAAAAGTCACAGGCTGGCAAACCTGTACGCCAGCAATATTTACCATAGCCAACACTTGGAAGCAATGAAAATGTCCATCAACCGAGGAATGCACCAAGAAGAAGTGGTCCACGTACACAATGGAATATTACTCTAATTAATAATAAATATAAATTAAATTTAAAAACAAAGAAAAGCAAGGAGACATCAACATTTGTGGGTTTATCCGGGCACATTGCACTCTAATTTATAACCGAAGAACACCACGGACCGGTAGGTCTGTTTCCCTAGTAGCAGCAAGGGGAACGTAGAAAGGCTGCCGCTCTCTGGCCGTTACCTGCAAAAGCAGGTTTAAAGCCTGAGCTAATGGTCACTTCATATGAACAAGTACTGCAGGGCTGTAAATGAAACCTGCCCTCAAAATGTCTTGAGGGAGATCATGGCCAAAATATTTCAAACGGTGACACATACTTTAAGAAAACACTTTGAAGAAATAAGCTCCAATCACAGCTGGAAAAATAAAAAGGACAAGTCTTAAAGCTCAATTTCAACGCATTATGAGACACATGCAAATTCAACCACAAAGAGGTATCAGCTCACACCACTCAGAATAACCATCAGCAAAAACTACAAAGAATAAATGCTGAAGGTGCTGGGAAGAAATACATACCCTCCACTTTAAGTGGGACGTAACCTGGAAAGAGCCACTAAAGAGATCAGAATAGAGGTGCCTTTAAAAGGTAAACATTGAGCTACCATATGATCCAGCAGACCTATTCCTGGACCTATAACCTAAGAAGACAGAATTGGAAGGACACAGGCACGCAAATCTGCATTGCACAGTATTACAATGGCCAAGATATGGAAGTAGCCAAAAAGTCCACCGACAGATGGGTGGACAAAGAAGAACTGCTACCTGTACAGATGGAATATGAGCTAGTGAAAAAATGAAACAATGCCATTTGCAGCACCATAGATGAGTCTAGAAGTAATCACGCAACTCGGAGTAAGTGAGAAAGCGAAAGACACATAGCCTATCATATCACATATAGGTGTTACCTAAAAAATGATACAGACAAAGGTATTTCCACAGAGAAACACTATCATAGATTCATTAAAAAAACTTATGGTTCACCAAATGGAAAGGTGTGAGGATTGGATACATTACCATATTGAGGTTAACAGAGAGACACAAACACACGTGAAATACATAATCACCAAAGACCTACGCAATACCAAGAGAAGACTACTCAACACTGTGTCATAACCTACATGGGAAAAGGATCCGAAGAAGAATAGATATATGTATATGTGTGAAAGAACCACATCTTGCACACCTAGAACAAACAAAACATTGTAATCAAGTTTGCTGTGATAAAAAATAAAAATTAAGTTAAAAATACCAACAAGAAGTAATGAGACATAAACTTAAAGGGCTTTTGCCTCGCACATTCCATTCTAATTTGCAACCTAGAACACCACTTCCAGTAAGGCTCTGTTGCCCTAGTAACCAGATTTGGTAAAGGAGAAATGCTGCCGCCTTGTGGCCGATTCCCGCAAGAGCAGCTTTTAACCCACAGCTAATGGTCACTTACCATTCATTCACAAGGACGCAGGGCTGTAAAGGACACCTGCCCTCAAAATTGTGCTGAGGTAGGGAATGGATAAAAAAAATTCAAAACAGGCAAAATGTTCACGAAGCTAGTATGAAGAGGTAAGTTTTACTCACTCTCTTTTTAAAGAAAGGGAAATGGATAAAAGCTCAACCTCAGGAAGTATTAGACTCATGCAATCTAATCTACGAAAAGTTCTCAACTCACACCCGTCGACTGACCATTGGCAAAAAGTCTACAAACAGTCAATGCTGAAGAGGTTTTAGAGAACTGTGTACCCTCTAGCTGCTGGTGAGATGTAAAAGGGTTAAACGCTAATAATGAGAACAGAAAGGAGCTGCGTTGAAAAGGAAAAATTGAGGTACCATTCAATCCAGCAGGCGCACCAATGGGCCTCTCACCTGAGAAGACCAGAATGAAGAAGACCCGGGCTGCAAAAGCTGCACTGCAGCCTTATTCACAATAGACAAGACAGTGAAGCAACCAAAATGTCCATCAACAGATGAAAGGAAAAGGAAGAAGCGGCCCATGTACACAATGAATACTAGCCATGGAAAACAATGAAACACTGCTCTTTGAGGCACCATAGATGATCTTGGAGATAATCACAGAACATGAGGTAAGTCGGAAAGCAAAAGTCCTATATCCCATGATATCACTTATAGGCGTTCTCTAATAACTGACACAAATGAACATATTTCCACAGAGAAAGTCCATCACAGACTTATTAAAAAAAAAAAAAACTATGCTTATCTAAAAGGAAAGGTGGGGGAATGGATAAATGAAGATTAGCGTTACCATATGTATACAAATACATATTATATACATATATCAAAAAGACCGACCATATAGCAAGGAAGGTTTACGGAACACTCTGTAATAATTTACACGGGAAGAGGATCTCTACATAAATAGGTATATAGAATATGTAGATGAACCAGAGTGTGTACACCTTGGACAAGCAACATTCTAACCATTACCCCAATTGAAAAAATTAAAACAACGAACTAGGAGTAATGAGACATAAACTTATGGGGGGTTTTCCTGGCACATTCCATTCAAATTGACCACCTAGGCAAACGACTTCCAGAACGGCTCTGCTGCCCTAGTACCCCGATTTGGGAATGGAGAAATGCTGCATCCTTGTGGCCGTTTCCCACAACAGCAGCTTTAAACCCACTGCAAAAGGTCACTAAATGTTCACCAATTGCAGTTCTGTAAATGACACCTGCCCTCCAAAAAATACTGAGGTCGAAAATCGACCAAAAAATTCTAGAGTGCAACCTTCCAAAAAGAAAATTTGAAGAGGTATATTATACTCACACTCTTTTTCTTTTTTCTTTTAACAGAAAAGCAAAAGGCGTGGAAAAATGATGAATTGTAGGAATTTTTACAGACATGTAAACCCAAATTACAAAAACCTATCAGCTCACCCCAGTCAGAATGGCCATCAACAAAAATGCTGCAAACAAGAAATGCTGACGTGATTGTGGAGAAATGCGTACCCTCGATTCTAAGGGGGACGTGGTAAGAGCCACTAATGACAGCACAATTGAGGTGCCTTGAAAAGGTAAACGTTGAGCTACCATACCAGTCAATCAATCATACCCACTGCTGGGTCTATCACCTGAGAGAATGAAAATCAAAAATCGCAGGCTGGCAATCCTGCACTCCAGCAATATTTACCATAGGCAACGCTTGGAAGCAACGAAAATGTCCATCAACAGAGGAATGCACCAAGAAGAAGTGGTCCATGTACACAATGGAATATTAGCCATGGAAAACATTGAAGCACTGCTCTTTGAGGCACCATAGATGAGCCTGGAGATAATCACAAAACATGAAGTAGGTCGGAAAGCAAAAGACCTATATCCCATATTATCACGTACGGCATTATCTAATAACTGACACAGATGAACATATTTCCAAAGAGAAAGACACTCACAGGCGTAGAAAACAAACTATGCTCATCTAAAAGGAAAGGAGGGGGGAAATTGAGAAATGAAGATTAGTGTGACTATACATATACAAATACATATTATATACATGTATCAAAAAGACCGAACATATAGCAAGGGAGGTCGACGGAACACTGTAATATTTTACATGGGAAGAGGATCTGTACATTAATAGACATACATAATGTACAAATGAACCAGATTGTGTACACCTAGGACAAACAATTTTCTAAACTTTACCCAGATTAAAAAAATTTTAAAAACCAAGAAGAAGTAATGAGACATAAACTTATGGGGATTTCTCCTGGCAAATTCCATTCTAATTTACAACCTAGGACAATGACTTCCAGAAAGGCTCTGCTGCCCTAGTACCCAGATTGGGGAATGGAGAAATGCTACCTCCTTGTGGACGTTTCCCACAACAGCAGCTTTGAACCCACTGCAAAAGGTCACTAAATTTTCACCAACTTGCAGTTCTGTAAATGGCGCCTGCCCTCCAGAAAATTTCTGGGGTCAAAAATCGACCAAAAAATTCAGAAGAGGGCAACCTTCGAAGAAGACAATTTCAAGAGCTATATTGTACTCACGGTTTTTTCTTTTAAGAGAAAAGAAAAAGGCGTAGGAATATGATGAATTTTAAAAATTTTAATGACATGCATACCCATATTACAAAAACCTATCAGCTCGCAGCAGTCACAATGGCCATTAGGAAAAGTGCTGCAAAAAATAAACGGTGAAGGGAGTGTGGAGAAATGCGTACCCTCGGTGGTAAGGGGGGGCATGTAAAGAGCCACTAATGAAAACACAATGTAGGTGCTTTGAAAAGGGAAACATTGAGCTACCAGTCAATCAATCACAACCACTGCTTGGCCTATCACCTGAGAAAATGAGAATCAAAAAGTCACAGGCTGGCAAACCTGTACGCCAGCAATATTTACCATAGCCAACACTTGGAAGCAATGAAAATGTCCATCAACCGAGGAATGCACCAAGAAGAAGTGGTCCACGTACACAATGGAATATTACTCTAATTAATAATAAATATAAATTAAATTTAAAAACAAAGAAAAGCAAGGAGACATCAACATTTGTGGGTTTATCCGGGCACATTGCACTCTAATTTATAACCGAAGAACACCACGGACCGGTAGGTCTGTTTCCCTAGTAGCAGCAAGGGGAACGTAGAAAGGCTGCCGCTCTCTGGCCGTTACCTGCAAAAGCAGGTTTAAAGCCTGAGCTAATGGTCACTTCATATGAACAAGTACTGCAGGGCTGTAAATGAAACCTGCCCTCAAAATGTCTTGAGGGAGATCATGGCCAAAATATTTCAAACGGTGACACATACTTTAAGAAAACACTTTGAAGAAATAAGCTCCAATCACAGCTGGAAAAATAAAAAGGACAAGTCTTAAAGCTCAATTTCAACGCATTATGAGACACATGCAAATTCAACCACAAAGAGGTATCAGCTCACACCACTCAGAATAACCATCAGCAAAAACTACAAAGAATAAATGCTGAAGGTGCTGGGAAGAAATGCATACCCTCCACTTTAAGTGGGACGTAACCTGGAAAGAGCCACTAAAGAGATCAGAATAGAGGTGCCTTTAAAAGGTAAACATTGAGCTACCATATGATCCAGCAGACCTATTCCTGGACCTATAACCTAAGAAGACAGAATTGGAAGGACACAGGCACGCAAATCTGCATTGCACAGTATTACAATGGCCAAGATATGGAAGTAACCAAAAAGTCCACCGACAGATGGGTGGACAAAGAAGAACTGCTACCTGTACAGATGGAATATGAGCTAGTGAAAAAATGAAACAATGCCATTTGCAGCACCATAGATGAGTCTAGAAGTAATCACGCAACTCGGAGTAAGTGAGAAAGCGAAAGACACATAGCCTATCATATCACATATAGGTGTTACCTAAAAAATGATACAGACAAAGGTATTTCCACAGAGAAACACTATCATAGATTCATTAAAAAAACTTATGGTTCACCAAATGGAAAGGTGTGAGGATTGGATACATTACCATATTGAGGTTAACAGAGAGACACAAACACACGTGAAATACATAATCACCAAAGACCTACGCAATACCAAGAGAAGACTACTCAACACTGTGTCATAACCTACATGGGAAAAGGATCCGAAGAAGAATAGATATATGTATATGTGTGAAAGAACCACATCTTGCACACCTAGAACAAACAAAACGTTGTAATCAAGTTTGCTGTGATAAAAAATAAAAATTAAGTTAAAAATACCAACAAGAAGTAATGAGACATAAACTTAAAGGGCTTTTGCCTCGCACATTCCATTCTAATTTGCAACCTAGAACACCACTTCCAGTAAGGCTCTGTTGCCCTAGTAACCAGATTTGGTAAAGGAGACATGCTGCCGCCTTGTGGCCGATTCCCGCAAGAGCAGCTTTTAACCCACAGCTAATGGTCACTTACCATTCATTCACAAGGACGCAGGGCTGTAAAGGACACCTGCCCTCAAAATTGTGCTGAGGTAGGGAATGGATAAAAAAAATTCAAAACAGGCAAAATGTTCACGAAGCTAGTATGAAGAGGTAAGTTTTACTCACTCTCTTTTTAAAGAAAGGGAAATGGATAAAAGCTCAACCTCAGGAAGTATTAGACTCATGCAATCTAATCTACGAAAAGTTCTCAACTCACACCCGTCGACTGACCATTGGCAAAAAGTCTACAAACAGTCAATGCTGAAGAGGTTTTAGAGAACTGTGTACCCTCTAGCTGCTGGTGAGATGTAAAAGGGTTAAACGCTAATAATGAGAACAGAAAGGAGCTGCGTTGAAAAGGAAAAATTGAGGTACCATTCAATCCAGCAGGCGCACCAATGGGCCTCTCACCTGAGAAGACCAGAATGAAGAAGACCCGGGCTGCAAAAGCTGCACTGCAGCCTTATTCACAATAGACAAGACAGTGAAGCAACCAAAATGTCCATCAACAGATGAAAGGAAAAGGAAGAAGCGGCCCATGTACACAATGAATACTAGCCATGGAAAACAATGAAACACTGCTCTTTGAGGCACCATAGATGATCTTGGAGATAATCACAGAACATGAGGTAAGTCGGAAAGCAAAAGTCCTATATCCCATGATATCACTTATAGGCGTTCTCTAATAACTGACACAAATGAACATATTTCCACAGAGAAAGTCCATCACAGACTTATTAAAAAAAAAAACTATGCTTATCTAAAAGGAAAGGTGGGGGAATGGATAAATGAAGATTAGCGTTACCATATGTATACAAATACATATTATATACATATATCAAAAAGACCGACCATATAGCAAGGAAGGTTTACGGAACACTGTGTAATAATTTACACGGGAAGAGGATCTCTACATAAATAGGTATATAGAATATGTAGATGAACCAGAGTGTGTACACCTTGGACAAGCAACATTCTAACCATTACCCCAATTGAAAAAATTAAAACAACGAACTAGGAGTAATGAGACATAAACTTATGGGGGGTTTTCCTGGCACATTCCATTCAAATTGACCACCTAGGCAAATGACTTCCAGAACGGCTCTGCTGCCCTAGTACCCCGATTTGGGAATGGAGAAATGCTGCATCCTTGTGGCCGTTTCCCACAACAGCAGCTTTAAACCCACTGCAAAAGGTCACTAAATGTTCACCAATTGCAGTTCTGTAAATGACACCTGCCCTCCAAAAAATACTGAGGTCGAAAATCGACCAAAAAATTCTAGAGTGCAACCTTCCAAAAAGAAAATTTGAAGAGGTATATTATACTCACACTCTTTTTCTTTTTTCTTTTAACAGAAAAGCAAAAGGCGTGGAAAAATGATGAATTGTAGGAATTTTTACAGACATGTAAACCCAAATTACAAAAACCTATCAGCTCACCCCAGTCAGAATGGCCATCAACAAAAATGCTGCAAACAATAAATGCTGACGTGATTGTGGAGAAATGCGTACCCTCGATTCTAAGGGGGACGCGGTAAGAGCCACTAATGACAGCACAATTGAGGTGCCTTGAAAAGGTAAACGTTGAGCTACCATACCAGTCAATCAATCATACCCACTGCTGGGTCTATCACCTGAGAGAATGAAAATCAAAAATCGCAGGCTGGCAATCCTGCACTCCAGCAATATTTACCATAGGCAACGCTTGGAAGCAACGAAAATGTCCATCAACAGAGGAATGCACCAAGAAGAAGTGGTCCATGTACACAATGGAATATTAGCCATGGAAAACATTGAAGCACTGCTCTTTGAGGCACCATAGATGAGCCTGGAGATAATCACAAAACATGAAGTAGGTCGGAAAGCAAAAGACCTATATCCCATATTATCACGTACGGCATTATCTAATAACTGACACAGATGAACATATTTCCAAAGAGAAAGACACTCACAGGCGTAGAACACAAACTATGCTCATCTAAAAGGAAAGGAGGGGGGAAATTGAGAAATGAAGATTAGTGTGACTATACATATACAAATACATATTATATACATGTATCAAAAAGACCGAACATATAGCAAGGGAGGTCGACGGAACACTGTAATATTTTACATGGGAAG
This sequence comes from Balaenoptera borealis, assembly GCF_965194805.1. Taxonomy (NCBI): domain Eukaryota; kingdom Metazoa; phylum Chordata; class Mammalia; order Artiodactyla; family Balaenopteridae; genus Balaenoptera; species Balaenoptera borealis. The sequence goes on along the minus strand of NC_138863.1, from coordinate 102,675,544 downwards.
AGGATCTGTACATTAATAGACATACATAATGTACAAATGAACCAGATTGTGTACACCTAGGACAAACAATTTTCTAAACTTTACCCAGATTAAAAAAATTTTAAAAACCAAGAAGAAGTAATGAGACATAAACTTATGGGGATTTCTCCTGGCAAATTCCATTCTAATTTACAACCTAGGACAATGACTTCCAGAAAGGCTCTGCTGCCCTAGTACCCAGATTGGGGAATGGAGAAATGCTACCTCCTTGTGGACGTTTCCCACAACAGCAGCTTTGAACCCACTGCAAAAGGTCACTAAATTTTCACCAACTTGCAGTTCTGTAAATGGCGCCTGCCCTCCAGAAAATTTCTGGGGTCAAAAATCGACCAAAAAATTCAGAAGAGGGCAACCTTCGAAGAAGACAATTTCAAGAGCTATATTGTACTCACGGTTTTTTCTTTTAAGAGAAAAGAAAAAGGCGTAGGAATATGATGAATTTTAAAAATTTTAATGACATGCATACCCATATTACAAAAACCTATCAGCTCGCAGCAGTCACAATGGCCATTAGGAAAAGTGCTGCAAAAAATAAACGGTGACGGGAGTGTGGAGAAATGCGTACCCTCGGTGGTAAGGGGGGGCATGTAAAGAGCCACTAATGAAAACACAATGTAGGTGCTTTGAAAAGGGAAACATTGAGCTACCAGTCAATCAATCACAACCACTGCTTGGCCTATCACCTGAGAAAATGAGAATCAAAAAGTCACAGGCTGGCAAACCTGTACGCCAGCAATATTTACCATAGCCAACACTTGGAAGCAATGAAAATGTCCATCAACCGAGGAATGCACCAAGAAGAAGTGGTCCACGTACACAATGGAATATTACTCTAATTAATAATAAATATAAATTAAATTTAAAAACAAAGAAAAGCAAGGAGACATCAACATTTGTGGGTTTATCCGGGCACATTGCACTCTAATTTATAACCGAAGAACACCACGGACCGGTAGGTCTGTTTCCCTAGTAGCAGCAAGGGGAACGTAGAAAGGCTGCCGCTCTCTGGCCGTTACCTGCAAAAGCAGGTTTAAAGCCTGAGCTAATGGTCACTTCATATGAACAAGTACTGCAGGGCTGTAAATGAAACCTGCCCTCAAAATGTCTTGAGGGAGATCATGGCCAAAATATTTCAAACGGTGACACATACTTTAAGAAAACACTTTGAAGAAATAAGCTCCAATCACAGCTGGAAAAATAAAAAGGACAAGTCTTAAAGCTCAATTTCAACGCATTATGAGACACATGCAAATTCAACCACAAAGAGGTATCAGCTCACACCACTCAGAATAACCATCAGCAAAAACTACAAAGAATAAATGCTGAAGGTGCTGGGAAGAAATACATACCCTCCACTTTAAGTGGGACGTAACCTGGAAAGAGCCACTAAAGAGATCAGAATAGAGGTGCCTTTAAAAGGTAAACATTGAGCTACCATATGATCCAGCAGACCTATTCCTGGACCTATAACCTAAGAAGACAGAATTGGAAGGACACAGGCACGCAAATCTGCATTGCACAGTATTACAATGGCCAAGATATGGAAGTAACCAAAAAGTCCACCGACAGATGGGTGGACAAAGAAGAACTGCTACCTGTACAGATGGAATATGAGCTAGTGAAAAAATGAAACAATGCCATTTGCAGCACCATAGATGAGTCTAGAAGTAATCACGCAACTCGGAGTAAGTGAGAAAGCGAAAGACACATAGCCTATCATATCACATATAGGTGTTACCTAAAAAATGATACAGACAAAGGTATTTCCACAGAGAAACACTATCATAGATTCATTAAAAAAACTTATGGTTCACCAAATGGAAAGGTGTGAGGATTGGATACATTACCATATTGAGGTTAACAGAGAGACACAAACACACGTGAAATACATAATCACCAAAGACCTACGCAATACCAAGAGAAGACTACTCAACACTGTGTCATAACCTACATGGGAAAAGGATCCGAAGAAGAATAGATATATGTATATGTGTGAAAGAACCACATCTTGCACACCTAGAACAAACAAAACATTGTAATCAAGTTTGCTGTGATAAAAAATAAAAATTAAGTTAAAAATACCAACAAGAAGTAATGAGACATAAACTTAAAGGGCTTTTGCCTCGCACATTCCATTCTAATTTGCAACCTAGAACACCACTTCCAGTAAGGCTCTGTTGCCCTAGTAACCAGATTTGGTAAAGGAGAAATGCTGCCGCCTTGTGGCCGATTCCCGCAAGAGCAGCTTTTAACCCACAGCTAATGGTCACTTACCATTCATTCACAAGGACGCAGGGCTGTAAAGGACACCTGCCCTCAAAATTGTGCTGAGGTAGGGAATGGATAAAAAAAATTCAAAACAGGCAAAATGTTCACGAAGCTAGTATGAAGAGGTAAGTTTTACTCACTCTCTTTTTAAAGAAAGGGAAATGGATAAAAGCTCAACCTCAGGAAGTATTAGACTCATGCAATCTAATCTACGAAAAGTTCTCAACTCACACCCGTCGACTGACCATTGGCAAAAAGTCTACAAACAGTCAATGCTGAAGAGGTTTTAGAGAACTGTGTACCCTCTAGCTGCTGGTGAGATGTAAAAGGGTTAAACGCTAATAATGAGAACAGAAAGGAGCTGCGTTGAAAAGGAAAAATTGAGGTACCATTCAATCCAGCAGGCGCACCAATGGGCCTCTCACCTGAGAAGACCAGAATGAAGAAGACCCGGGCTGCAAAAGCTGCACTGCAGCCTTATTCACAATAGACAAGACAGTGAAGCAACCAAAATGTCCATCAACAGATGAAAGGAAAAGGAAGAAGCGGCCCATGTACACAATGAATACTAGCCATGGAAAACAATGAAACACTGCTCTTTGAGGCACCATAGATGATCTTGGAGATAATCACAGAACATGAGGTAAGTCGGAAAGCAAAAGTCCTATATCCCATGATATCACTTATAGGCGTTCTCTAATAACTGACACAAATGAACATATTTCCACAGAGAAAGTCCATCACAGACTTATTAAAAAAAAAAAAAACTATGCTTATCTAAAAGGAAAGGTGGGGGAATGGATAAATGAAGATTAGCGTTACCATATGTATACAAATACATATTATATACATATATCAAAAAGACCGACCATATAGCAAGGAAGGTTTACGGAACACTCTGTAATAATTTACACGGGAAGAGGATCTCTACATAAATAGGTATATAGAATATGTAGATGAACCAGAGTGTGTACACCTTGGACAAGCAACATTCTAACCATTACCCCAATTGAAAAAATTAAAACAACGAACTAGGAGTAATGAGACATAAACTTATGGGGGGTTTTCCTGGCACATTCCATTCAAATTGACCACCTAGGCAAACGACTTCCAGAACGGCTCTGCTGCCCTAGTACCCCGATTTGGGAATGGAGAAATGCTGCATCCTTGTGGCCGTTTCCCACAACAGCAGCTTTAAACCCACTGCAAAAGGTCACTAAATGTTCACCAATTGCAGTTCTGTAAATGACACCTGCCCTCCAAAAAATACTGAGGTCGAAAATCGACCAAAAAATTCTAGAGTGCAACCTTCCAAAAAGAAAATTTGAAGAGGTATATTATACTCACACTCTTTTTCTTTTTTCTTTTAACAGAAAAGCAAAAGGCGTGGAAAAATGATGAATTGTAGGAATTTTTACAGACATGTAAACCCAAATTACAAAAACCTATCAGCTCACCCCAGTCAGAATGGCCATCAACAAAAATGCTGCAAACAAGAAATGCTGACGTGATTGTGGAGAAATGCGTACCCTCGATTCTAAGGGGGACGTGGTAAGAGCCACTAATGACAGCACAATTGAGGTGCCTTGAAAAGGTAAACGTTGAGCTACCATACCAGTCAATCAATCATACCCACTGCTGGGTCTATCACCTGAGAGAATGAAAATCAAAAATCGCAGGCTGGCAATCCTGCACTCCAGCAATATTTACCATAGGCAACGCTTGGAAGCAACGAAAATGTCCATCAACAGAGGAATGCACCAAGAAGAAGTGGTCCATGTACACAATGGAATATTAGCCATGGAAAACATTGAAGCACTGCTCTTTGAGGCACCATAGATGAGCCTGGAGATAATCACAAAACATGAAGTAGGTCGGAAAGCAAAAGACCTATATCCCATATTATCACGTACGGCATTATCTAATAACTGACACAGATGAACATATTTCCAAAGAGAAAGACACTCACAGGCGTAGAAAACAAACTATGCTCATCTAAAAGGAAAGGAGGGGGGAAATTGAGAAATGAAGATTAGTGTGACTATACATATACAAATACATATTATATACATGTATCAAAAAGACCGAACATATAGCAAGGGAGGTCGACGGAACACTGTAATATTTTACATGGGAAGAGGATCTGTACATTAATAGACATACATAATGTACAAATGAACCAGATTGTGTACACCTAGGACAAACAATTTTCTAAACTTTACCCAGATTAAAAAAATTTTAAAAACCAAGAAGAAGTAATGAGACATAAACTTATGGGGATTTCTCCTGGCAAATTCCATTCTAATTTACAACCTAGGACAATGACTTCCAGAAAGGCTCTGCTGCCCTAGTACCCAGATTGGGGAATGGAGAAATGCTACCTCCTTGTGGACGTTTCCCACAACAGCAGCTTTGAACCCACTGCAAAAGGTCACTAAATTTTCACCAACTTGCAGTTCTGTAAATGGCGCCTGCCCTCCAGAAAATTTCTGGGGTCAAAAATCGACCAAAAAATTCAGAAGAGGGCAACCTTCGAAGAAGACAATTTCAAGAGCTATATTGTACTCACGGTTTTTTCTTTTAAGAGAAAAGAAAAAGGCGTAGGAATATGATGAATTTTAAAAATTTTAATGACATGCATACCCATATTACAAAAACCTATCAGCTCGCAGCAGTCACAATGGCCATTAGGAAAAGTGCTGCAAAAAATAAACGGTGAAGGGAGTGTGGAGAAATGCGTACCCTCGGTGGTAAGGGGGGGCATGTAAAGAGCCACTAATGAAAACACAATGTAGGTGCTTTGAAAAGGGAAACATTGAGCTACCAGTCAATCAATCACAACCACTGCTTGGCCTATCACCTGAGAAAATGAGAATCAAAAAGTCACAGGCTGGCAAACCTGTACGCCAGCAATATTTACCATAGCCAACACTTGGAAGCAATGAAAATGTCCATCAACCGAGGAATGCACCAAGAAGAAGTGGTCCACGTACACAATGGAATATTACTCTAATTAATAATAAATATAAATTAAATTTAAAAACAAAGAAAAGCAAGGAGACATCAACATTTGTGGGTTTATCCGGGCACATTGCACTCTAATTTATAACCGAAGAACACCACGGACCGGTAGGTCTGTTTCCCTAGTAGCAGCAAGGGGAACGTAGAAAGGCTGCCGCTCTCTGGCCGTTACCTGCAAAAGCAGGTTTAAAGCCTGAGCTAATGGTCACTTCATATGAACAAGTACTGCAGGGCTGTAAATGAAACCTGCCCTCAAAATGTCTTGAGGGAGATCATGGCCAAAATATTTCAAACGGTGACACATACTTTAAGAAAACACTTTGAAGAAATAAGCTCCAATCACAGCTGGAAAAATAAAAAGGACAAGTCTTAAAGCTCAATTTCAACGCATTATGAGACACATGCAAATTCAACCACAAAGAGGTATCAGCTCACACCACTCAGAATAACCATCAGCAAAAACTACAAAGAATAAATGCTGAAGGTGCTGGGAAGAAATACATACCCTCCACTTTAAGTGGGACGTAACCTGGAAAGAGCCACTAAAGAGATCAGAATAGAGGTGCCTTTAAAAGGTAAACATTGAGCTACCATATGATCCAGCAGACCTATTCCTGGACCTATAACCTAAGAAGACAGAATTGGAAGGACACAGGCACGCAAATCTGCATTGCACAGTATTACAATGGCCAAGATATGGAAGTAACCAAAAAGTCCACCGACAGATGGGTGGACAAAGAAGAACTGCTACCTGTACAGATGGAATATGAGCTAGTGAAAAAATGAAACAATGCCATTTGCAGCACCATAGATGAGTCTAGAAGTAATCACGCAACTCGGAGTAAGTGAGAAAGCGAAAGACACATAGCCTATCATATCACATATAGGTGTTACCTAAAAAATGATACAGACAAAGGTATTTCCACAGAGAAACACTATCATAGATTCATTAAAAAAACTTATGGTTCACCAAATGGAAAGGTGTGAGGATTGGATACATTACCATATTGAGGTTAACAGAGAGACACAAACACACGTGAAATACATAATCACCAAAGACCTACGCAATACCAAGAGAAGACTACTCAACACTGTGTCATAACCTACATGGGAAAAGGATCCGAAGAAGAATAGATATATGTATATGTGTGAAAGAACCACATCTTGCACACCTAGAACAAACAAAACATTGTAATCAAGTTTGCTGTGATAAAAAATAAAAATTAAGTTAAAAATACCAACAAGAAGTAATGAGACATAAACTTAAAGGGCTTTTGCCTCGCACATTCCATTCTAATTTGCAACCTAGAACACCACTTCCAGTAAGGCTCTGTTGCCCTAGTAACCAGATTTGGTAAAGGAGAAATGCTGCCGCCTTGTGGCCGATTCCCGCAAGAGCAGCTTTTAACCCACAGCTAATGGTCACTTACCATTCATTCACAAGGACGCAGGGCTGTAAAGGACACCTGCCCTCAAAATTGTGCTGAGGTAGGGAATGGATAAAAAAAATTCAAAACAGGCAAAATGTTCACGAAGCTAGTATGAAGAGGTAAGTTTTACTCACTCTCTTTTTAAAGAAAGGGAAATGGATAAAAGCTCAACCTCAGGAAGTATTAGACTCATGCAATCTAATCTACGAAAAGTTCTCAACTCACACCCGTCGACTGACCATTGGCAAAAAGTCTACAAACAGTCAATGCTGAAGAGGTTTTAGAGAACTGTGTACCCTCTAGCTGCTGGTGAGATGTAAAAGGGTTAAACGCTAATAATGAGAACAGAAAGGAGCTGCGTTGAAAAGGAAAAATTGAGGTACCATTCAATCCAGCAGGCGCACCAATGGGCCTCTCACCTGAGAAGACCAGAATGAAGAAGACCCGGGCTGCAAAAGCTGCACTGCAGCCTTATTCACAATAGACAAGACAGTGAAGCAACCAAAATGTCCATCAACAGATGAAAGGAAAAGGAAGAAGCGGCCCATGTACACAATGAATACTAGCCATGGAAAACAATGAAACACTGCTCTTTGAGGCACCATAGATGATCTTGGAGATAATCACAGAACATGAGGTAAGTCGGAAAGCAAAAGTCCTATATCCCATGATATCACTTATAGGCGTTCTCTAATAACTGACACAAATGAACATATTTCCACAGAGAAAGTCCATCACAGACTTATTAAAAAAAAAAAACTATGCTTATCTAAAAGGAAAGGTGGGGGAATGGATAAATGAAGATTAGCGTTACCATATGTATACAAATACATATTATATACATATATCAAAAAGACCGACCATATAGCAAGGAAGGTTTACGGAACACTCTGTAATAATTTACACGGGAAGAGGATCTCTACATAAATAGGTATATAGAATATGTAGATGAACCAGAGTGTGTACACCTTGGACAAGCAACATTCTAACCATTACCCCAATTGAAAAAATTAAAACAACGAACTAGGAGTAATGAGACATAAACTTATGGGGGGTTTTCCTGGCACATTCCATTCAAATTGACCACCTAGGCAAACGACTTCCAGAACGGCTCTGCTGCCCTAGTACCCCGATTTGGGAATGGAGAAATGCTGCATCCTTGTGGCCGTTTCCCACAACAGCAGCTTTAAACCCACTGCAAAAGGTCACTAAATGTTCACCAATTGCAGTTCTGTAAATGACACCTGCCCTCCAAAAAATACTGAGGTCGAAAATCGACCAAAAAATTCTAGAGTGCAACCTTCCAAAAAGAAAATTTGAAGAGGTATATTATACTCACACTCTTTTTCTTTTTTCTTTTAACAGAAAAGCAAAAGGCGTGGAAAAATGATGAATTGTAGGAATTTTTACAGACATGTAAACCCAAATTACAAAAACCTATCAGCTCACCCCAGTCAGAATGGCCATCAACAAAAATGCTGCAAACAAGAAATGCTGACGTGATTGTGGAGAAATGCGTACCCTCGATTCTAAGGGGGACGTGGTAAGAGCCACTAATGACAGCACAATTGAGGTGCCTTGAAAAGGTAAACGTTGAGCTACCATACCAGTCAATCAATCATACCCACTGCTGGGTCTATCACCTGAGAGAATGAAAATCAAAAATCGCAGGCTGGCAATCCTGCACTCCAGCAATATTTACCATAGGCAACGCTTGGAAGCAACGAAAATGTCCATCAACAGAGGAATGCACCAAGAAGAAGTGGTCCATGTACACAATGGAATATTAGCCATGGAAAACATTGAAGCACTGCTCTTTGAGGCACCATAGATGAGCCTGGAGATAATCACAAAACATGAAGTAGGTCGGAAAGCAAAAGACCTATATCCCATATTATCACGTACGGCATTATCTAATAACTGACACAGATGAACATATTTCCAAAGAGAAAGACACTCACAGGCGTAGAAAACAAACTATGCTCATCTAAAAGGAAAGGAGGGGGGAAATTGAGAAATGAAGATTAGTGTGACTATACATATACAAATACATATTATATACATGTATCAAAAAGACCGAACATATAGCAAGGGAGGTCGACGGAACACTGTAATATTTTACATGGGAAGAGGATCTGTACATTAATAGACATACATAATGTACAAATGAACCAGATTGTGTACACCTAGGACAAACAATTTTCTAAACTTTACCCAGATTAAAAAAATTTTAAAAACCAAGAAGAAGTAATGAGACATAAACTTATGGGGATTTCTCCTGGCAAATTCCATTCTAATTTACAACCTAGGACAATGACTTCCAGAAAGGCTCTGCTGCCCTAGTACCCAGATTGGGGAATGGAGAAATGCTACCTCCTTGTGGACGTTTCCCACAACAGCAGCTTTGAACCCACTGCAAAAGGTCACTAAATTTTCACCAACTTGCAGTTCTGTAAATGGCGCCTGCCCTCCAGAAAATTTCTGGGGTCAAAAATCGACCAAAAAATTCAGAAGAGGGCAACCTTCGAAGAAGACAATTTCAAGAGCTATATTGTACTCACGGTTTTTTCTTTTAAGAGAAAAGAAAAAGGCGTAGGAATATGATGAATTTTAAAAATTTTAATGACATGCATACCCATATTACAAAAACCTATCAGCTCGCAGCAGTCACAATGGCCATTAGGAAAAGTGCTGCAAAAAATAAATGGTGAAGGGAGTGTGGAGAAATGCGTACCCTCGGTGGTAAGGGGGGGCATGTAAAGAGCCACTAATGAAAACACAATGTAGGTGCTTTGAAAAGGGAAACATTGAGCTACCAGTCAATCAATCACAACCACTGCTTGGCCTATCACCTGAGAAAATGAGAATCAAAAAGTCACAGGCTGGCAAACCTGTACGCCAGCAATATTTACCATAGCCAACACTTGGAAGCAATGAAAATGTCCATCAACCGAGGAATGCACCAAGAAGAAGTGGTCCACGTACACAATGGAATATTACTCTAATTAATAATAAATATAAATTAAATTTAAAAACAAAGAAAAGCAAGGAGACATCAACATTTGTGGGTTTATCCGGGCACATTGCACTCTAATTTATAACCGAAGAACACCACGGACCGGTAGGTCTGTTTCCCTAGTAGCAGCAAGGGGAACGTAGAAAGGCTGCCGCTCTCTGGCCGTTACCTGCAAAAGCAGGTTTAAAGCCTGAGCTAATGGTCACTTCATATGAACAAGTACTGCAGGGCTGTAAATGAAACCTGCCCTCAAAATGTCTTGAGGGAGATCATGGCCAAAATATTTCAAACGGTGACACATACTTTAAGAAAACACTTTGAAGAAATAAGCTCCAATCACAGCTGGAAAAATAAAAAGGACAAGTCTTAAAGCTCAATTTCAACGCATTATGAGACACATGCAAATTCAACCACAAAGAGGTATCAGCTCACACCACTCAGAATAACCATCAGCAAAAACTACAAAGAATAAATGCTGAAGGTGCTGGGAAGAAATACATACCCTCCACTTTAAGTGGGACGTAACCTGGAAAGAGCCACTAAAGAGATCAGAATAGAGGTGCCTTTAAAAGGTAAACATTGAGCTACCATATGATCCAGCAGACCTATTCCTGGACCTATAACCTAAGAAGACAGAATTGGAAGGACACAGGCACGCAAATCTGCATTGCACAGTATTACAATGGCCAAGATATGGAAGTAACCAAAAAGTCCACCGACAGATGGGTGGACAAAGAAGAACTGCTACCTGTACAGATGGAATATGAGCTAGTGAAAAAATGAAACAATGCCATTTGCAGCACCATAGATGAGTCTAGAAGTAATCACGCAACTCGGAGTAAGTGAGAAAGCGAAAGACACATAGCCTATCATATCACATATAGGTGTTACCTAAAAAATGATACAGACAAAGGTATTTCCACAGAGAAACACTATCATAGATTCATTAAAAAAACTTATGGTTCACCAAATGGAAAGGTGTGAGGATTGGATACATTACCATATTGAGGTTAACAGAGAGACACAAACACACGTGAAATACATAATCACCAAAGACCTACGCAATACCAAGAGAAGACTACTCAACACTGTGTCATAACCTACATGGGAAAAGGATCCGAAGAAGAATAGATATATGTATATGTGTGAAAGAACCACATCTTGCACACCTAGAACAAACAAAACATTGTAATCAAGTTTGCTGTGATAAAAAATAAAAATTAAGTTAAAAATACCAACAAGAAGTAATGAGACATAAACTTAAAGGGCTTTTGCCTCGCACATTCCATTCTAATTTGCAACCTAGAACACCACTTCCAGTAAGGCTCTGTTGCCCTAGTAACCAGATTTGGTAAAGGAGAAATGCTGCCGCCTTGTGGCCGATTCCCGCAAGAGCAGCTTTTAACCCACAGCTAATGGTCACTTACCATTCATTCACAAGGACGCAGGGCTGTAAAGGACACCTGCCCTCAAAATTGTGCTGAGGTAGGGAATGGATAAAAAAAATTCAAAACAGGCAAAATGTTCACGAAGCTAGTATGAAGAGGTAAGTTTTACTCACTCTCTTTTTAAAGAAAGGGAAATGGATAAAAGCTCAACCTCAGGAAGTATTAGACTCATGCAATCTAATCTACGAAAAGTTCTCAACTCACACCCGTCGACTGACCATTGGCAAAAAGTCTACAAACAGTCAATGCTGAAGAGGTTTTAGAGAACTGTGTACCCTCTAGCTGCTGGTGAGATGTAAAAGGGTTAAACGCTAATAATGAGAACAGAAAGGAGCTGCGTTGAAAAGGAAAAATTGAGGTACCATTCAATCCAGCAGGCGCACCAATGGGCCTCTCACCTGAGAAGACCAGAATGAAGAAGACCCGGGCTGCAAAAGCTGCACTGCAGCCTTATTCACAATAGACAAGACAGTGAAGCAACCAAAATGTCCATCAACAGATGAAAGGAAAAGGAAGAAGCGGCCCATGTACACAATGAATACTAGCCATGGAAAACAATGAAACACTGCTCTTTGAGGCACCATAGATGATCTTGGAGATAATCACAGAACATGAGGTAAGTCGGAAAGCAAAAGTCCTATATCCCATGATATCACTTATAGGCGTTCTCTAATAACTGACACAAATGAACATATTTCCACAGAGAAAGTCCATCACAGACTTATTAAAAAAAAAAACTATGCTTATCTAAAAGGAAAGGTGGGGGAATGGATAAATGAAGATTAGCGTTACCATATGTATACAAATACATATTATATACATATATCAAAAAGACCGACCATATAGCAAGGAAGGTTTACGGAACACTCTGTAATAATTTACACGGGAAGAGGATCTCTACATAAATAGGTATATAGAATATGTAGATGAACCAGAGTGTGTACACCTTGGACAAGCAACATTCTAACCATTACCCCAATTGAAAAAATTAAAACAACGAACTAGGAGTAATGAGACATAAACTTATGGGGGGTTTTCCTGGCACATTCCATTCAAATTGACCACCTAGGCAAACGACTTCCAGAACGGCTCTGCTGCCCTAGTACCCCGATTTGGGAATGGAGAAATGCTGCATCCTTGTGGCCGTTTCCCACAACAGCAGCTTTAAACCCACTGCAAAAGGTCACTAAATGTTCACCAATTGCAGTTCTGTAAATGACACCTGCCCTCCAAAAAATACTGAGGTCGAAAATCGACCAAAAAATTCTAGAGTGCAACCTTCCAAAAAGAAAATTTGAAGAGGTATATTATACTCACACTCTTTTTCTTTTTTCTTTTAACAGAAAAGCAAAAGGCGTGGAAAAATGATGAATTGTAGGAATTTTTACAGACATGTAAACCCAAATTACAAAAACCTATCAGCTCACCCCAGTCAGAATGGCCATCAACAAAAATGCTGCAAACAAGAAATGCTGACGTGATTGTGGAGAAATGCGTACCCTCGATTCTAAGGGGGACGTGGTAAGAGCCACTAATGACAGCACAATTGAGGTGCCTTGAAAAGGTAAACGTTGAGCTACCATACCAGTCAATCAATCATACCCACTGCTGGGTCTATCACCTGAGAGAATGAAAATCAAAAATCGCAGGCTGGCAATCCTGCACTCCAGCAATATTTACCATAGGCAACGCTTGGAAGCAACGAAAATGTCCATCAACAGAGGAATGCACCAAGAAGAAGTGGTCCATGTACACAATGGAATATTAGCCATGGAAAACATTGAAGCACTGCTCTTTGAGGCACCATAGATGAGCCTGGAGATAATCACAAAACATGAAGTAGGTCGGAAAGCAAAAGACCTATATCCCATATTATCACGTACGGCATTATCTAATAACTGACACAGATGAACATATTTCCAAAGAGAAAGACACTCACAGGCGTAGAAAACAAACTATGCTCATCTAAAAGGAAAGGAGGGGGGAAATTGAGAAATGAAGATTAGTGTGACTATACATATACAAATACATATTATATACATGTATCAAAAAGACCGAACATATAGCAAGGGAGGTCGACGGAACACTGTAATATTTTACATGGGAAGAGGATCTGTACATTAATAGACATACATAATGTACAAATGAACCAGATTGTGTACACCTAGGACAAACAATTTTCTAAACTTTACCCAGATTAAAAAAATTTTAAAAACCAAGAAGAAGTAATGAGACATAAACTTATGGGGATTTCTCCTGGCAAATTCCATTCTAATTTACAACCTAGGACAATGACTTCCAGAAAGGCTCTGCTGCCCTAGTACCCAGATTGGGGAATGGAGAAATGCTACCTCCTTGTGGACGTTTCCCACAACAGCAGCTTTGAACCCACTGCAAAAGGTCACTAAATTTTCACCAACTTGCAGTTCTGTAAATGGCGCCTGCCCTCCAGAAAATTTCTGGGGTCAAAAATCGACCAAAAAATTCAGAAGAGGGCAACCTTCGAAGAAGACAATTTCAAGAGCTATATTGTACTCACGGTTTTTTCTTTTAAGAGAAAAGAAAAAGGCGTAGGAATATGATGAATTTTAAAAATTTTAATGACATGCATACCCATATTACAAAAACCTATCAGCTCGCAGCAGTCACAATGGCCATTAGGAAAAGTGCTGCAAAAAATAAATGGTGAAGGGAGTGTGGAGAAATGCGTACCCTCGGTGGTAAGGGGGGGCATGTAAAGAGCCACTAATGAAAACACAATGTAGGTGCTTTGAAAAGGGAAACATTGAGCTACCAGTCAATCAATCACAACCACTGCTTGGCCTATCACCTGAGAAAATGAGAATCAAAAAGTCACAGGCTGGCAAACCTGTACGCCAGCAATATTTACCATAGCCAACACTTGGAAGCAATGAAAATGTCCATCAACCGAGGAATGCACCAAGAAGAAGTGGTCCACGTACACAATGGAATATTACTCTAATTAATAATAAATATAAATTAAATTTAAAAACAAAGAAAAGCAAGGAGACATCAACATTTGTGGGTTTATCCGGGCACATTGCACTCTAATTTATAACCGAAGAACACCACGGACCGGTAGGTCTGTTTCCCTAGTAGCAGCAAGGGGAACGTAGAAAGGCTGCCGCTCTCTGGCCGTTACCTGCAAAAGCAGGTTTAAAGCCTGAGCTAATGGTCACTTCATATGAACAAGTACTGCAGGGCTGTAAATGAAACCTGCCCTCAAAATGTCTTGAGGGAGATCATGGCCAAAATATTTCAAACGGTGACACATACTTTAAGAAAACACTTTGAAGAAATAAGCTCCAATCACAGCTGGAAAAATAAAAAGGACAAGTCTTAAAGCTCAATTTCAACGCATTATGAGACACATGCAAATTCAACCACAAAGAGGTATCAGCTCACACCACTCAGAATAACCATCAGCAAAAACTACAAAGAATAAATGCTGAAGGTGCTGGGAAGAAATACATACCCTCCACTTTAAGTGGGACGTAACCTGGAAAGAGCCACTAAAGAGATCAGAATAGAGGTGCCTTTAAAAGGTAAACATTGAGCTACCATATGATCCAGCAGACCTATTCCTGGACCTATAACCTAAGAAGACAGAATTGGAAGGACACAGGCACGCAAATCTGCATTGCACAGTATTACAATGGCCAAGATATGGAAGTAACCAAAAAGTCCACCGACAGATGGGTGGACAAAGAAGAACTGCTACCTGTACAGATGGAATATGAGCTAGTGAAAAAATGAAACAATGCCATTTGCAGCACCATAGATGAGTCTAGAAGTAATCACGCAACTCGGAGTAAGTGAGAAAGCGAAAGACACATAGCCTATCATATCACATATAGGTGTTACCTAAAAAATGATACAGACAAAGGTATTTCCACAGAGAAACACTATCATAGATTCATTAAAAAAACTTATGGTTCACCAAATGGAAAGGTGTGAGGATTGGATACATTACCATATTGAGGTTAACAGAGAGACACAAACACACGTGAAATACATAATCACCAAAGACCTACGCAATACCAAGAGAAGACTACTCAACACTGTGTCATAACCTACATGGGAAAAGGATCCGAAGAAGAATAGATATATGTATATGTGTGAAAGAACCACATCTTGCACACCTAGAACAAACAAAACATTGTAATCAAGTTTGCTGTGATAAAAAATAAAAATTAAGTTAAAAATACCAACAAGAAGTAATGAGACATAAACTTAAAGGGCTTTTGCCTCGCACATTCCATTCTAATTTGCAACCTAGAACACCACTTCCAGTAAGGCTCTGTTGCCCTAGTAACCAGATTTGGTAAAGGAGAAATGCTGCCGCCTTGTGGCCGATTCCCGCAAGAGCAGCTTTTAACCCACAGCTAATGGTCACTTACCATTCATTCACAAGGACGCAGGGCTGTAAAGGACACCTGCCCTCAAAATTGTGCTGAGGTAGGGAATGGATAAAAAAAATTCAAAACAGGCAAAATGTTCACGAAGCTAGTATGAAGAGGTAAATTTTACTCACTCTCTTTTTAAAGAAAGGGAAATGGATAAAAGCTCAACCTCAGGAAGTATTAGACTCATGCAATCTAATCTACGAAAAGTTTTCAACTCACACCCGTCGACTGACCATTGGCAAAAAGTCTACAAACAGTCAATGCTGAAGAGGTTTTAGAGAACTGTGTACCCTCTAGCTGCTGGTGAGATGTAAAAGGGTTAAACGCTAATAATGAGAACAGAAAGGAGCTGCGTTGAAAAGGAAAAATTGAGGTACCATTCAATCCAGCAGGCGCACCAATGGGCCTCTCACCTGAGAAGACCAGAATGAAGAAGACCCGGGCTGCAAAAGCTGCACTGCAGCCTTATTCACAATAGACAAGACAGTGAAGCAACCAAAATGTCCATCAACAGATGAAAGGAAAAGGAAGAAGCGGCCCATGTACACAATGAATACTAGCCATGGAAAACAATGAAACACTGCTCTTTGAGGCACCATAGATGATCTTGGAGATAATCACAGAACATGAGGTAAGTCGGAAAGCAAAAGTCCTATATCCCATGATATCACTTATAGGCGTTCTCTAATAACTGACACAAATGAACATATTTCCACAGAGAAAGTCCATCACAGACTTATTAAAAAAAAAAACTATGCTTATCTAAAAGGAAAGGTGGGGGAATGGATAAATGAAGATTAGCGTTACCATATGTATACAAATACATATTATATACATATATCAAAAAGACCGACCATATAGCAAGGAAGGTTTACGGAACACTCTGTAATAATTTACACGGGAAGAGGATCTCTACATAAATAGGTATATAGAATATGTAGATGAACCAGAGTGTGTACACCTTGGACAAGCAACATTCTAACCATTACCCCAATTGAAAAAATTAAAACAACGAACTAGGAGTAATGAGACATAAACTTATGGGGGGTTTTCCTGGCACATTCCATTCAAATTGACCACCTAGGCAAACGACTTCCAGAACGGCTCTGCTGCCCTAGTACCCCGATTTGGGAATGGAGAAATGCTGCATCCTTGTGGCCGTTTCCCACAACAGCAGCTTTAAACCCACTGCAAAAGGTCACTAAATGTTCACCAATTGCAGTTCTGTAAATGACACCTGCCCTCCAAAAAATACTGAGGTCGAAAATCGACCAAAAAATTCTAGAGTGCAACCTTCCAAAAAGAAAATTTGAAGAGGTATATTATACTCACACTCTTTTTCTTTTTTCTTTTAACAGAAAAGCAAAAGGCGTGGAAAAATGATGAATTGTAGGAATTTTTACAGACATGTAAACCCAAATTACAAAAACCTATCAGCTCACCCCAGTCAGAATGGCCATCAACAAAAATGCTGCAAACAAGAAATGCTGACGTGATTGTGGAGAAATGCGTACCCTCGATTCTAAGGGGGACGTGGTAAGAGCCACTAATGACAGCACAATTGAGGTGCCTTGAAAAGGTAAACGTTGAGCTACCATACCAGTCAATCAATCATACCCACTGCTGGGTCTATCACCTGAGAGAATGAAAATCAAAAATCGCAGGCTGGCAATCCTGCACTCCAGCAATATTTACCATAGGCAACGCTTGGAAGCAACGAAAATGTCCATCAACAGAGGAATGCACCAAGAAGAAGTGGTCCATGTACACAATGGAATATTAGCCATGGAAAACATTGAAGCACTGCTCTTTGAGGCACCATAGATGAGCCTGGAGATAATCACAAAACATGAAGTAGGTCGGAAAGCAAAAGACCTATATCCCATATTATCACGTACGGCATTATCTAATAACTGACACAGATGAACATATTTCCAAAGAGAAAGACACTCACAGGCGTAGAAAACAAACTATGCTCATCTAAAAGGAAAGGAGGGGGGAAATTGAGAAATGAAGATTAGTGTGACTATACATATACAAATACATATTATATACATGTATCAAAAAGACCGAACATATAGCAAGGGAGGTCGACGGAACACTGTAATATTTTACATGGGAAGAGGATCTGTACATTAATAGACATACATAATGTACAAATGAACCAGATTGTGTACACCTAGGACAAACAATTTTCTAAACTTTACCCAGATTAAAAAAATTTTAAAAACCAAGAAGAAGTAATGAGACATAAACTTATGGGGATTTCTCCTGGCAAATTCCATTCTAATTTACAACCTAGGACAATGACTTCCAGAAAGGCTCTGCTGCCCTAGTACCCAGATTGGGGAATGGAGAAATGCTACCTCCTTGTGGACGTTTCCCACAACAGCAGCTTTGAACCCACTGCAAAAGGTCACTAAATTTTCACCAACTTGCAGTTCTGTAAATGGCGCCTGCCCTCCAGAAAATTTCTGGGGTCAAAAATCGACCAAAAAATTCAGAAGAGGGCAACCTTCGAAGAAGACAATTTCAAGAGCTATATTGTACTCACGGTTTTTTCTTTTAAGAGAAAAGAAAAAGGCGTAGGAATATGATGAATTTTAAAAATTTTAATGACATGCATACCCATATTACAAAAACCTATCAGCTCGCAGCAGTCACAATGGCCATTAGGAAAAGTGCTGCAAAAAATAAACGGTGACGGGAGTGTGGAGAAATGCGTACCCTCGGTGGTAAGGGGGGGCATGTAAAGAGCCAATAATGAAAACACAATGTAGGTGCTTTGAAAAGGGAAACATTGAGCTACCAGTCAATCAATCACAACCACTGCTTGGCCTATCACCTGAGAAAATGAGAATCAAAAAGTCACAGGCTGGCAAACCTGTACGCCAGCAATATTTACCATAGCCAACACTTGGAAGCAATGAAAATGTCCATCAACCGAGGAATGCACCAAGAAGAAGTGGTCCACGTACACAATGGAATATTACTCTAATTAATAATAAATATAAATTAAATTTAAAAACAAAGAAAAGCAAGGAGACATCAACATTTGTGGGTTTATCCGGGCACATTGCACTCTAATTTATAACCGAAGAACACCACGGACCGGTAGGTCTGTTTCCCTAGTAGCAGCAAGGGGAACGTAGAAAGGCTGCCGCTCTCTGGCCGTTACCTGCAAAAGCAGGTTTAAAGCCTGAGCTAATGGTCACTTCATATGAACAAGTACTGCAGGGCTGTAAATGAAACCTGCCCTCAAAATGTCTTGAGGGAGATAATGGCCAAAATATTTCAAATGGTGACACATACTTTAAGAAAACACTTTGAAGAAATAAGCTCCAATCACAGCTGGAAAAATAAAAAGGACATGTCTTAAAGCTCAATTTCAACGCATTATGAGACACATGCAAATTCAACCACAAAGAGGTATCAGCTCACACCACTCAGAATAACCATCAGCAAAAACTACAAAGAATAAATGCTGAAGGTGCTGGGAAGAAATGCATACCCTCCACTTTAAGTGGGACGTAACCTGGAAAGAGCCACTAAAGAGAAAAGAATAGAGGTGCCTTTAAAAGGTAAACATTGAGCTACCATATGATCCAGCAGACCTATTCCTGGACCTATAACCTAAGAAGACAGAATTGGAAGGACACAGGTACGCAAATCTGCATTGCATAGTATAACAATGGCCAAGATACGGAAGTAACCAAAAAGTCCAACGACAGATGGGTGGACAAAGAAAAACTGCTACATGTACAGATGGAATATGAGCTAGGGAAAAAATGAAACAATGCCATTTGCAGCACCATAGATGAGTCTAGAAGTAATCACGCAACTTGGAGTAAGTGAGAAAGCGAAAGACACATATCCTATCATATCACATATAGGTGTTACCTAAAAAATGATACAAACAAAGGTATTTCCACAGAGAAACACTATCATAGATTCATGAAAAAAAATCTTATGGTTCACCAAAAGGAAAGGTGTGAAGATTGGATACATTACCGTATTGAGGTGAACAGAGAGATACAAACAAATGTGAAATATATAATCACCAAAGACCTACGCAATACCAAGAGAAGACTACTCAACATTGTGTCGTAATCTACATGGGAAAAGGATCCGAAGAAAAATAGATATATGTATATGTGTGAAAGAACCACATCTTGCACACCTAGAACAAACAAAACATTGTAATCAAGTTTGCTGTGAAAAAAAATAAAAATTAAGTTAAAAATACCAACAAGAAGTAATGAGACATAAACTTAAAGGGCTTTTTCCTCGCATATTCCATTCTAATTTACAACCTAGAACACCACTTCCAGTAAGGCTCTGTTGCCCTAGTAACCAGATTTGGTAAAGGAGAAATGCTGCCGCCTTGTGGCCGATTCCCGCAACAGCAGCTTTTAACCCACAGCTAATGGTCACTTACCATTCATTCACAAGGACGCAGGGCTGTAAAGGACACCTGCCCTCAAAATTGTGCTGAGGTAGGGAATGGATAAAAAAAATTCAAAACAGGCAAAATGTTCACGAAGCTAGTATGAAGAGGTAAGTTTTACTCACTCTCTTTTTAAAGAAAGGGAAATGGATAAAAGCTCAACCTCAGGAAGTATTAGACTCATGCAATCTAATCTACGAAAAGTTCTCAACTCACACCCGTCGACTGACCATTGGCAAAAAGTCTACAAACAGTCAATGCTGAAGAGGTTTTAGAGAACTGTGTACCCTCTAGCTGCTGGTGAGATGTAAAAGGGTTAAACGCTAATAATGAGAACAGAAAGGAGCTGCGTTGAAAAGGAAAAATTGAGGTACCATTCAATCCAGCAGGCGCACCAATGGGCCTCTCACCTGAGAAGACCAGAATGAAGAAGACCCGGGCTGCAAAAGCTGCACTGCAGCCTTATTCACAATAGACAAGACAGTGAAGCAACCAAAATGTCCATCAACAGATGAAAGGAAAAGGAAGAAGCGGCCCATGTACACAATGAATACTAGCCATGGAAAACAATGAAACACTGCTCTTTGAGGCACCATAGATGATCTTGGAGATAATCACAGAACATGAGGTAAGTCGGAAAGCAAAAGTCCTATATCCCATGATATCACTTATAGGCGTTCTCTAATAACTGACACAAATGAACATATTTCCACAGAGAAAGTCCATCACAGACTTATTAAAAAAAAAAACTATGCTTATCTAAAAGGAAAGGTGGGGGAATGGATAAATGAAGATTAGCGTTACCATATGTATACAAATACATATTATATACATATATCAAAAAGACCGACCATATAGCAAGGAAGGTTTACGGAACACTCTGTAATAATTTACACGGGAAGAGGATCTCTACATAAATAGGTATATAGAATATGTAGATGAACCAGAGTGTGTACACCTTGGACAAGCAACATTCTAACCATTACCCCAATTGAAAAAATTAAAACAACGAACTAGGAGTAATGAGACATAAACTTATGGGGGGTTTTCCTGGCACATTCCATTCAAATTGACCACCTAGGCAAACGACTTCCAGAACGGGCTCTGCTGCCCTAGTACCCCGATTTGGGAATGGAGAAATGCTGCATCCTTGTGGCCGTTTCCCACAACAGCAGCTTTAAACCCACTGCAAAAGGTCACTAAATGTTCACCAATTGCAGTTCTGTAAATGACACCTGCCCTCCAAAAAATACTGAGGTCGAAAATCGACCAAAAAATTCTAGAGTGCAACCTTCCAAAAAGAAAATTTGAAGAGGTATATTATACTCACACTCTTTTTCTTTTTTCTTTTAACAGAAAAGCAAAAGGCGTGGAAAAATGATGAATTGTAGGAATTTTTACAGACATGTAAACCCAAATTACAAAAACCTATCAGCTCACCCCAGTCAGAATGGCCATCAACAAAAATGCTGCAAACAAGAAATGCTGACGTGATTGTGGAGAAATGCGTACCCTCGATTCTAAGGGGGACGTGGTAAGAGCCACTAATGACAGCACAATTGAGGTGCCTTGAAAAGGTAAACGTTGAGCTACCATACCAGTCAATCAATCATACCCACTGCTGGGTCTATCACCTGAGAGAATGAAAATCAAAAATCGCAGGCTGGCAATCCTGCACTCCAGCAATATTTACCATAGGCAACACTTGGAAGCAACGAAAATGTCCATCAACAGAGGAATGCACCAAGAAGAAGTGGTCCATGTACACAATGGAATATTAGCCATGGAAAACATTGAAGTACTGCTCTTTGAGGCACCATAGATGAGCCTGGAGATAATCACAAAACATGAAGTAGGTCGGAAAGCAAAAGACCTATATCCCATATTATCACGTACGGCATTATCTAATAACTGACACAGATGAACATATTTCCAAAGAGAAAGACACTCACAGGCGTAGAAAACAAACTATGCTCATCTAAAAGGAAAGGAGGGGGGAAATTGAGAAATGAAGATTAGTGTGACTATACATATACAAATACATATTATATACATGTATCAAAAAGACCGAACATATAGCAAGGGAGGTCGACGGAACACTGTAATATTTTACATGGGAAGAGGATCTGTACATTAATAGACATACATAATGTACAAATGAACCAGATTGTGTACACCTAGGACAAACAATTTTCTAAACTTTACCCAGATTAAAAAAATTTTAAAAACCAAGAAGAAGTAATGAGACATAAACTTATGGGGATTTCTCCTGGCAAATTCCATTCTAATTTACAACCTAGGACAATGACTTCCAGAAAGGCTCTGCTGCCCTAGTACCCAGATTGGGGAATGGAGAAATGCTACCTCCTTGTGGACGTTTCCCACAACAGCAGCTTTGAACCCACTGCAAAAGGTCACTAAATTTTCACCAACTTGCAGTTCTGTAAATGGCGCCTGCCCTCCAGAAAATTTCTGGGGTCAAAAATCGACCAAAAAATTCAGAAGAGGGCAACCTTCGAAGAAGACAATTTCAAGAGCTATATTGTACTCACGGTTTTTTCTTTTAAGAGAAAAGAAAAAGGCGTAGGAATATGATGAATTTTAAAAATTTTAATGACATGCATACCCATATTACAAAAACCTATCAGCTCGCAGCAGTCACAATGGCCATTAGGAAAAGTGCTGCAAAAAATAAACGGTGACGGGAGTGTGGAGAAATGCGTACCCTCGGTGGTAAGGGGGGGCATGTAAAGAGCCAATAATGAAAACACAATGTAGGTGCTTTGAAAAGGGAAACATTGAGCTACCAGTCAATCAATCACAACCACTGCTTGGCCTATCACCTGAGAAAATGAGAATCAAAAAGTCACAGGCTGGCAAACCTGTACGCCAGCAATATTTACCATAGCCAACACTTGGAAGCAATGAAAATGTCCATCAACCGAGGAATGCACCAAGAAGAAGTGGTCCACGTACACAATGGAATATTACTCTAATTAATAATAAATATAAATTAAATTTAAAAACAAAGAAAAGCAAGGAGACATCAACATTTGTGGGTTTATCCGGGCACATTGCACTCTAATTTATAACCGAAGAACACCACGGACCGGTAGGTCTGTTTCCCTAGTAGCAGCAAGGGGAACGTAGAAAGGCTGCCGCTCTCTGGCCGTTACCTGCAAAAGCAGGTTTAAAGCCTGAGCTAATGGTCACTTCATATGAACAAGTACTGCAGGGCTGTAAATGAAACCTGCCCTCAAAATGTCTTGAGGGAGATAATGGCCAAAATATTTCAAATGGTGACACATACTTTAAGAAAACACTTTGAAGAAATAAGCTCCAATCACAGCTGGAAAAATAAAAAGGACATGTCTTAAAGCTCAATTTCAACGCATTATGAGACACATGCAAATTCAACCACAAAGAGGTATCAGCTCACACCACTCAGAATAACCATCAGCAAAAACTACAAAGAATAAATGCTGAAGGTGCTGGGAAGAAATGCATACCCTCCACTTTAAGTGGGACGTAACCTGGAAAGAGCCACTAAGGAGAACGGAATAGAATTGCCTTTTAAAGGTAAACATTGAGCTACCATATGATCCAGCAGACCTATTCCTGGACCTATAAACTAAGAAGACAGAATTGGAAGGACAAAGGTACACAAATCTGCATTGCATAGTATTACAATAGCCAAGATATGGAAGTAACCAAAAAGTCCACCGACAGATGGGTGGACAAAGAAGAACTGCTACATGTACAGATGGAATATGAGCTAGTGAAAAAATGAAACAATGCCATTTGCAGCACCATAGATGAGTCTAGAAGTAATCACGCAACTTGGAGTAAGTGAGAAAGCGAAAGACACATATCCTATCATATCACATATAGGTGTTACCTAAAAAATGATACAAACAAAGATATTTCCACAGAGAAACACTATCATAGATTCATTAAAAAAACTTATGGTTCACCAAATGGAAAGGTGTGAGGATTGGATACATTACCATATTGAGGTTAACAGAGAGATACAAACACATGTGAAATATATAATCACCAAAGACCTACGCAATACCAAGAGAAGACTACTCAACATTGTTTCGTAACCTACATGGGAAAAGGATCCGAAGAAAAATAGATATATGTATATGTGTGAAAGAACCACATCTTGCACACCTAGAACAAACAAAACATTGTAATCAAGTTTGCTGTGATAAAAAATAAAAATTAAGTTAAAAATACCAACAAGAAGTAATGAGACATAAACTTAAAGGGCTTTTTCCTCGCACATTCCATTCTAATTTACCACCTAGAACTCCACTTCCAGTAAGGCTCTGTTGCCCTAGTAACCAGATTTGGTAAAGGAGAAATGCTGCCGCCTTGTGGCCGATTCCCGCAACAGCAGCTTTTAACCCACAGCTAATGGTCACTTACCATTCACAAGGACTCAGGGCTGTAAAGGACACCTGCCCTCAAAATTGTGCTGAGGTAGGGAATGGATAAAAAAAAATTCAAAACAGGCAAAATTTTCAAGAAGATAGTATGAAGAGGTAAGTTTTACTCACTCTCTTTTTAAAGAAAGGAAAATGGATAAAAGCTCCACCTCAGGAAGTATTAGACTCATGCTATCTAACCTACAAAAAGTTTTCAACTCACACCAGTCGACTGACCATTGGCAAAAAGTCTACAAACAATCAATGCTGAAGAGGTTTTAGAGAACTGTGTACCCTCCAGCTGCTGGTGAGATGTAAAAGGGTTAAACGCTAATAATGAGAACAGAAAGAAGCTGCGTTGAAAAGGAAAAATAGAGGTACCATTCAATCCAGCAGGCGAACCAATGGGCTCTTCACCTAAGAAGACCAGAATGAAGAAGACCAGGGCTGCAAAAGCTGCACTGCAGGCTTATTCAGAATAGACAAGACAGTGAAGCAACCAAAATGTCCATCAACAGATGAAAGGATAAAGAAGAAGCGGTCCATGTGCATAATGAATACTAGCCATGGAAAACAATGAAACACTGCTCTTTGAGGCACCATAGATGATCTTGGAGATAATCACAGAACATGAGGTAAGTCGGAAAGCAAAAGTCCTATATCCTATGATATCACTTATACGCGTTCTCTAATAACTGACACAAATGAACATATTTCCACAGAGAAAGTCAATCACAGACTTATTAAAAAAAACTATGCTTATCTAAAAGGAAAGGTGGGGGGAATGGATAAATGAAGATTTGCGTTACCATAGGTATACAAATACATATTATATACATATATCAAAAAGAACGACCATATAGCAAGGAAGGTTTACGGAACACTCTGTAATAATTTACACGGGAAGAGGATCTCTACATAAATAGGTATATAGAATATGTAGATGAACCAGAGTGTGTACACATTGGACAAGCAACATTCTAACCATTACCCCAATTGAAAAAATTAAAACAACGAACTAGGAGTAATGAGACATAAACTTATGGGGGGTTCTCCTGGCACATTCCATTCAAATTTACAACCTAGGCAAACGACTTCCAGAACGGCTCTGCTGCCCTAGTACCCAGATTTGGGAATGGAGAAATGCTGCATCCTTGTGGTCGTTTCCCACAACAGCAGCTTTAAACCCACTGCAAAAGGTCACTAAATATTCACCAATTGCAGGTCTGTAAATGACACCCGCCCTCCAAAATATACTGAGGTCGAAAATCGACCAAAAAACTCTAGAGTGCAACCTTCCAAAAAGAAAATTTGAAGAGGTATATTATACTCACACTTTTTTTCTTTTAACAGAAAAGAAAAAGGCGTGGAAAAATGATGAATTGTAGGAATTTTTACAGACATGTAAACCCAAATTACAAAAACCTATCAGCTCACACCAGTCAGAATGACCATCAACAAAAATGCTGCAAACAATAAATGCTGACGTGATTGTGGAGAGATGCGTACCCTCGATTCTAAGGGGGGACGCAGTAAGAGCCACTAATGAAAGCACAATTGAGGTGCCTTGAAAAGGTAAACGTTGAGCTACCATACCAGTCAATCAATCATACCCACTGCTGGGTCTATCACCTGAGAGAATGAAAATCAAAAATCGCAGGCTGGCAATCCTGCACTCCAGCAATATTTACCATAGGCAACGCTTGGAAGCAACGAAAATGTCCATCAACAGAGGAATGCACCAAGAAGAAGTGGTCCATGTACACAATGGAATATTAGCCATGGAAAACATTGAAGCACTGCTCTTTGAGGCACCATAGATGAGCCTGGAGATAATCACAAAACATGAAGTAGGTCGGAAAGCAAAAGACCTATATCCCATATTATCACGTACGGCATTATCTAATAACTGACACAGATGAACATATTTCCAAAGAGAAAGACACTCACAGGCGTAGAAAACAAACTATGCTCATCTAAAAGGAAAGGAGGGGGGAAATTGAGAAATGAAGATTAGTGTGACTATACATATACAAATACATATTATATACATGTATCAAAAAGACCGAACATATAGCAAGGGAGGTCGACGGAACACTGTAATATTTTACATGGGAAGAGGATCTGTACATTAATAGACATACATAATGTACAAATGAACCAGATTGTGTACACCTAGGACAAACAATTTTCTAAACTTTACCCAGATTAAAAAAATTTTAAAAACCAAGAAGAAGTAATGAGACATAAACTTATGGGGATTTCTCCTGGCAAATTCCATTCTAATTTACAACCTAGGACAATGACTTCCAGAAAGGCTCTGCTGCCCTAGTACCCAGATTGGGGAATGGAGAAATGCTACCTCCTTGTGGACGTTTCCCACAACAGCAGCTTTGAACCCACTGCAAAAGGTCACTAAATTTTCACCAACTTGCAGTTCTGTAAATGGCGCCTGCCCTCCAGAAAATTTCTGGGGTCAAAAATCGACCAAAAAATTCAGAAGAGGGCAACCTTCGAAGAAGACAATTTCAAGAGCTATATTGTACTCACGGTTTTTTCTTTTAAGAGAAAAGAAAAAGGCGTAGGAATATGATGAATTTTAAAAATTTTAATGACATGCATACCCATATTACAAAAACCTATCAGCTCGCAGCAGTCACAATGGCCATTAGGAAAAGTGCTGCAAAAAATAAACGGTGACGGGAGTGTGGAGAAATGCGTACCCTCGGTGGTAAGGGGGGGCATGTAAAGAGCCAATAATGAAAACACAATGTAGGTGCTTTGAAAAGGGAAACATTGAGCTACCAGTCAATCAATCACAACCACTGCTTGGCCTATCACCTGAGAAAATGAGAATCAAAAAGTCACAGGCTGGCAAACCTGTACGCCAGCAATATTTACCATAGCCAACACTTGGAAGCAATGAAAATGTCCATCAACCGAGGAATGCACCAAGAAGAAGTGGTCCACGTACACAATGGAATATTACTCTAATTAATAATAAATATAAATTAAATTTAAAAACAAAGAAAAGCAAGGAGACATCAACATTTGTGGGTTTATCCGGGCACATTGCACTCTAATTTATAACCGAAGAACACCACGGACCGGTAGGTCTGTTTCCCTAGTAGCAGCAAGGGGAACGTAGAAAGGCTGCCGCTCTCTGGCCGTTACCTGCAAAAGCAGGTTTAAAGCCTGAGCTAATGGTCACTTCATATGAACAAGTACTGCAGGGCTGTAAATGAAACCTGCCCTCAAAATGTCTTGAGGGAGATAATGGCCAAAATATTTCAAATGGTGACACATACTTTAAGAAAACACTTTGAAGAAATAAGCTCCAATCACAGCTGGAAAAATAAAAAGGACATGTCTTAAAGCTCAATTTCAACGCATTATGAGACACATGCAAATTCAACCACAAAGAGGTATCAGCTCACACCACTCAGAATAACCATCAGCAAAAACTACAAAGAATAAATGCTGAAGGTGCTGGGAAGAAATACATACCCTCCACTTTAAGTGGGACGTAACCTGGAAAGAGCCACTAAGGAGAACGGAATAGAATTGCCTTTTAAAGGTAAACATTGAGCTACCATATGATCCAGCAGACCTATTCCTGGACCTATAAACTAAGAAGACAGAATTGGAAGGACAAAGGTACGCAAATCTGCATTGCATAGTATTACAATAGCCAAGATATGGAAGTAACCAAAAAGTCCACCGACAGATGGGTGGACAAAGAAGAACTGCTACATGTACAGATGGAATATGAGCTAGTGAAAAAATGAAACAATGCCATTTGCAGCACCATAGATGAGTCTAGAAGTAATCACGCAACTTGGAGTAAGTGAGAAAGCGAAAGACACATATCCTATCATATCACATATAGGTGTTACCTAAAAAATGATACAAACAAAGATATTTCCACAGAGAAACACTATCATAGATTCATTAAAAAAACTTATGGTTCACCAAATGGAAAGGTGTGAGGATTGGATACATTACCGTATTGAGGTTAACAGAGAGATACAAACACATGTGAAATATATAATCACCAAAGACCTACGCAATACCAAGAGAAGACTACTCAACATTGTTTCGTAACCTACATGGGAAAAGGATCCGAAGAAAAATAGATATATGTATATGTGTGAAAGAACCACATCTTGCACACCTAGAACAAACAAAACATTGTAATCAAGTTTGCTGTGATAAAAAATAAAAATTAAGTTAAAAATACCAACAAGAAGTAATGAGACATAAACTTAAAGGGCTTTTTCCTCGCACATTCCATTCTAATTTACCACCTAGAACTCCACTTCCAGTAAGGCTCTGTTGCCCTAGTAACCAGATTTGGTAAAGGAGAAATGCTGCCGCCTTGTGGCCGATTCCCGCAACAGCAGCTTTTAACCCACAGCTAATGGTCACTTACCATTCACAAGGACTCAGGGCTGTAAAGGACACCTGCCCTCAAAATTGTGCTGAGGTAGGGAATGGATAAAAAAAAATTCAAAACAGGCAAAATTTTCAAGAAGATAGTATGAAGAGGTAAGTTTTACTCACTCTCTTTTTAAAGAAAGGAAAATGGATAAAAGCTCAACCTCAGGAAGTATTAGACTCATGCTATCTAACCTACAAAAAGTTTTCAACTCACACCAGTCGACTGACCATTGGCAAAAAGTCTACAAACAATCAATGCTGAAGAGGTTTTAGAGAACTGTGTACCCTCCAGCTGCTGGTGAGATGTAAAAGGGTTAAACGCTAATAATGAGAACAGAAAGAAGCTGCGTTGAAAAGGAAAAATAGAGGTACCATTCAATCCAGCAGGCGAACCAATGGGCTCTTCACCTAAGAAGACCAGAATGAAGAAGACCAGGGCTGCAAAAGCTGCACTGCAGGCTTATTCACAATAGACAAGACAGTGAAGCAACCAAAATGTCCATCAACAGATGAAAGGAAAAGGAAGAAGCGGCCCATGTACACAATGAATACTAGCCATGGAAAACAATGAAACACTGCTCTTTGAGGCACCATAGATGATCTTGGAGATAATCACAGAACATGAGGTAAGTCGGAAAGCAAAAGTCCTATATCCCATGATATCACTTATAGGCGTTCTCTAATAACTGACACAAATGAACATATTTCCACAGAGAAAGTCCATCACAGACTTATTAAAAAAAAAACTATGCTTATCTAAAAGGAAAGGTGGGGGAATGGATAAATGAAGATTAGCGTTACCATATGTATACAAATACATATTATATACATATATCAAAAAGACCGACCATATAGCAAGGAAGGTTTACGGAACACTCTGTAATAATTTACACGGGAAGAGGATCTCTACATAAATAGGTATATAGAATATGTAGATGAACCAGAGTGTGTACACCTTGGACAAGCAACATTCTAACCATTACCCCAATTGAAAAAATTAAAACAACGAACTAGGAGTAATGAGACATAAACTTATGGGGGGTTTTCCTGGCACATTCCATTCAAATTGACCACCTAGGCAAACGACTTCCAGAACGGCTCTGCTGCCCTAGTACCCCGATTTGGGAATGGAGAAATGCTGCATCCTTGTGGCCGTTTCCCACAACAGCAGCTTTAAATCCACTGCAAAAGGTCACTAAATGTTCACCAATTGCAGTTCTGTAAATGACACCTGCCCTCCAAAAAATACTGAGGTCGAAAATCGACCAAAAAATTCTAGAGTGCAACCTTCCAAAAAGAAAATTTGAAGAGGTATATTATACTCACACTCTTTTTCTTTTTTCTTTTAACAGAAAAGCAAAAGGCGTGGAAAAATGATGAATTGTAGGAATTTTTACAGACATGTAAACCCAAATTACAAAAACCTATCAGCTCACCCCAGTCAGAATGGCCATCAACAAAAATGCTGCAAACAAGAAATGCTGACGTGATTGTGGAGAAATGCGTACCCTCGATTCTAAGGGGGACGTGGTAAGAGCCACTAATGACAGCACAATTGAGGTGCCTTGAAAAGGTAAACGTTGAGCTACCATACCAGTCAATCAATCATACCCACTGCTGGGTCTATCACCTGAGAGAATGAAAATCAAAAATCGCAGGCTGGCAATCCTGCACTCCAGCAATATTTACCATAGGCAACGCTTGGAAGCAACGAAAATGTCCATCAACAGAGGAATGCACCAAGAAGAAGTGGTCCATGTACACAATGGAATATTAGCCATGGAAAACATTGAAGCACTGCTCTTTGAGGCACCATAGATGAGCCTGGAGATAATCACAAAACATGAAGTAGGTCGGAAAGCAAAAGACCTATATCCCATATTATCACGTACGGCATTATCTAATAACTGACACAGATGAACATATTTCCAAAGAGAAAGACACTCACAGGCGTAGAAAACAAACTATGCTCATCTAAAAGGAAAGGAGGGGGGAAATTGAGAAATGAAGATTAGTGTGACTATACATATACAAATACATATTATATACATGTATCAAAAAGACCGAACATATAGCAAGGGAGGTCGACGGAACACTGTAATATTTTACATGGGAAGAGGATCTGTACATTAATAGACATACATAATGTACAAATGAACCAGATTGTGTACACCTAGGACAAACAATTTTCTAAACTTTACCCAGATTAAAAAAATTTTAAAAACCAAGAAGAAGTAATGAGACATAAACTTATGGGGATTTCTCCTGGCAAATTCCATTCTAATTTACAACCTAGGACAATGACTTCCAGAAAGGCTCTGCTGCCCTAGTACCCAGATTGGGGAATGGAGAAATGCTACCTCCTTGTGGACGTTTCCCACAACAGCAGCTTTGAACCCACTGCAAAAGGTCACTAAATTTTCACCAACTTGCAGTTCTGTAAATGGCGCCTGCCCTCCAGAAAATTTCTGGGGTCAAAAATCGACCAAAAAATTCAGAAGAGGGCAACCTTCGAAGAAGACAATTTCAAGAGCTATATTGTACTCACGGTTTTTTCTTTTAAGAGAAAAGAAAAAGGCGTAGGAATATGATGAATTTTAAAAATTTTAATGACATGCATACCCATATTACAAAAACCTATCAGCTCGCAGCAGTCACAATGGCCATTAGGAAAAGTGCTGCAAAAAATAAACGGTGACGGGAGTGTGGAGAAATGCGTACCCTCGGTGGTAAGGGGGGGCATGTAAAGAGCCAATAATGAAAACACAATGTAGGTGCTTTGAAAAGGGAAACATTGAGCTACCAGTCAATCAATCACAACCACTGCTTGGCCTATCACCTGAGAAAATGAGAATCAAAAAGTCACAGGCTGGCAAACCTGTACGCCAGCAATATTTACCATAGCCAACACTTGGAAGCAATGAAAATGTCCATCAACCGAGGAATGCACCAAGAAGAAGTGGTCCACGTACACAATGGAATATTACTCTAATTAATAATAAATATAAATTAAATTTAAAAACAAAGAAAAGCAAGGAGACATCAACATTTGTGGGTTTATCCGGGCACATTGCACTCTAATTTATAACCGAAGAACACCACGGACCGGTAGGTCTGTTTCCCTAGTAGCAGCAAGGGGAACGTAGAAAGGCTGCCGCTCTCTGGCCGTTACCTGCAAAAGCAGGTTTAAAGCCTGAGCTAATGGTCACTTCATATGAACAAGTACTGCAGGGCTGTAAATGAAACCTGCCCTCAAAATGTCTTGAGGGAGATAATGGCCAAAATATTTCAAATGGTGACACATACTTTAAGAAAACACTTTGAAGAAATAAGCTCCAATCACAGCTGGAAAAATAAAAAGGACATGTCTTAAAGCTCAATTTCAACGCATTATGAGACACATGCAAATTCAACCACAAAGAGGTATCAGCTCACACCACTCAGAATAACCATCAGCAAAAACTACAAAGAATAAATGCTGAAGGTGCTGGGAAGAAATACATACCCTCCACTTTAAGTGGGACGTAACCTGGAAAGAGCCACTAAGGAGAACGGAATAGAATTGCCTTTTAAAGGTAAACATTGAGCTACCATATGATCCAGCAGACCTATTCCTGGACCTATAAACTAAGAAGACAGAATTGGAAGGACAAAGGTACGCAAATCTGCATTGCATAGTATTACAATAGCCAAGATATGGAAGTAACCAAAAAGTCCACCGACAGATGGGTGGACAAAGAAGAACTGCTACATGTACAGATGGAATATGAGCTAGTGAAAAAATGAAACAATGCCATTTGCAGCACCATAGATGAGTCTAGAAGTAATCACGCAACTTGGAGTAAGTGAGAAAGCGAAAGACACATATCCTATCATATCACATATAGGTGTTACCTAAAAAATGATACAAACAAAGATATTTCCACAGAGAAACACTATCATAGATTCATTAAAAAAACTTATGGTTCACCAAATGGAAAGGTGTGAGGATTGGATACATTACCGTATTGAGGTTAACAGAGAGATACAAACACATGTGAAATATATAATCACCAAAGACCTACGCAATACCAAGAGAAGACTACTCAACATTGTTTCGTAACCTACATGGGAAAAGGATCCGAAGAAAAATAGATATATGTATATGTGTGAAAGAACCACATCTTGCACACCTAGAACAAACAAAACATTGTAATCAAGTTTGCTGTGATAAAAAATAAAAATTAAGTTAAAAATACCAACAAGAAGTAATGAGACATAAACTTAAAGGGCTTTTTCCTCGCACATTCCATTCTAATTTACCACCTAGAACTCCACTTCCAGTAAGGCTCTGTTGCCCTAGTAACCAGATTTGGTAAAGGAGAAATGCTGCCGCCTTGTGGCCGATTCCCGCAACAGCAGCTTTTAACCCACAGCTAATGGTCACTTACCATTCACAAGGACTCAGGGCTGTAAAGGACACCTGCCCTCAAAATTGTGCTGAGGTAGGGAATGGATAAAAAAAAATTCAAAACAGGCAAAATTTTCAAGAAGATAGTATGAAGAGGTAAGTTTTACTCACTCTCTTTTTAAAGAAAGGAAAATGGATAAAAGCTCCACCTCAGGAAGTATTAGACTCATGCTATCTAACCTACAAAAAGTTTTCAACTCACACCAGTCGACTGACCATTGGCAAAAAGTCTACAAACAATCAATGCTGAAGAGGTTTTAGAGAACTGTGTACCCTCCAGCTGCTGGTGAGATGTAAAAGGGTTAAACGCTAATAATGAGAACAGAAAGAAGCTGCGTTGAAAAGGAAAAATAGAGGTACCATTCAATCCAGCAGGCGAACCAATGGGCTCTTCACCTAAGAAGACCAGAATGAAGAAGACCAGGGCTGCAAAAGCTGCACTGCAGGCTTATTCACAATAGACAAGACAGTGAAGCAACCAAAATGTCCATCAACAGATGAAAGGAAAAGGAAGAAGCGGCCCATGTACACAATGAATACTAGCCATGGAAAACAATGAAACACTGCTCTTTGAGGCACCATAGATGATCTTGGAGATAATCACAGAACATGAGGTAAGTCGGAAAGCAAAAGTCCTATATCCCATGATATCACTTATAGGCGTTCTCTAATAACTGACACAAATGAACATATTTCCACAGAGAAAGTCCATCACAGACTTATTAAAAAAAAAACTATGCTTATCTAAAAGGAAAGGTGGGGGAATGGATAAATGAAGATTAGCGTTACCATATGTATACAAATACATATTATATACATATATCAAAAAGACCGACCATATAGCAAGGAAGGTTTACGGAACACTCTGTAATAATTTACACGGGAAGAGGATCTCTACATAAATAGGTATATAGAATATGTAGATGAACCAGAGTGTGTACACCTTGGACAAGCAACATTCTAACCATTACCCCAATTGAAAAAATTAAAACAACGAACTAGGAGTAATGAGACATAAACTTATGGGGGGTTTTCCTGGCACATTCCATTCAAATTGACCACCTAGGCAAACGACTTCCAGAACGGCTCTGCTGCCCTAGTACCCCGATTTGGGAATGGAGAAATGCTGCATCCTTGTGGCCGTTTCCCACAACAGCAGCTTTAAATCCACTGCAAAAGGTCACTAAATGTTCACCAATTGCAGTTCTGTAAATGACACCTGCCCTCCAAAAAATACTGAGGTCGAAAATCGACCAAAAAATTCTAGAGTGCAACCTTCCAAAAAGAAAATTTGAAGAGGTATATTATACTCACACTCTTTTTCTTTTTTCTTTTAACAGAAAAGCAAAAGGCGTGGAAAAATGATGAATTGTAGGAATTTTTACAGACATGTAAACCCAAATTACAAAAACCTATCAGCTCACCCCAGTCAGAATGGCCATCAACAAAAATGCTGCAAACAAGAAATGCTGACGTGATTGTGGAGAAATGCGTACCCTCGATTCTAAGGGGGACGTGGTAAGAGCCACTAATGACAGCACAATTGAGGTGCCTTGAAAAGGTAAACGTTGAGCTACCATACCAGTCAATCAATCATACCCACTGCTGGGTCTATCACCTGAGAGAATGAAAATCAAAAATCGCAGGCTGGCAATCCTGCACTCCAGCAATATTTACCATAGGCAACACTTGGAAGCAACGAAAATGTCCATCAACAGAGGAATGCACCAAGAAGAAGTGGTCCATGTACACAATGGAATATTAGCCATGGAAAACATTGAAGTACTGCTCTTTGAGGCACCATAGATGAGCCTGGAGATAATCACAAAACATGAAGTAGGTCGGAAAGCAAAAGACCTATATCCCATATTATCACGTACGGCATTATCTAATAACTGACACAGATGAACATATTTCCAAAGAGAAAGACACTCACAGGCGTAGAAAACAAACTATGCTCATCTAAAAGGAAAGGAGGGGGGAAATTGAGAAATGAAGATTAGTGTGACTATACATATACAAATACATATTATATACATGTATCAAAAAGACCGAACATATAGCAAGGGAGGTCGACGGAACACTGTAATATTTTACATGGGAAGAGGATCTGTACATTAATAGACATACATAATGTACAAATGAACCAGATTGTGTACACCTAGGACAAACAATTTTCTAAACTTTACCCAGATTAAAAAAATTTTAAAAACCAAGAAGAAGTAATGAGACATAAACTTATGGGGATTTCTCCTGGCAAATTCCATTCTAATTTACAACCTAGGACAATGACTTCCAGAAAGGCTCTGCTGCCCTAGTACCCAGATTGGGGAATGGAGAAATGCTACCTCCTTGTGGACGTTTCCCACAACAGCAGCTTTGAACCCACTGCAAAAGGTCACTAAATTTTCACCAACTTGCAGTTCTGTAAATGGCGCCTGCCCTCCAGAAAATTTCTGGGGTCAAAAATCGACCAAAAAATTCAGAAGAGGGCAACCTTCGAAGAAGACAATTTCAAGAGCTATATTGTACTCACGGTTTTTTCTTTTAAGAGAAAAGAAAAAGGCGTAGGAATATGATGAATTTTAAAAATTTTAATGACATGCATACCCATATTACAAAAACCTATCAGCTCGCAGCAGTCACAATGGCCATTAGGAAAAGTGCTGCAAAAAATAAACGGTGACGGGAGTGTGGAGAAATGCGTACCCTCGGTGGTAAGGGGGGGCATGTAAAGAGCCAATAATGAAAACACAATGTAGGTGCTTTGAAAAGGGAAACATTGAGCTACCAGTCAATCAATCACAACCACTGCTTGGCCTATCACCTGAGAAAATGAGAATCAAAAAGTCACAGGCTGGCAAACCTGTACGCCAGCAATATTTACCATAGCCAACACTTGGAAGCAATGAAAATGTCCATCAACCGAGGAATGCACCAAGAAGAAGTGGTCCACGTACACAATGGAATATTACTCTAATTAATAATAAATATAAATTAAATTTAAAAACAAAGAAAAGCAAGGAGACATCAACATTTGTGGGTTTATCCGGGCACATTGCACTCTAATTTATAACCGAAGAACACCACGGACCGGTAGGTCTGTTTCCCTAGTAGCAGCAAGGGGAACGTAGAAAGGCTGCCGCTCTCTGGCCGTTACCTGCAAAAGCAGGTTTAAAGCCTGAGCTAATGGTCACTTCATATGAACAAGTACTGCAGGGCTGTAAATGAAACCTGCCCTCAAAATGTCTTGAGGGAGATAATGGCCAAAATATTTCAAATGGTGACACATACTTTAAGAAAACACTTTGAAGAAATAAGCTCCAATCACAGCTGGAAAAATAAAAAGGACATGTCTTAAAGCTCAATTTCAACGCATTATGAGACACATGCAAATTCAACCACAAAGAGGTATCAGCTCACACCACTCAGAATAACCATCAGCAAAAACTACAAAGAATAAATGCTGAAGGTGCTGGGAAGAAATGCATACCCTCCACTTTAAGTGGGACGTAACCTGGAAAGAGCCACTAAAGAGAAAAGAATAGAGGTGCCTTTAAAAGGTAAACATTGAGCTACCATATGATCCAGCAGACCTATTCCTGGACCTATAACCTAAGAAGACAGAATTGGAAGGACACAGGTACGCAAATCTGCATTGCATAGTATAACAATGGCCAAGATACGGAAGTAACCAAAAAGTCCAACGACAGATGGGTGGACAAAGAAAAACTGCTACATGTACAGATGGAATATGAGCTAGGGAAAAAATGAAACAATGCCATTTGCAGCACCATAGATGAGTCTAGAAGTAATCACGCAACTTGGAGTAAGTGAGAAAGCGAAAGACACATATCCTATCATATCACATATAGGTGTTACCTAAAAAATGATACAAACAAAGGTATTTCCACAGAGAAACACTATCATAGATTCATGAAAAAAAATCTTATGGTTCACCAAAAGGAAAGGTGTGAAGATTGGATACATTACCGTATTGAGGTGAACAGAGAGATACAAACAAATGTGAAATATATAATCACCAAAGACCTACGCAATACCAAGAGAAGACTACTCAACATTGTGTCGTAATCTACATGGGAAAAGGATCCGAAGAAAAATAGATATATGTATATGTGTGAAAGAACCACATCTTGCACACCTAGAACAAACAAAACATTGTAATCAAGTTTGCTGTGAAAAAAAATAAAAATTAAGTTAAAAATACCAACAAGAAGTAATGAGACATAAACTTAAAGGGCTTTTTCCTCGCATATTCCATTCTAATTTACAACCTAGAACACCACTTCCAGTAAGGCTCTGTTGCCCTAGTAACCAGATTTGGTAAAGGAGAAATGCTGCCGCCTTGTGGCCGATTCCCGCAAGAGCAGCTTTTAACCCACAGCTAATGGTCACTTACCATTCATTCACAAGGACGCAGGGCTGTAAAGGACACCTGCCCTCAAAATTGTGCTGAGGTAGGGAATGGATAAAAAAAATTCAAAACAGGCAAAATGTTCACGAAGCTAGTATGAAGAGGTAAGTTTTACTCACTCTCTTTTTAAAGAAAGGGAAATGGATAAAAGCTCAACCTCAGGAAGTATTAGACTCATGCAATCTAATCTACGAAAAGTTCTCAACTCACACCCGTCGACTGACCATTGGCAAAAAGTCTACAAACAGTCAATGCTGAAGAGGTTTTAGAGAACTGTGTACCCTCTAGCTGCTGGTGAGATGTAAAAGGGTTAAACGCTAATAATGAGAACAGAAAGGAGCTGCGTTGAAAAGGAAAAATTGAGGTACCATTCAATCCAGCAGGCGCACCAATGGGCCTCTCACCTGAGAAGACCAGAATGAAGAAGACCCGGGCTGCAAAAGCTGCACTGCAGCCTTATTCACAATAGACAAGACAGTGAAGCAACCAAAATGTCCATCAACAGATGAAAGGAAAAGGAAGAAGCGGCCCATGTACACAATGAATACTAGCCATGGAAAACAATGAAACACTGCTCTTTGAGGCACCATAGATGATCTTGGAGATAATCACAGAACATGAGGTAAGTCGGAAAGCAAAAGTCCTATATCCCATGATATCACTTATAGGCGTTCTCTAATAACTGACACAAATGAACATATTTCCACAGAGAAAGTCCATCACAGACTTATTAAAAAAAAAACTATGCTTATCTAAAAGGAAAGGTGGGGGAATGGATAAATGAAGATTAGCGTTACCATATGTATACAAATACATATTATATAAATATATCCAAAAGACCGACCATATAGCAAGGAAGGTTTACGGAACACTCTGTAATAATTTACACGGGAAGAGGATCTCTACATAAATAGGTATATAGAATATGTAGATGAACCAGAGTGTGTACACCTTGGACAAGCAACATTCTAACCATTACCCCAATTGAAAAAATTAAAACAACGAACTAGGAGTAATGAGACATAAACTTATGGGGGGTTTTCCTGGCACATTC
Organism: Balaenoptera borealis; assembly: GCF_965194805.1. Classification (NCBI taxonomy): domain Eukaryota; kingdom Metazoa; phylum Chordata; class Mammalia; order Artiodactyla; family Balaenopteridae; genus Balaenoptera; species Balaenoptera borealis. The sequence goes on along the minus strand of NC_138863.1, from coordinate 102,636,636 downwards.
CATTCAAATTGACCACCTAGGCAAACGACTTCCAGAACGGGCTCTGCTGCCCTAGTACCCCGATTTGGGAATGGAGAAATGCTGCATCCTTGTGGCCGTTTCCCACAACAGCAGCTTTAAACCCACTGCAAAAGGTCACTAAATGTTCACCAATTGCAGTTCTGTAAATGACACCTGCCCTCCAAAAAATACTGAGGTCGAAAATCGACCAAAAAATTCTAGAGTGCAACCTTCCAAAAAGAAAATTTGAAGAGGTATATTATACTCACACTCTTTTTTCTTTTAACAGAAAAGCAAAAGGCGTGGAAAAATGATGAATTGTAGGAATTTTTACAGACATGTAAACCCAAATTACAAAAACCTATCAGCTCACCCCAGTCAGAATGGCCATCAACAAAAATGCTGCAAACAATAAATGCTGACGTGATTGTGGAGAAATGCGTACCCTCGATTCTAAGGGGGACGTGGTAAGAGCCACTAATGACAGCACAATTGAGGTGCCTTGAAAAGGTAAACGTTGAGCTACCATACCAGTCAATCAATCATACCCACTGCTGGGTCTATCACCTGAGAGAATGAAAATCAAAAATCGCAGGCTGGCAATCCTGCACTCCAGCAATATTTACCATAGGCAACACTTGGAAACAACGAAAATGTCCATCAACAGAGGAATGCACCAAGAAGAAGTGGTCCATGTACACAATGGAATATTAGCCATGGAAAACATTGAAGTACTGCTCTTTGAGGCACCATAGATGAGCCTGGAGATAATCACAAAACATGAAGTAGGTCGGAAAGCAAAAGACCTATATCCCATATTATCACGTACGGCATTATCTAATAACTGACACAGATGAACATATTTCCAAAGAGAAAGACACTCACAGGCGTAGAAAACAAACTATGCTCATCTAAAAGGAAAGGAGGGGGGAAATTGAGAAATGAAGATTAGTGTGACTATACATATACAAATACATATTATATACATGTATCAAAAAGACCGAACATATAGCAAGGGAGGTCGACGGAACACTGTAATATTTTACATGGGAAGAGGATCTGTACATTAATAGACATACATAATGTACAAATGAACCAGATTGTGTACACCTAGGACAAACAATTTTCTAAACTTTACCCAGATTAAAAAAATTTTAAAAACCAAGAAGAAGTAATGAGACATAAACTTATGGGGATTTCTCCTGGCAAATTCCATTCTAATTTACAACCTAGGACAATGACTTCCAGAAAGGCTCTGCTGCCCTAGTACCCAGATTGGGGAATGGAGAAATGCTACCTCCTTGTGGACGTTTCCCACAACAGCAGCTTTGAACCCACTGCAAAAGGTCACTAAATTTTCACCAACTTGCAGTTCTGTAAATGGCGCCTGCCCTCCAGAAAATTTCTGGGGTCAAAAATCGACCAAAAAATTCAGAAGAGGGCAACCTTCGAAGAAGACAATTTCAAGAGCTATATTGTACTCACGGTTTTTTCTTTTAAGAGAAAAGAAAAAGGCGTAGGAATATGATGAATTTTAAAAATTTTAATGACATGCATACCCATATTACAAAAACCTATCAGCTCGCAGCAGTCACAATGGCCATTAGGAAAAGTGCTGCAAAAAATAAACGGTGACGGGAGTGTGGAGAAATGCGTACCCTCGGTGGTAAGGGGGGGCATGTAAAGAGCCAATAATGAAAACACAATGTAGGTGCTTTGAAAAGGGAAACATTGAGCTACCAGTCAATCAATCACAACCACTGCTTGGCCTATCACCTGAGAAAATGAGAATCAAAAAGTCACAGGCTGGCAAACCTGTACGCCAGCAATATTTACCATAGCCAACACTTGGAAGCAATGAAAATGTCCATCAACCGAGGAATGCACCAAGAAGAAGTGGTCCACGTACACAATGGAATATTACTCTAATTAATAATAAATATAAATTAAATTTAAAAACAAAGAAAAGCAAGGAGACATCAACATTTGTGGGTTTATCCGGGCACATTGCACTCTAATTTATAACCGAAGAACACCACGGACCGGTAGGTCTGTTTCCCTAGTAGCAGCAAGGGGAACGTAGAAAGGCTGCCGCTCTCTGGCCGTTACCTGCAAAAGCAGGTTTAAAGCCTGAGCTAATGGTCACTTCATATGAACAAGTACTGCAGGGCTGTAAATGAAACCTGCCCTCAAAATGTCTTGAGGGAGATCATGGCCAAAATATTTCAAACGGTGACACATACTTTAAGAAAACACTTTGAAGAAATAAGCTCCAATCACAGCTGGAAAAATAAAAAGGACAAGTCTTAAAGCTCAATTTCAACGCATTATGAGACACATGCAAATTCAACCACAAAGAGGTATCAGCTCACACCACTCAGAATAACCATCAGCAAAAACTACAAAGAATAAATGCTGAAGGTGCTGGGAAGAAATACATACCCTCCACTTTAAGTGGGACGTAACCTGGAAAGAGCCACTAAAGAGATCAGAATAGAGGTGCCTTTAAAAGGTAAACATTGAGCTACCATATGATCCAGCAGACCTATTCCTGGACCTATAACCTAAGAAGACAGAATTGGAAGGACACAGGCACGCAAATCTGCATTGCACAGTATTACAATGGCCAAGATATGGAAGTAACCAAAAAGTCCACCGACAGATGGGTGGACAAAGAAGAACTGCTACCTGTACAGATGGAATATGAGCTAGTGAAAAAATGAAACAATGCCATTTGCAGCACCATAGATGAGTCTAGAAGTAATCACGCAACTCGGAGTAAGTGAGAAAGCGAAAGACACATAGCCTATCATATCACATATAGGTGTTACCTAAAAAATGATACAGACAAAGGTATTTCCACAGAGAAACACTATCATAGATTCATTAAAAAAACTTATGGTTCACCAAATGGAAAGGTGTGAGGATTGGATACATTACCATATTGAGGTTAACAGAGAGACACAAACACACGTGAAATACATAATCACCAAAGACCTACGCAATACCAAGAGAAGACTACTCAACACTGTGTCATAACCTACATGGGAAAAGGATCCGAAGAAGAATAGATATATGTATATGTGTGAAAGAACCACATCTTGCACACCTAGAACAAACAAAACATTGTAATCAAGTTTGCTGTGATAAAAAATAAAAATTAAGTTAAAAATACCAACAAGAAGTAATGAGACATAAACTTAAAGGGCTTTTGCCTCGCACATTCCATTCTAATTTGCAACCTAGAACACCACTTCCAGTAAGGCTCTGTTGCCCTAGTAACCAGATTTGGTAAAGGAGAAATGCTGCCGCCTTGTGGCCGATTCCCGCAAGAGCAGCTTTTAACCCACAGCTAATGGTCACTTACCATTCATTCACAAGGACGCAGGGCTGTAAAGGACACCTGCCCTCAAAATTGTGCTGAGGTAGGGAATGGATAAAAAAAATTCAAAACAGGCAAAATGTTCACGAAGCTAGTATGAAGAGGTAAATTTTACTCACTCTCTTTTTAAAGAAAGGGAAATGGATAAAAGCTCAACCTCAGGAAGTATTAGACTCATGCAATCTAATCTACGAAAAGTTTTCAACTCACACCCGTCGACTGACCATTGGCAAAAAGTCTACAAACAGTCAATGCTGAAGAGGTTTTAGAGAACTGTGTACCCTCTAGCTGCTGGTGAGATGTAAAAGGGTTAAACGCTAATAATGAGAACAGAAAGGAGCTGCGTTGAAAAGGAAAAATTGAGGTACCATTCAATCCAGCAGGCGCACCAATGGGCCTCTCACCTGAGAAGACCAGAATGAAGAAGACCCGGGCTGCAAAAGCTGCACTGCAGCCTTATTCACAATAGACAAGACAGTGAAGCAACCAAAATGTCCATCAACAGATGAAAGGAAAAGGAAGAAGCGGCCCATGTACACAATGAATACTAGCCATGGAAAACAATGAAACACTGCTCTTTGAGGCACCATAGATGATCTTGGAGATAATCACAGAACATGAGGTAAGTCGGAAAGCAAAAGTCCTATATCCCATGATATCACTTATAGGCGTTCTCTAATAACTGACACAAATGAACATATTTCCACAGAGAAAGTCCATCACAGACTTATTAAAAAAAAAAACTATGCTTATCTAAAAGGAAAGGTGGGGGAATGGATAAATGAAGATTAGCGTTACCATATGTATACAAATACATATTATATACATATATCAAAAAGACCGACCATATAGCAAGGAAGGTTTACGGAACACTCTGTAATAATTTACACGGGAAGAGGATCTCTACATAAATAGGTATATAGAATATGTAGATGAACCAGAGTGTGTACACCTTGGACAAGCAACATTCTAACCATTACCCCAATTGAAAAAATTAAAACAACGAACTAGGAGTAATGAGACATAAACTTATGGGGGGTTTTCCTGGCACATTCCATTCAAATTGACCACCTAGGCAAACGACTTCCAGAACGGCTCTGCTGCCCTAGTACCCCGATTTGGGAATGGAGAAATGCTGCATCCTTGTGGCCGTTTCCCACAACAGCAGCTTTAAACCCACTGCAAAAGGTCACTAAATGTTCACCAATTGCAGTTCTGTAAATGACACCTGCCCTCCAAAAAATACTGAGGTCGAAAATCGACCAAAAAATTCTAGAGTGCAACCTTCCAAAAAGAAAATTTGAAGAGGTATATTATACTCACACTCTTTTTCTTTTTTCTTTTAACAGAAAAGCAAAAGGCGTGGAAAAATGATGAATTGTAGGAATTTTTACAGACATGTAAACCCAAATTACAAAAACCTATCAGCTCACCCCAGTCAGAATGGCCATCAACAAAAATGCTGCAAACAAGAAATGCTGACGTGATTGTGGAGAAATGCGTACCCTCGATTCTAAGGGGGACGTGGTAAGAGCCACTAATGACAGCACAATTGAGGTGCCTTGAAAAGGTAAACGTTGAGCTACCATACCAGTCAATCAATCATACCCACTGCTGGGTCTATCACCTGAGAGAATGAAAATCAAAAATCGCAGGCTGGCAATCCTGCACTCCAGCAATATTTACCATAGGCAACGCTTGGAAGCAACGAAAATGTCCATCAACAGAGGAATGCACCAAGAAGAAGTGGTCCATGTACACAATGGAATATTAGCCATGGAAAACATTGAAGCACTGCTCTTTGAGGCACCATAGATGAGCCTGGAGATAATCACAAAACATGAAGTAGGTCGGAAAGCAAAAGACCTATATCCCATATTATCACGTACGGCATTATCTAATAACTGACACAGATGAACATATTTCCAAAGAGAAAGACACTCACAGGCGTAGAAAACAAACTATGCTCATCTAAAAGGAAAGGAGGGGGGAAATTGAGAAATGAAGATTAGTGTGACTATACATATACAAATACATATTATATACATGTATCAAAAAGACCGAACATATAGCAAGGGAGGTCGACGGAACACTGTAATATTTTACATGGGAAGAGGATCTGTACATTAATAGACATACATAATGTACAAATGAACCAGATTGTGTACACCTAGGACAAACAATTTTCTAAACTTTACCCAGATTAAAAAAATTTTAAAAACCAAGAAGAAGTAATGAGACATAAACTTATGGGGATTTCTCCTGGCAAATTCCATTCTAATTTACAACCTAGGACAATGACTTCCAGAAAGGCTCTGCTGCCCTAGTACCCAGATTGGGGAATGGAGAAATGCTACCTCCTTGTGGACGTTTCCCACAACAGCAGCTTTGAACCCACTGCAAAAGGTCACTAAATTTTCACCAACTTGCAGTTCTGTAAATGGCGCCTGCCCTCCAGAAAATTTCTGGGGTCAAAAATCGACCAAAAAATTCAGAAGAGGGCAACCTTCGAAGAAGACAATTTCAAGAGCTATATTGTACTCACGGTTTTTTCTTTTAAGAGAAAAGAAAAAGGCGTAGGAATATGATGAATTTTAAAAATTTTAATGACATGCATACCCATATTACAAAAACCTATCAGCTCGCAGCAGTCACAATGGCCATTAGGAAAAGTGCTGCAAAAAATAAACGGTGACGGGAGTGTGGAGAAATGCGTACCCTCGGTGGTAAGGGGGGGCATGTAAAGAGCCAATAATGAAAACACAATGTAGGTGCTTTGAAAAGGGAAACATTGAGCTACCAGTCAATCAATCACAACCACTGCTTGGCCTATCACCTGAGAAAATGAGAATCAAAAAGTCACAGGCTGGCAAACCTGTACGCCAGCAATATTTACCATAGCCAACACTTGGAAGCAATGAAAATGTCCATCAACCGAGGAATGCACCAAGAAGAAGTGGTCCACGTACACAATGGAATATTACTCTAATTAATAATAAATATAAATTAAATTTAAAAACAAAGAAAAGCAAGGAGACATCAACATTTGTGGGTTTATCCGGGCACATTGCACTCTAATTTATAACCGAAGAACACCACGGACCGGTAGGTCTGTTTCCCTAGTAGCAGCAAGGGGAACGTAGAAAGGCTGCCGCTCTCTGGCCGTTACCTGCAAAAGCAGGTTTAAAGCCTGAGCTAATGGTCACTTCATATGAACAAGTACTGCAGGGCTGTAAATGAAACCTGCCCTCAAAATGTCTTGAGGGAGATAATGGCCAAAATATTTCAAATGGTGACACATACTTTAAGAAAACACTTTGAAGAAATAAGCTCCAATCACAGCTGGAAAAATAAAAAGGACATGTCTTAAAGCTCAATTTCAACGCATTATGAGACACATGCAAATTCAACCACAAAGAGGTATCAGCTCACACCACTCAGAATAACCATCAGCAAAAACTACAAAGAATAAATGCTGAAGGTGCTGGGAAGAAATGCATACCCTCCACTTTAAGTGGGACGTAACCTGGAAAGAGCCACTAAGGAGAACGGAATAGAATTGCCTTTTAAAGGTAAACATTGAGCTACCATATGATCCAGCAGACCTATTCCTGGACCTATAAACTAAGAAGACAGAATTGGAAGGACAAAGGTACACAAATCTGCATTGCATAGTATTACAATAGCCAAGATATGGAAGTAACCAAAAAGTCCACCGACAGATGGGTGGACAAAGAAGAACTGCTACATGTACAGATGGAATATGAGCTAGTGAAAAAATGAAACAATGCCATTTGCAGCACCATAGATGAGTCTAGAAGTAATCACGCAACTTGGAGTAAGTGAGAAAGCGAAAGACACATATCCTATCATATCACATATAGGTGTTACCTAAAAAATGATACAAACAAAGATATTTCCACAGAGAAACACTATCATAGATTCATTAAAAAAACTTATGGTTCACCAAATGGAAAGGTGTGAGGATTGGATACATTACCATATTGAGGTTAACAGAGAGATACAAACACATGTGAAATATATAATCACCAAAGACCTACGCAATACCAAGAGAAGACTACTCAACATTGTTTCGTAACCTACATGGGAAAAGGATCCGAAGAAAAATAGATATATGTATATGTGTGAAAGAACCACATCTTGCACACCTAGAACAAACAAAACATTGTAATCAAGTTTGCTGTGATAAAAAATAAAAATTAAGTTAAAAATAGCAACAAGAAGTAATGAGACATAAACTTAAAGGGCTTTTTCCTCGCACATTCCATTCTAATTTACCACCTAGAACTCCACTTCCAGTAAGGCTCTGTTGCCCTAGTAACCAGATTTGGTAAAGGAGAAATGCTGCCGCCTTGTGGCCGATTCCCGCAACAGCAGCTTTTAACCCACAGCTAATGGTCACTTACCATTCACAAGGACTCAGGGCTGTAAAGGACACCTGCCCTCAAAATTGTGCTGAGGTAGGGAATGGATAAAAAAAAATTCAAAACAGGCAAAATTTTCAAGAAGATAGTATGAAGAGGTAAGTTTTACTCACTCTCTTTTTAAAGAAAGGAAAATGGATAAAAGCTCCACCTCAGGAAGTATTAGACTCATGCTATCTAACCTACAAAAAGTTTTCAACTCACACCAGTCGACTGACCATTGGCAAAAAGTCTACAAACAATCAATGCTGAAGAGGTTTTAGAGAACTGTGTACCCTCCAGCTGCTGGTGAGATGTAAAAGGGTTAAACGCTAATAATGAGAACAGAAAGAAGCTGCGTTGAAAAGGAAAAATAGAGGTACCATTCAATCCAGCAGGCGAACCAATGGGCTCTTCACCTAAGAAGACCAGAATGAAGAAGACCAGGGCTGCAAAAGCTGCACTGCAGGCTTATTCACAATAGACAAGACAGTGAAGCAACCAAAATGTCCATCAACAGATGAAAGGATAAAGAAGAAGCGGTCCATGTGCATAATGAATACTAGCCATGGAAAACAATGAAACACTGCTCTTTGAGGCACCATAGATGATCTTGGAGATAATCACAGAACATGAGGTAAGTCGGAAAGCAAAAGTCCTATATCCTATGATATCACTTATACGCGTTCTCTAATAACTGACACAAATGAACATATTTCCACAGAGAAAGTCAATCACAGACTTATTAAAAAAAACTATGCTTATCTAAAAGGAAAGGTGGGGGGAATGGATAAATGAAGATTTGCGTTACCATAGGTATACAAATACATATTATATACATATATCAAAAAGAACGACCATATAGCAAGGAAGGTTTACGGAACACTCTGTAATAATTTACACGGGAAGAGGATCTCTACATAAATAGGTATATAGAATATGTAGATGAACCAGAGTGTGTACACATTGGACAAGCAACATTCTAACCATTACCCCAATTGAAAAAATTAAAACAACGAACTAGGAGTAATGAGACATAAACTTATGGGGGGTTCTCCTGGCACATTCCATTCAAATTTACAACCTAGGCAAACGACTTCCAGAACGGCTCTGCTGCCCTAGTACCCAGATTTGGGAATGGAGAAATGCTGCATCCTTGTGGTCGTTTCCCACAACAGCAGCTTTAAACCCACTGCAAAAGGTCACTAAATATTCACCAATTGCAGGTCTGTAAATGACACCCGCCCTCCAAAATATACTGAGGTCGAAAATCGACCAAAAAACTCTAGAGTGCAACCTTCCAAAAAGAAAATTTGAAGAGGTATATTATACTCACACTTTTTTTCTTTTAACAGAAAAGAAAAAGGCGTGGAAAAATGATGAATTGTAGGAATTTTTACAGACATGTAAACCCAAATTACAAAAACCTATCAGCTCACACCAGTCAGAATGACCATCAACAAAAATGCTGCAAACAATAAATGCTGACGTGATTGTGGAGAGATGCGTACCCTCGATTCTAAGGGGGGACGCAGTAAGAGCCACTAATGAAAGCACAATTGAGGTGCCTTGAAAAGGTAAACGTTGAGCTACCATACCAGTCAATCAATCATACCCACTGCTGGGTCTATCACCTGAGAGAATGAAAATCAAAAATCGCAGGCTGGCAATCCTGCACTCCAGCAATATTTACCATAGGCAACGCTTGGAAGCAACGAAAATGTCCATCAACAGAGGAATGCACCAAGAAGAAGTGGTCCATGTACACAATGGAATATTAGCCATGGAAAACATTGAAGCACTGCTCTTTGAGGCACCATAGATGAGCCTGGAGATAATCACAAAACATGAAGTAGGTCGGAAAGCAAAAGACCTATATCCCATATTATCACGTACGGCATTATCTAATAACTGACACAGATGAACATATTTCCAAAGAGAAAGACACTCACAGGCGTAGAAAACAAACTATGCTCATCTAAAAGGAAAGGAGGGGGGAAATTGAGAAATGAAGATTAGTGTGACTATACATATACAAATACATATTATATACATGTATCAAAAAGACCGAACATATAGCAAGGGAGGTCGACGGAACACTGTAATATTTTACATGGGAAGAGGATCTGTACATTAATAGACATACATAATGTACAAATGAACCAGATTGTGTACACCTAGGACAAACAATTTTCTAAACTTTACCCAGATTAAAAAAATTTTAAAAACCAAGAAGAAGTAATGAGACATAAACTTATGGGGATTTCTCCTGGCAAATTCCATTCTAATTTACAACCTAGGACAATGACTTCCAGAAAGGCTCTGCTGCCCTAGTACCCAGATTGGGGAATGGAGAAATGCTACCTCCTTGTGGACGTTTCCCACAACAGCAGCTTTGAACCCACTGCAAAAGGTCACTAAATTTTCACCAACTTGCAGTTCTGTAAATGGCGCCTGCCCTCCAGAAAATTTCTGGGGTCAAAAATCGACCAAAAAATTCAGAAGAGGGCAACCTTCGAAGAAGACAATTTCAAGAGCTATATTGTACTCACGGTTTTTTCTTTTAAGAGAAAAGAAAAAGGCGTAGGAATATGATGAATTTTAAAAATTTTAATGACATGCATACCCATATTACAAAAACCTATCAGCTCGCAGCAGTCACAATGGCCATTAGGAAAAGTGCTGCAAAAAATAAACGGTGACGGGAGTGTGGAGAAATGCGTACCCTCGGTGGTAAGGGGGGGCATGTAAAGAGCCAATAATGAAAACACAATGTAGGTGCTTTGAAAAGGGAAACATTGAGCTACCAGTCAATCAATCACAACCACTGCTTGGCCTATCACCTGAGAAAATGAGAATCAAAAAGTCACAGGCTGGCAAACCTGTACGCCAGCAATATTTACCATAGCCAACACTTGGAAGCAATGAAAATGTCCATCAACCGAGGAATGCACCAAGAAGAAGTGGTCCACGTACACAATGGAATATTACTCTAATTAATAATAAATATAAATTAAATTTAAAAACAAAGAAAAGCAAGGAGACATCAACATTTGTGGGTTTATCCGGGCACATTGCACTCTAATTTATAACCGAAGAACACCACGGACCGGTAGGTCTGTTTCCCTAGTAGCAGCAAGGGGAACGTAGAAAGGCTGCCGCTCTCTGGCCGTTACCTGCAAAAGCAGGTTTAAAGCCTGAGCTAATGGTCACTTCATATGAACAAGTACTGCAGGGCTGTAAATGAAACCTGCCCTCAAAATGTCTTGAGGGAGATAATGGCCAAAATATTTCAAATGGTGACACATACTTTAAGAAAACACTTTGAAGAAATAAGCTCCAATCACAGCTGGAAAAATAAAAAGGACATGTCTTAAAGCTCAATTTCAACGCATTATGAGACACATGCAAATTCAACCACAAAGAGGTATCAGCTCACACCACTCAGAATAACCATCAGCAAAAACTACAAAGAATAAATGCTGAAGGTGCTGGGAAGAAATACATACCCTCCACTTTAAGTGGGACGTAACCTGGAAAGAGCCACTAAGGAGAACGGAATAGAATTGCCTTTTAAAGGTAAACATTGAGCTACCATATGATCCAGCAGACCTATTCCTGGACCTATAAACTAAGAAGACAGAATTGGAAGGACAAAGGTACGCAAATCTGCATTGCATAGTATTACAATAGCCAAGATATGGAAGTAACCAAAAAGTCCACCGACAGATGGGTGGACAAAGAAGAACTGCTACATGTACAGATGGAATATGAGCTAGTGAAAAAATGAAACAATGCCATTTGCAGCACCATAGATGAGTCTAGAAGTAATCACGCAACTTGGAGTAAGTGAGAAAGCGAAAGACACATATCCTATCATATCACATATAGGTGTTACCTAAAAAATGATACAAACAAAGATATTTCCACAGAGAAACACTATCATAGATTCATTAAAAAAACTTATGGTTCACCAAATGGAAAGGTGTGAGGATTGGATACATTACCGTATTGAGGTTAACAGAGAGATACAAACACATGTGAAATATATAATCACCAAAGACCTACGCAATACCAAGAGAAGACTACTCAACATTGTTTCGTAACCTACATGGGAAAAGGATCCGAAGAAAAATAGATATATGTATATGTGTGAAAGAACCACATCTTGCACACCTAGAACAAACAAAACATTGTAATCAAGTTTGCTGTGATAAAAAATAAAAATTAAGTTAAAAATACCAACAAGAAGTAATGAGACATAAACTTAAAGGGCTTTTTCCTCGCACATTCCATTCTAATTTACCACCTAGAACTCCACTTCCAGTAAGGCTCTGTTGCCCTAGTAACCAGATTTGGTAAAGGAGAAATGCTGCCGCCTTGTGGCCGATTCCCGCAACAGCAGCTTTTAACCCACAGCTAATGGTCACTTACCATTCACAAGGACTCAGGGCTGTAAAGGACACCTGCCCTCAAAATTGTGCTGAGGTAGGGAATGGATAAAAAAAAATTCAAAACAGGCAAAATTTTCAAGAAGATAGTATGAAGAGGTAAGTTTTACTCACTCTCTTTTTAAAGAAAGGAAAATGGATAAAAGCTCAACCTCAGGAAGTATTAGACTCATGCTATCTAACCTACAAAAAGTTTTCAACTCACACCAGTCGACTGACCATTGGCAAAAAGTCTACAAACAATCAATGCTGAAGAGGTTTTAGAGAACTGTGTACCCTCCAGCTGCTGGTGAGATGTAAAAGGGTTAAACGCTAATAATGAGAACAGAAAGAAGCTGCGTTGAAAAGGAAAAATAGAGGTACCATTCAATCCAGCAGGCGAACCAATGGGCTCTTCACCTAAGAAGACCAGAATGAAGAAGACCAGGGCTGCAAAAGCTGCACTGCAGGCTTATTCACAATAGACAAGACAGTGAAGCAACCAAAATGTCCATCAACAGATGAAAGGAAAAGGAAGAAGCGGCCCATGTACACAATGAATACTAGCCATGGAAAACAATGAAACACTGCTCTTTGAGGCACCATAGATGATCTTGGAGATAATCACAGAACATGAGGTAAGTCGGAAAGCAAAAGTCCTATATCCCATGATATCACTTATAGGCGTTCTCTAATAACTGACACAAATGAACATATTTCCACAGAGAAAGTCCATCACAGACTTATTAAAAAAAAAAACTATGCTTATCTAAAAGGAAAGGTGGGGGAATGGATAAATGAAGATTAGCGTTACCATATGTATACAAATACATATTATATACATATATCAAAAAGACCGACCATATAGCAAGGAAGGTTTACGGAACACTCTGTAATAATTTACACGGGAAGAGGATCTCTACATAAATAGGTATATAGAATATGTAGATGAACCAGAGTGTGTACACCTTGGACAAGCAACATTCTAACCATTACCCCAATTGAAAAAATTAAAACAACGAACTAGGAGTAATGAGACATAAACTTATGGGGGGTTTTCCTGGCACATTCCATTCAAATTGACCACCTAGGCAAACGACTTCCAGAACGGCTCTGCTGCCCTAGTACCCCGATTTGGGAATGGAGAAATGCTGCATCCTTGTGGCCGTTTCCCACAACAGCAGCTTTAAATCCACTGCAAAAGGTCACTAAATGTTCACCAATTGCAGTTCTGTAAATGACACCTGCCCTCCAAAAAATACTGAGGTCGAAAATCGACCAAAAAATTCTAGAGTGCAACCTTCCAAAAAGAAAATTTGAAGAGGTATATTATACTCACACTCTTTTTCTTTTTTCTTTTAACAGAAAAGCAAAAGGCGTGGAAAAATGATGAATTGTAGGAATTTTTACAGACATGTAAACCCAAATTACAAAAACCTATCAGCTCACCCCAGTCAGAATGGCCATCAACAAAAATGCTGCAAACAAGAAATGCTGACGTGATTGTGGAGAAATGCGTACCCTCGATTCTAAGGGGGACGTGGTAAGAGCCACTAATGACAGCACAATTGAGGTGCCTTGAAAAGGTAAACGTTGAGCTACCATACCAGTCAATCAATCATACCCACTGCTGGGTCTATCACCTGAGAGAATGAAAATCAAAAATCGCAGGCTGGCAATCCTGCACTCCAGCAATATTTACCATAGGCAACGCTTGGAAGCAACGAAAATGTCCATCAACAGAGGAATGCACCAAGAAGAAGTGGTCCATGTACACAATGGAATATTAGCCATGGAAAACATTGAAGCACTGCTCTTTGAGGCACCATAGATGAGCCTGGAGATAATCACAAAACATGAAGTAGGTCGGAAAGCAAAAGACCTATATCCCATATTATCACGTACGGCATTATCTAATAACTGACACAGATGAACATATTTCCAAAGAGAAAGACACTCACAGGCGTAGAAAACAAACTATGCTCATCTAAAAGGAAAGGAGGGGGGAAATTGAGAAATGAAGATTAGTGTGACTATACATATACAAATACATATTATATACATGTATCAAAAAGACCGAACATATAGCAAGGGAGGTCGACGGAACACTGTAATATTTTACATGGGAAGAGGATCTGTACATTAATAGACATACATAATGTACAAATGAACCAGATTGTGTACACCTAGGACAAACAATTTTCTAAACTTTACCCAGATTAAAAAAATTTTAAAAACCAAGAAGAAGTAATGAGACATAAACTTATGGGGATTTCTCCTGGCAAATTCCATTCTAATTTACAACCTAGGACAATGACTTCCAGAAAGGCTCTGCTGCCCTAGTACCCAGATTGGGGAATGGAGAAATGCTACCTCCTTGTGGACGTTTCCCACAACAGCAGCTTTGAACCCACTGCAAAAGGTCACTAAATTTTCACCAACTTGCAGTTCTGTAAATGGCGCCTGCCCTCCAGAAAATTTCTGGGGTCAAAAATCGACCAAAAAATTCAGAAGAGGGCAACCTTCGAAGAAGACAATTTCAAGAGCTATATTGTACTCACGGTTTTTTCTTTTAAGAGAAAAGAAAAAGGCGTAGGAATATGATGAATTTTAAAAATTTTAATGACATGCATACCCATATTACAAAAACCTATCAGCTCGCAGCAGTCACAATGGCCATTAGGAAAAGTGCTGCAAAAAATAAACGGTGACGGGAGTGTGGAGAAATGCGTACCCTCGGTGGTAAGGGGGGGCATGTAAAGAGCCAATAATGAAAACACAATGTAGGTGCTTTGAAAAGGGAAACATTGAGCTACCAGTCAATCAATCACAACCACTGCTTGGCCTATCACCTGAGAAAATGAGAATCAAAAAGTCACAGGCTGGCAAACCTGTACGCCAGCAATATTTACCATAGCCAACACTTGGAAGCAATGAAAATGTCCATCAACCGAGGAATGCACCAAGAAGAAGTGGTCCACGTACACAATGGAATATTACTCTAATTAATAATAAATATAAATTAAATTTAAAAACAAAGAAAAGCAAGGAGACATCAACATTTGTGGGTTTATCCGGGCACATTGCACTCTAATTTATAACCGAAGAACACCACGGACCGGTAGGTCTGTTTCCCTAGTAGCAGCAAGGGGAACGTAGAAAGGCTGCCGCTCTCTGGCCGTTACCTGCAAAAGCAGGTTTAAAGCCTGAGCTAATGGTCACTTCATATGAACAAGTACTGCAGGGCTGTAAATGAAACCTGCCCTCAAAATGTCTTGAGGGAGATAATGGCCAAAATATTTCAAATGGTGACACATACTTTAAGAAAACACTTTGAAGAAATAAGCTCCAATCACAGCTGGAAAAATAAAAAGGACATGTCTTAAAGCTCAATTTCAACGCATTATGAGACACATGCAAATTCAACCACAAAGAGGTATCAGCTCACACCACTCAGAATAACCATCAGCAAAAACTACAAAGAATAAATGCTGAAGGTGCTGGGAAGAAATGCATACCCTCCACTTTAAGTGGGACGTAACCTGGAAAGAGCCACTAAAGAGAAAAGAATAGAGGTGCCTTTAAAAGGTAAACATTGAGCTACCATATGATCCAGCAGACCTATTCCTGGACCTATAACCTAAGAAGACAGAATTGGAAGGACACAGGTACGCAAATCTGCATTGCATAGTATAACAATGGCCAAGATACGGAAGTAACCAAAAAGTCCAACGACAGATGGGTGGACAAAGAAAAACTGCTACATGTACAGATGGAATATGAGCTAGGGAAAAAATGAAACAATGCCATTTGCAGCACCATAGATGAGTCTAGAAGTAATCACGCAACTTGGAGTAAGTGAGAAAGCGAAAGACACATATCCTATCATATCACATATAGGTGTTACCTAAAAAATGATACAAACAAAGGTATTTCCACAGAGAAACACTATCATAGATTCATGAAAAAAAATCTTATGGTTCACCAAAAGGAAAGGTGTGAAGATTGGATACATTACCGTATTGAGGTGAACAGAGAGATACAAACAAATGTGAAATATATAATCACCAAAGACCTACGCAATACCAAGAGAAGACTACTCAACATTGTGTCGTAATCTACATGGGAAAAGGATCCGAAGAAAAATAGATATATGTATATGTGTGAAAGAACCACATCTTGCACACCTAGAACAAACAAAACATTGTAATCAAGTTTGCTGTGAAAAAAAATAAAAATTAAGTTAAAAATACCAACAAGAAGTAATGAGACATAAACTTAAAGGGCTTTTTCCTCGCATATTCCATTCTAATTTACAACCTAGAACACCACTTCCAGTAAGGCTCTGTTGCCCTAGTAACCAGATTTGGTAAAGGAGAAATGCTGCCGCCTTGTGGCCGATTCCCGCAACAGCAGCTTTTAACCCACAGCTAATGGTCACTTACCATTCATTCACAAGGACGCAGGGCTGTAAAGGACACCTGCCCTCAAAATTGTGCTGAGGTAGGGAATGGATAAAAAAAATTCAAAACAGGCAAAATGTTCACGAAGCTAGTATGAAGAGGTAAGTTTTACTCACTCTCTTTTTAAAGAAAGGGAAATGGATAAAAGCTCAACCTCAGGAAGTATTAGACTCATGCAATCTAATCTACGAAAAGTTCTCAACTCACACCCGTCGACTGACCATTGGCAAAAAGTCTACAAACAGTCAATGCTGAAGAGGTTTTAGAGAACTGTGTACCCTCTAGCTGCTGGTGAGATGTAAAAGGGTTAAACGCTAATAATGAGAACAGAAAGGAGCTGCGTTGAAAAGGAAAAATTGAGGTACCATTCAATCCAGCAGGCGCACCAATGGGCCTCTCACCTGAGAAGACCAGAATGAAGAAGACCCGGGCTGCAAAAGCTGCACTGCAGCCTTATTCACAATAGACAAGACAGTGAAGCAACCAAAATGTCCATCAACAGATGAAAGGAAAAGGAAGAAGCGGCCCATGTACACAATGAATACTAGCCATGGAAAACAATGAAACACTGCTCTTTGAGGCACCATAGATGATCTTGGAGATAATCACAGAACATGAGGTAAGTCGGAAAGCAAAAGTCCTATATCCCATGATATCACTTATAGGCGTTCTCTAATAACTGACACAAATGAACATATTTCCACAGAGAAAGTCCATCACAGACTTATTAAAAAAAAAACTATGCTTATCTAAAAGGAAAGGTGGGGGAATGGATAAATGAAGATTAGCGTTACCATATGTATACAAATACATATTATATAAATATATCAAAAAGACCGACCATATAGCAAGGAAGGTTTACGGAACACTCTGTAATAATTTACACGGGAAGAGGATCTCTACATAAATAGGTATATAGAATATGTAGATGAACCAGAGTGTGTACACCTTGGACAAGCAACATTCTAACCATTACCCCAATTGAAAAAATTAAAACAACGAACTAGGAGTAATGAGACATAAACTTATGGGGGGTTTTCCTGGCACATTCCATTCAAATTGACCACCTAGGCAAACGACTTCCAGAACGGGCTCTGCTGCCCTAGTACCCCGATTTGGGAATGGAGAAATGCTGCATCCTTGTGGCCGTTTCCCACAACAGCAGCTTTAAACCCACTGCAAAAGGTCACTAAATGTTCACCAATTGCAGTTCTGTAAATGACACCTGCCCTCCAAAAAATACTGAGGTCGAAAATCGACCAAAAAATTCTAGAGTGCAACCTTCCAAAAAGAAAATTTGAAGAGGTATATTATACTCACACTCTTTTTTCTTTTAACAGAAAAGCAAAAGGCGTGGAAAAATGATGAATTGTAGGAATTTTTACAGACATGTAAACCCAAATTACAAAAACCTATCAGCTCACCCCAGTCAGAATGGCCATCAACAAAAATGCTGCAAACAAGAAATGCTGACGTGATTGTGGAGAAATGCGTACCCTCGATTCTAAGGGGGACGTGGTAAGAGCCACTAATGACAGCACAATTGAGGTGCCTTGAAAAGGTAAACGTTGAGCTACCATACCAGTCAATCAATCATACCCACTGCTGGGTCTATCACCTGAGAGAATGAAAATCAAAAATCGCAGGCTGGCAATCCTGCACTCCAGCAATATTTACCATAGGCAACACTTGGAAACAACGAAAATGTCCATCAACAGAGGAATGCACCAAGAAGAAGTGGTCCATGTACACAATGGAATATTAGCCATGGAAAACATTGAAGTACTGCTCTTTGAGGCACCATAGATGAGCCTGGAGATAATCACAAAACATGAAGTAGGTCGGAAAGCAAAAGACCTATATCCCATATTATCACGTACGGCATTATCTAATAACTGACACAGATGAACATATTTCCAAAGAGAAAGACACTCACAGGCGTAGAAAACAAACTATGCTCATCTAAAAGGAAAGGAGGGGGGAAATTGAGAAATGAAGATTAGTGTGACTATACATATACAAATACATATTATATACATGTATCAAAAAGACCGAACATATAGCAAGGGAGGTCGACGGAACACTGTAATATTTTACATGGGAAGAGGATCTGTACATTAATAGACATACATAATGTACAAATGAACCAGATTGTGTACACCTAGGACAAACAATTTTCTAAACTTTACCCAGATTAAAAAAATTTTAAAAACCAAGAAGAAGTAATGAGACATAAACTTATGGGGATTTCTCCTGGCAAATTCCATTCTAATTTACAACCTAGGACAATGACTTCCAGAAAGGCTCTGCTGCCCTAGTACCCAGATTGGGGAATGGAGAAATGCTACCTCCTTGTGGACGTTTCCCACAACAGCAGCTTTGAACCCACTGCAAAAGGTCACTAAATTTTCACCAACTTGCAGTTCTGTAAATGGCGCCTGCCCTCCAGAAAATTTCTGGGGTCAAAAATCGACCAAAAAATTCAGAAGAGGGCAACCTTCGAAGAAGACAATTTCAAGAGCTATATTGTACTCACGGTTTTTTCTTTTAAGAGAAAAGAAAAAGGCGTAGGAATATGATGAATTTTAAAAATTTTAATGACATGCATACCCATATTACAAAAACCTATCAGCTCGCAGCAGTCACAATGGCCATTAGGAAAAGTGCTGCAAAAAATAAACGGTGACGGGAGTGTGGAGAAATGCGTACCCTCGGTGGTAAGGGGGGGCATGTAAAGAGCCAATAATGAAAACACAATGTAGGTGCTTTGAAAAGGGAAACATTGAGCTACCAGTCAATCAATCACAACCACTGCTTGGCCTATCACCTGAGAAAATGAGAATCAAAAAGTCACAGGCTGGCAAACCTGTACGCCAGCAATATTTACCATAGCCAACACTTGGAAGCAATGAAAATGTCCATCAACCGAGGAATGCACCAAGAAGAAGTGGTCCACGTACACAATGGAATATTACTCTAATTAATAATAAATATAAATTAAATTTAAAAACAAAGAAAAGCAAGGAGACATCAACATTTGTGGGTTTATCCGGGCACATTGCACTCTAATTTATAACCGAAGAACACCACGGACCGGTAGGTCTGTTTCCCTAGTAGCAGCAAGGGGAACGTAGAAAGGCTGCCGCTCTCTGGCCGTTACCTGCAAAAGCAGGTTTAAAGCCTGAGCTAATGGTCACTTCATATGAACAAGTACTGCAGGGCTGTAAATGAAACCTGCCCTCAAAATGTCTTGAGGGAGATCATGGCCAAAATATTTCAAACGGTGACACATACTTTAAGAAAACACTTTGAAGAAATAAGCTCCAATCACAGCTGGAAAAATAAAAAGGACAAGTCTTAAAGCTCAATTTCAACGCATTATGAGACACATGCAAATTCAACCACAAAGAGGTATCAGCTCACACCACTCAGAATAACCATCAGCAAAAACTACAAAGAATAAATGCTGAAGGTGCTGGGAAGAAATACATACCCTCCACTTTAAGTGGGACGTAACCTGGAAAGAGCCACTAAAGAGATCAGAATAGAGGTGCCTTTAAAAGGTAAACATTGAGCTACCATATGATCCAGCAGACCTATTCCTGGACCTATAACCTAAGAAGACAGAATTGGAAGGACACAGGCACGCAAATCTGCATTGCACAGTATTACAATGGCCAAGATATGGAAGTAACCAAAAAGTCCACCGACAGATGGGTGGACAAAGAAGAACTGCTACCTGTACAGATGGAATATGAGCTAGTGAAAAAATGAAACAATGCCATTTGCAGCACCATAGATGAGTCTAGAAGTAATCACGCAACTCGGAGTAAGTGAGAAAGCGAAAGACACATAGCCTATCATATCACATATAGGTGTTACCTAAAAAATGATACAGACAAAGGTATTTCCACAGAGAAACACTATCATAGATTCATTAAAAAAACTTATGGTTCACCAAATGGAAAGGTGTGAGGATTGGATACATTACCATATTGAGGTTAACAGAGAGACACAAACACACGTGAAATACATAATCACCAAAGACCTACGCAATACCAAGAGAAGACTACTCAACACTGTGTCATAACCTACATGGGAAAAGGATCCGAAGAAGAATAGATATATGTATATGTGTGAAAGAACCACATCTTGCACACCTAGAACAAACAAAACATTGTAATCAAGTTTGCTGTGATAAAAAATAAAAATTAAGTTAAAAATACCAACAAGAAGTAATGAGACATAAACTTAAAGGGCTTTTGCCTCGCACATTCCATTCTAATTTGCAACCTAGAACACCACTTCCAGTAAGGCTCTGTTGCCCTAGTAACCAGATTTGGTAAAGGAGAAATGCTGCCGCCTTGTGGCCGATTCCCGCAAGAGCAGCTTTTAACCCACAGCTAATGGTCACTTACCATTCATTCACAAGGACGCAGGGCTGTAAAGGACACCTGCCCTCAAAATTGTGCTGAGGTAGGGAATGGATAAAAAAAATTCAAAACAGGCAAAATGTTCACGAAGCTAGTATGAAGAGGTAAATTTTACTCACTCTCTTTTTAAAGAAAGGGAAATGGATAAAAGCTCAACCTCAGGAAGTATTAGACTCATGCAATCTAATCTACGAAAAGTTTTCAACTCACACCCGTCGACTGACCATTGGCAAAAAGTCTACAAACAGTCAATGCTGAAGAGGTTTTAGAGAACTGTGTACCCTCTAGCTGCTGGTGAGATGTAAAAGGGTTAAACGCTAATAATGAGAACAGAAAGGAGCTGCGTTGAAAAGGAAAAATTGAGGTACCATTCAATCCAGCAGGCGCACCAATGGGCCTCTCACCTGAGAAGACCAGAATGAAGAAGACCCGGGCTGCAAAAGCTGCACTGCAGCCTTATTCACAATAGACAAGACAGTGAAGCAACCAAAATGTCCATCAACAGATGAAAGGAAAAGGAAGAAGCGGCCCATGTACACAATGAATACTAGCCATGGAAAACAATGAAACACTGCTCTTTGAGGCACCATAGATGATCTTGGAGATAATCACAGAACATGAGGTAAGTCGGAAAGCAAAAGTCCTATATCCCATGATATCACTTATAGGCGTTCTCTAATAACTGACACAAATGAACATATTTCCACAGAGAAAGTCCATCACAGACTTATTAAAAAAAAAAACTATGCTTATCTAAAAGGAAAGGTGGGGGAATGGATAAATGAAGATTAGCGTTACCATATGTATACAAATACATATTATATACATATATCAAAAAGACCGACCATATAGCAAGGAAGGTTTACGGAACACTCTGTAATAATTTACACGGGAAGAGGATCTCTACATAAATAGGTATATAGAATATGTAGATGAACCAGAGTGTGTACACCTTGGACAAGCAACATTCTAACCATTACCCCAATTGAAAAAATTAAAACAACGAACTAGGAGTAATGAGACATAAACTTATGGGGGGTTTTCCTGGCACATTCCATTCAAATTGACCACCTAGGCAAACGACTTCCAGAACGGCTCTGCTGCCCTAGTACCCCGATTTGGGAATGGAGAAATGCTGCATCCTTGTGGCCGTTTCCCACAACAGCAGCTTTAAACCCACTGCAAAAGGTCACTAAATGTTCACCAATTGCAGTTCTGTAAATGACACCTGCCCTCCAAAAAATACTGAGGTCGAAAATCGACCAAAAAATTCTAGAGTGCAACCTTCCAAAAAGAAAATTTGAAGAGGTATATTATACTCACACTCTTTTTCTTTTTTCTTTTAACAGAAAAGCAAAAGGCGTGGAAAAATGATGAATTGTAGGAATTTTTACAGACATGTAAACCCAAATTACAAAAACCTATCAGCTCACCCCAGTCAGAATGGCCATCAACAAAAATGCTGCAAACAAGAAATGCTGACGTGATTGTGGAGAAATGCGTACCCTCGATTCTAAGGGGGACGTGGTAAGAGCCACTAATGACAGCACAATTGAGGTGCCTTGAAAAGGTAAACGTTGAGCTACCATACCAGTCAATCAATCATACCCACTGCTGGGTCTATCACCTGAGAGAATGAAAATCAAAAATCGCAGGCTGGCAATCCTGCACTCCAGCAATATTTACCATAGGCAACGCTTGGAAGCAACGAAAATGTCCATCAACAGAGGAATGCACCAAGAAGAAGTGGTCCATGTACACAATGGAATATTAGCCATGGAAAACATTGAAGCACTGCTCTTTGAGGCACCATAGATGAGCCTGGAGATAATCACAAAACATGAAGTAGGTCGGAAAGCAAAAGACCTATATCCCATATTATCACGTACGGCATTATCTAATAACTGACACAGATGAACATATTTCCAAAGAGAAAGACACTCACAGGCGTAGAAAACAAACTATGCTCATCTAAAAGGAAAGGAGGGGGGAAATTGAGAAATGAAGATTAGTGTGACTATACATATACAAATACATATTATATACATGTATCAAAAAGACCGAACATATAGCAAGGGAGGTCGACGGAACACTGTAATATTTTACATGGGAAGAGGATCTGTACATTAATAGACATACATAATGTACAAATGAACCAGATTGTGTACACCTAGGACAAACAATTTTCTAAACTTTACCCAGATTAAAAAAATTTTAAAAACCAAGAAGAAGTAATGAGACATAAACTTATGGGGATTTCTCCTGGCAAATTCCATTCTAATTTACAACCTAGGACAATGACTTCCAGAAAGGCTCTGCTGCCCTAGTACCCAGATTGGGGAATGGAGAAATGCTACCTCCTTGTGGACGTTTCCCACAACAGCAGCTTTGAACCCACTGCAAAAGGTCACTAAATTTTCACCAACTTGCAGTTCTGTAAATGGCGCCTGCCCTCCAGAAAATTTCTGGGGTCAAAAATCGACCAAAAAATTCAGAAGAGGGCAACCTTCGAAGAAGACAATTTCAAGAGCTATATTGTACTCACGGTTTTTTCTTTTAAGAGAAAAGAAAAAGGCGTAGGAATATGATGAATTTTAAAAATTTTAATGACATGCATACCCATATTACAAAAACCTATCAGCTCGCAGCAGTCACAATGGCCATTAGGAAAAGTGCTGCAAAAAATAAACGGTGACGGGAGTGTGGAGAAATGCGTACCCTCGGTGGTAAGGGGGGGCATGTAAAGAGCCAATAATGAAAACACAATGTAGGTGCTTTGAAAAGGGAAACATTGAGCTACCAGTCAATCAATCACAACCACTGCTTGGCCTATCACCTGAGAAAATGAGAATCAAAAAGTCACAGGCTGGCAAACCTGTACGCCAGCAATATTTACCATAGCCAACACTTGGAAGCAATGAAAATGTCCATCAACCGAGGAATGCACCAAGAAGAAGTGGTCCACGTACACAATGGAATATTACTCTAATTAATAATAAATATAAATTAAATTTAAAAACAAAGAAAAGCAAGGAGACATCAACATTTGTGGGTTTATCCGGGCACATTGCACTCTAATTTATAACCGAAGAACACCACGGACCGGTAGGTCTGTTTCCCTAGTAGCAGCAAGGGGAACGTAGAAAGGCTGCCGCTCTCTGGCCGTTACCTGCAAAAGCAGGTTTAAAGCCTGAGCTAATGGTCACTTCATATGAACAAGTACTGCAGGGCTGTAAATGAAACCTGCCCTCAAAATGTCTTGAGGGAGATAATGGCCAAAATATTTCAAATGGTGACACATACTTTAAGAAAACACTTTGAAGAAATAAGCTCCAATCACAGCTGGAAAAATAAAAAGGACATGTCTTAAAGCTCAATTTCAACGCATTATGAGACACATGCAAATTCAACCACAAAGAGGTATCAGCTCACACCACTCAGAATAACCATCAGCAAAAACTACAAAGAATAAATGCTGAAGGTGCTGGGAAGAAATGCATACCCTCCACTTTAAGTGGGACGTAACCTGGAAAGAGCCACTAAGGAGAACGGAATAGAATTGCCTTTTAAAGGTAAACATTGAGCTACCATATGATCCAGCAGACCTATTCCTGGACCTATAACCTAAGAAGACAGAATTGGAAGGACACAGGTACGCAAATCTGCATTGCATAGTATAACAATGGCCAAGATACGGAAGTAACCAAAAAGTCCAACGACAGATGGGTGGACAAAGAAAAACTGCTACATGTACAGATGGAATATGAGCTAGGGAAAAAATGAAACAATGCCATTTGCAGCACCATAGATGAGTCTAGAAGTAATCACGCAACTTGGAGTAAGTGAGAAAGCGAAAGACACATATCCTATCATATCACATATAGGTGTTACCTAAAAAATGATACAAACAAAGGTATTTCCACAGAGAAACACTATCATAGATTCATGAAAAAAAATCTTATGGTTCACCAAAAGGAAAGGTGTGAAGATTGGATACATTACCGTATTGAGGTGAACAGAGAGATACAAACAAATGTGAAATATATAATCACCAAAGACCTACGCAATACCAAGAGAAGACTACTCAACATTGTGTCGTAATCTACATGGGAAAAGGATCCGAAGAAAAATAGATATATGTATATGTGTGAAAGAACCACATCTTGCACACCTAGAACAAACAAAACATTGTAATCAAGTTTGCTGTGAAAAAAAATAAAAATTAAGTTAAAAATACCAACAAGAAGTAATGAGACATAAACTTAAAGGGCTTTTTCCTCGCACATTCCATTCTAATTTACCACCTAGAACTCCACTTCCAGTAAGGCTCTGTTGCCCTAGTAACCAGATTTGGTAAAGGAGAAATGCTGCCGCCTTGTGGCCGATTCCCGCAACAGCAGCTTTTAACCCACAGCTAATGGTCACTTACCATTCACAAGGACTCAGGGCTGTAAAGGACACCTGCCCTCAAAATTGTGCTGAGGTAGGGAATGGATAAAAAAAAATTCAAAACAGGCAAAATTTTCAAGAAGATAGTATGAAGAGGTAAGTTTTACTCACTCTCTTTTTAAAGAAAGGAAAATGGATAAAAGCTCCACCTCAGGAAGTATTAGACTCATGCTATCTAACCTACAAAAAGTTTTCAACTCACACCAGTCGACTGACCATTGGCAAAAAGTCTACAAACAATCAATGCTGAAGAGGTTTTAGAGAACTGTGTACCCTCCAGCTGCTGGTGAGATGTAAAAGGGTTAAACGCTAATAATGAGAACAGAAAGAAGCTGCGTTGAAAAGGAAAAATAGAGGTACCATTCAATCCAGCAGGCGAACCAATGGGCTCTTCACCTAAGAAGACCAGAATGAAGAAGACCAGGGCTGCAAAAGCTGCACTGCAGGCTTATTCACAATAGACAAGACAGTGAAGCAACCAAAATGTCCATCAACAGATGAAAGGATAAAGAAGAAGCGGTCCATGTGCATAATGAATACTAGCCATGGAAAACAATGAAACACTGCTCTTTGAGGCACCATAGATGATCTTGGAGATAATCACAGAACATGAGGTAAGTCGGAAAGCAAAAGTCCTATATCCTATGATATCACTTATACGCGTTCTCTAATAACTGACACAAATGAACATATTTCCACAGAGAAAGTCAATCACAGACTTATTAAAAAAAACTATGCTTATCTAAAAGGAAAGGTGGGGGGAATGGATAAATGAAGATTTGCGTTACCATAGGTATACAAATACATATTATATACATATATCAAAAAGAACGACCATATAGCAAGGAAGGTTTACGGAACACTCTGTAATAATTTACACGGGAAGAGGATCTCTACATAAATAGGTATATAGAATATGTAGATGAACCAGAGTGTGTACACCTTGGACAAGCAACATTCTAACCATTACCCCAATTGAAAAAATTAAAACAACGAACTAGGAGTAATGAGACATAAACTTATGGGGGGTTCTCCTGGCACATTCCATTCAAATTTACAACCTAGGCAAACGACTTCCAGAACGGCTCTGCTGCCCTAGTACCCAGATTTGGGAATGGAGAAATGCTGCATCCTTGTGGTCGTTTCCCACAACAGCAGCTTTAAACCCACTGCAAAAGGTCACTAAATATTCACCAATTGCAGGTCTGTAAATGACACCCGCCCTCCAAAATATACTGAGGTCGAAAATCGACCAAAAAACTCTAGAGTGCAACCTTCCAAAAAGAAAATTTGAAGAGGTATATTATACTCACACTTTTTTTCTTTTAACAGAAAAGAAAAAGGCGTGGAAAAATGATGAATTGTAGGAATTTTTACAGACATGTAAACCCAAATTACAAAAACCTATCAGCTCACACCAGTCAGAATGACCATCAACAAAAATGCTGCAAACAATAAATGCTGACGTGATTGTGGAGAGATGCGTACCCTCGATTCTAAGGGGGGACGCAGTAAGAGCCACTAATGAAAGCACAATTGAGGTGCCTTGAAAAGGTAAACGTTGAGCTACCATACCAGTCAATCAATCATACCCACTGCTGGGTCTATCACCTGAGAGAATGAAAATCAAAAATCGCAGGCTGGCAATCCTGCACTCCAGCAATATTTACCATAGGCAACGCTTGGAAGCAACGAAAATGTCCATCAACAGAGGAATGCACCAAGAAGAAGTGGTCCATGTACACAATGGAATATTAGCCATGGAAAACATTGAAGCACTGCTCTTTGAGGCACCATAGATGAGCCTGGAGATAATCACAAAACATGAAGTAGGTCGGAAAGCAAAAGACCTATATCCCATATTATCACGTACGGCATTATCTAATAACTGACACAGATGAACATATTTCCAAAGAGAAAGACACTCACAGGCGTAGAAAACAAACTATGCTCATCTAAAAGGAAAGGAGGGGGGAAATTGAGAAATGAAGATTAGTGTGACTATACATATACAAATACATATTATATACATGTATCAAAAAGACCGAACATATAGCAAGGGAGGTCGACGGAACACTGTAATATTTTACATGGGAAGAGGATCTGTACATTAATAGACATACATAATGTACAAATGAACCAGATTGTGTACACCTAGGACAAACAATTTTCTAAACTTTACCCAGATTAAAAAAATTTTAAAAACCAAGAAGAAGTAATGAGACATAAACTTATGGGGATTTCTCCTGGCAAATTCCATTCTAATTTACAACCTAGGACAATGACTTCCAGAAAGGCTCTGCTGCCCTAGTACCCAGATTGGGGAATGGAGAAATGCTACCTCCTTGTGGACGTTTCCCACAACAGCAGCTTTGAACCCACTGCAAAAGGTCACTAAATTTTCACCAACTTGCAGTTCTGTAAATGGCGCCTGCCCTCCAGAAAATTTCTGGGGTCAAAAATCGACCAAAAAATTCAGAAGAGGGCAACCTTCGAAGAAGACAATTTCAAGAGCTATATTGTACTCACGGTTTTTTCTTTTAAGAGAAAAGAAAAAGGCGTAGGAATATGATGAATTTTAAAAATTTTAATGACATGCATACCCATATTACAAAAACCTATCAGCTCGCAGCAGTCACAATGGCCATTAGGAAAAGTGCTGCAAAAAATAAACGGTGAAGGGAGTGTGGAGAAATGCATACCCTCGGTGGTAAGGGGGGGCATGTAAAGAGCCACTAATGAAAACACAATGTAGGTGCTTTGAAAAGGGAAACATTGAGCTACCAGTCAATCAATCACAACCACTGCTTGGCCTATCACCTGAGAAAATGAGAATCAAAAAGTCACAGGCTGGCAAACCTGTACGCCAGCAATATTTACCATAGCCAACACTTGGAAGCAATGAAAATGTCCATCAACCGAGGAATGCACCAAGAAGAAGTGGTCCACGTACACAATGGAATATTACTCTAATTAATAATAAATATAAATTAAATTTAAAAACAAAGAAAAGCAAGGAGACATCAACATTTGTGGGTTTATCCGGGCACATTGCACTCTAATTTATAACCGAAGAACACCACGGACCGGTAGGTCTGTTTCCCTAGTAGCAGCAAGGGGAACGTAGAAAGGCTGCCGCTCTCTGGCCGTTACCTGCAAAAGCAGGTTTAAAGCCTGAGCTAATGGTCACTTCATATGAACAAGTACTGCAGGGCTGTAAATGAAACCTGCCCTCAAAATGTCTTGAGGGAGATCATGGCCAAAATATTTCAAACGGTGACACATACTTTAAGAAAACACTTTGAAGAAATAAGCTCCAATCACAGCTGGAAAAATAAAAAGGACAAGTCTTAAAGCTCAATTTCAACGCATTATGAGACACATGCAAATTCAACCACAAAGAGGTATCAGCTCACACCACTCAGAATAACCATCAGCAAAAACTACAAAGAATAAATGCTGAAGGTGCTGGGAAGAAATACATACCCTCCACTTTAAGTGGGACGTAACCTGGAAAGAGCCACTAAAGAGATCAGAATAGAGGTGCCTTTAAAAGGTAAACATTGAGCTACCATATGATCCAGCAGACCTATTCCTGGACCTATAACCTAAGAAGACAGAATTGGAAGGACACAGGCACGCAAATCTGCATTGCACAGTATTACAATGGCCAAGATATGGAAGTAACCAAAAAGTCCACCGACAGATGGGTGGACAAAGAAGAACTGCTACCTGTACAGATGGAATATGAGCTAGTGAAAAAATGAAACAATGCCATTTGCAGCACCATAGATGAGTCTAGAAGTAATCACGCAACTCGGAGTAAGTGAGAAAGCGAAAGACACATAGCCTATCATATCGCATATAGGTGTTACCTAAAAAATGATACAGACAAAGGTATTTCCACAGAGAAACACTATCATAGATTCATTAAAAAAACTTATGGTTCACCAAATGGAAAGGTGTGAGGATTGGATACATTACCATATTGAGGTTAACAGAGAGACACAAACACACGTGAAATACATAATCACCAAAGACCTACGCAATACCAAGAGAAGACTACTCAACACTGTGTCATAACCTACATGGGAAAAGGATCCGAAGAAGAATAGATATATGTATATGTGTGAAAGAACCACATCTTGCACACCTAGAACAAACAAAACATTGTAATCAAGTTTGCTGTGATAAAAAATAAAAATTAAGTTAAAAATACCAACAAGAAGTAATGAGACATAAACTTAAAGGGCTTTTGCCTCGCACATTCCATTCTAATTTGCAACCTAGAACACCACTTCCAGTAAGGCTCTGTTGCCCTAGTAACCAGATTTGGTAAAGGAGAAATGCTGCCGCCTTGTGGCCGATTCCCGCAAGAGCAGCTTTTAACCCACAGCTAATGGTCACTTACCATTCATTCACAAGGACGCAGGGCTGTAAAGGACACCTGCCCTCAAAATTGTGCTGAGGTAGGGAATGGATAAAAAAAATTCAAAACAGGCAAAATGTTCACAAAGCTAGTATGAAGAGGTAAGTTTTACTCACTCTCTTTTTAAAGAAAGGGAAATGGATAAAAGCTCAACCTCAGGAAGTATTAGACTCATGCAATCTAATCTACGAAAAGTTTTCAACTCACACCCGTCGACTGACCATTGGCAAAAAGTCTACAGTCAATGCTGAAGAGGTTTTAGAGAACTGTGTACCCTCTAGCTGCTGGTGAGATGTAAAAGGGTTAAACGCTAATAATGAGAACAGAAAGGAGCTGCGTTGAAAAGGAAAAATTGAGGTACCATTCAATCCAGCAGGCGCACCAATGGGCCTCTCACCTGAGAAGACCAGAATGAAGAAGACCCGGGCTGCAAAAGCTGCACTGCAGCCTTATTCACAATAGACAAGACAGTGAAGCAACCAAAATGTCCATCAACAGATGAAAGGAAAAGGAAGAAGCGGCCCATGTACACAATGAATACTAGCCATGGAAAACAATGAAACACTGCTCTTTGAGGCACCATAGATGATCTTGGAGATAATCACAGAACATGAGGTAAGTCGGAAAGCAAAAGTCCTATATCCCATGATATCACTTATAGGCGTTCTCTAATAACTGACACAAATGAACATATTTCCACAGAGAAAGTCCATCACAGACTTATTAAAAAAAAAAACTATGCTTATCTAAAAGGAAAGGTGGGGGAATGGATAAATGAAGATTAGCGTTACCATATGTATACAAATACATATTATATACATATATCAAAAAGACCGACCATATAGCAAGGAAGGTTTACGGAACACTCTGTAATAATTTACACGGGAAGAGGATCTCTACATAAATAGGTATATAGAATATGTAGATGAACCAGAGTGTGTACACCTTGGACAAGCAACATTCTAACCATTACCCCAATTGAAAAAATTAAAACAACGAACTAGGAGTAATGAGACATAAACTTATGGGGGGTTTTCCTGGCACATTCCATTCAAATTGACCACCTAGGCAAACGACTTCCAGAACGGCTCTGCTGCCCTAGTACCCCGATTTGGGAATGGAGAAATGCTGCATCCTTGTGGCCGTTTCCCACAACAGCAGCTTTAAATCCACTGCAAAAGGTCACTAAATGTTCACCAATTGCAGTTCTGTAAATGACACCTGCCCTCCAAAAAATACTGAGGTCGAAAATCGACCAAAAAATTCTAGAGTGCAACCTTCCAAAAAGAAAATTTGAAGAGGTATATTATACTCACACTCTTTTTCTTTTTTCTTTTAACAGAAAAGCAAAAGGCGTGGAAAAATGATGAATTGTAGGAATTTTTACAGACATGTAAACCCAAATTACAAAAACCTATCAGCTCACCCCAGTCAGAATGGCCATCAACAAAAATGCTGCAAACAAGAAATGCTGACGTGATTGTGGAGAAATGCGTACCCTCGATTCTAAGGGGGACGTGGTAAGAGCCACTAATGACAGCACAATTGAGGTGCCTTGAAAAGGTAAACGTTGAGCTACCATACCAGTCAATCAATCATACCCACTGCTGGGTCTATCACCTGAGAGAATGAAAATCAAAAATCGCAGGCTGGCAATCCTGCACTCCAGCAATATTTACCATAGGCAACGCTTGGAAGCAACGAAAATGTCCATCAACAGAGGAATGCACCAAGAAGAAGTGGTCCATGTACACAATGGAATATTAGCCATGGAAAACATTGAAGCACTGCTCTTTGAGGCACCATAGATGAGCCTGGAGATAATCACAAAACATGAAGTAGGTCGGAAAGCAAAAGACCTATATCCCATATTATCACGTACGGCATTATCTAATAACTGACACAGATGAACATATTTCCAAAGAGAAAGACACTCACAGGCGTAGAAAACAAACTATGCTCATCTAAAAGGAAAGGAGGGGGGAAATTGAGAAATGAAGATTAGTGTGACTATACATATACAAATACATATTATATACATGTATCAAAAAGACCGAACATATAGCAAGGGAGGTCGACGGAACACTGTAATATTTTACATGGGAAGAGGATCTGTACATTAATAGACATACATAATGTACAAATGAACCAGATTGTGTACACCTAGGACAAACAATTTTCTAAACTTTACCCAGATTAAAAAAATTTTAAAAACCAAGAAGAAGTAATGAGACATAAACTTATGGGGATTTCTCCTGGCAAATTCCATTCTAATTTACAACCTAGGACAATGACTTCCAGAAAGGCTCTGCTGCCCTAGTACCCAGATTGGGGAATGGAGAAATGCTACCTCCTTGTGGACGTTTCCCACAACAGCAGCTTTGAACCCACTGCAAAAGGTCACTAAATTTTCACCAACTTGCAGTTCTGTAAATGGCGCCTGCCCTCCAGAAAATTTCTGGGGTCAAAAATCGACCAAAAAATTCAGAAGAGGGCAACCTTCGAAGAAGACAATTTCAAGAGCTATATTGTACTCACGGTTTTTTCTTTTAAGAGAAAAGAAAAAGGCGTAGGAATATGATGAATTTTAAAAATTTTAATGACATGCATACCCATATTACAAAAACCTATCAGCTCGCAGCAGTCACAATGGCCATTAGGAAAAGTGCTGCAAAAAATAAACGGTGACGGGAGTGTGGAGAAATGCGTACCCTCGGTGGTAAGGGGGGGCATGTAAAGAGCCAATAATGAAAACACAATGTAGGTGCTTTGAAAAGGGAAACATTGAGCTACCAGTCAATCAATCACAACCACTGCTTGGCCTATCACCTGAGAAAATGAGAATCAAAAAGTCACAGGCTGGCAAACCTGTACGCCAGCAATATTTACCATAGCCAACACTTGGAAGCAATGAAAATGTCCATCAACCGAGGAATGCACCAAGAAGAAGTGGTCCACGTACACAATGGAATATTACTCTAATTAATAATAAATATAAATTAAATTTAAAAACAAAGAAAAGCAAGGAGACATCAACATTTGTGGGTTTATCCGGGCACATTGCACTCTAATTTATAACCGAAGAACACCACGGACCGGTAGGTCTGTTTCCCTAGTAGCAGCAAGGGGAACGTAGAAAGGCTGCCGCTCTCTGGCCGTTACCTGCAAAAGCAGGTTTAAAGCCTGAGCTAATGGTCACTTCATATGAACAAGTACTGCAGGGCTGTAAATGAAACCTGCCCTCAAAATGTCTTGAGGGAGATAATGGCCAAAATATTTCAAACGGTGACACATACTTTAAGAAAACACTTTGAAGAAATAAGCTCCAATCACAGCTGGAAAAATAAAAAGGACATGTCTTAAAGCTCAATTTCAACGCATTATGAGACACATGCAAATTCAACCACAAAGAGGTATCAGCTCACACCACTCAGAATAACCATCAGCAAAAACTACAAAGAATAAATGCTGAAGGTGCTGGGAAGAAATGCATACCCTCCACTTTAAGTGGGACGTAACCTGGAAAGAGCCACTAAAGAGAAAAGAATAGAGGTGCCTTTAAAAGGTAAACATTGAGCTACCATATGATCCAGCAGACCTATTCCTGGACCTATAACCTAAGAAGACAGAATTGGAAGGACACAGGTACGCAAATCTGCATTGCATAGTATAACAATGGCCAAGATACGGAAGTAACCAAAAAGTCCAACGACAGATGGGTGGACAAAGAAAAACTGCTACATGTACAGATGGAATATGAGCTAGGGAAAAAATGAAACAATGCCATTTGCAGCACCATAGATGAGTCTAGAAGTAATCACGCAACTTGGAGTAAGTGAGAAAGCGAAAGACACATATCCTATCATATCACATATAGGTGTTACCTAAAAAATGATACAAACAAAGGTATTTCCACAGAGAAACACTATCATAGATTCATGAAAAAAAATCTTATGGTTCACCAAAAGGAAAGGTGTGAAGATTGGATACATTACCGTATTGAGGTGAACAGAGAGATACAAACAAATGTGAAATATATAATCACCAAAGACCTACGCAATACCAAGAGAAGACTACTCAACATTGTGTCGTAATCTACATGGGAAAAGGATCCGAAGAAAAATAGATATATGTATATGTGTGAAAGAACCACATCTTGCACACCTAGAACAAACAAAACATTGTAATCAAGTTTGCTGTGAAAAAAAATAAAAATTAAGTTAAAAATACCAACAAGAAGTAATGAGACATAAACTTAAAGGGCTTTTTCCTCGCATATTCCATTCTAATTTACAACCTAGAACACCACTTCCAGTAAGGCTCTGTTGCCCTAGTAACCAGATTTGGTAAAGGAGAAATGCTGCCGCCTTGTGGCCGATTCCCGCAAGAGCAGCTTTTAACCCACAGCTAATGGTCACTTACCATTCATTCACAAGGACGCAGGGCTGTAAAGGACACCTGCCCTCAA
Source organism: Balaenoptera borealis (assembly GCF_965194805.1). Classification (NCBI taxonomy): domain Eukaryota; kingdom Metazoa; phylum Chordata; class Mammalia; order Artiodactyla; family Balaenopteridae; genus Balaenoptera; species Balaenoptera borealis. The sequence continues at coordinate 102,602,158 of NC_138863.1, read as the reverse complement.
AATTGTGCTGAGGTAGGGAATGGATAAAAAAAATTCAAAACAGGCAAAATGTTCACGAAGCTAGTATGAAGAGGTAAGTTTTACTCACTCTCTTTTTAAAGAAAGGGAAATGGATAAAAGCTCAACCTCAGGAAGTATTAGACTCATGCAATCTAATCTACGAAAAGTTCTCAACTCACACCCGTCGACTGACCATTGGCAAAAAGTCTACAAACAGTCAATGCTGAAGAGGTTTTAGAGAACTGTGTACCCTCTAGCTGCTGGTGAGATGTAAAAGGGTTAAACGCTAATAATGAGAACAGAAAGGAGCTGCGTTGAAAAGGAAAAATTGAGGTACCATTCAATCCAGCAGGCGCACCAATGGGCCTCTCACCTGAGAAGACCAGAATGAAGAAGACCCGGGCTGCAAAAGCTGCACTGCAGCCTTATTCACAATAGACAAGACAGTGAAGCAACCAAAATGTCCATCAACAGATGAAAGGAAAAGGAAGAAGCGGCCCATGTACACAATGAATACTAGCCATGGAAAACAATGAAACACTGCTCTTTGAGGCACCATAGATGATCTTGGAGATAATCACAGAACATGAGGTAAGTCGGAAAGCAAAAGTCCTATATCCCATGATATCACTTATAGGCGTTCTCTAATAACTGACACAAATGAACATATTTCCACAGAGAAAGTCCATCACAGACTTATTAAAAAAAAAAACTATGCTTATCTAAAAGGAAAGGTGGGGGAATGGATAAATGAAGATTAGCGTTACCATATGTATACAAATACATATTATATACATATATCAAAAAGACCGACCATATAGCAAGGAAGGTTTACGGAACACTCTGTAATAATTTACACGGGAAGAGGATCTCTACATAAATAGGTATATAGAATATGTAGATGAACCAGAGTGTGTACACCTTGGACAAGCAACATTCTAACCATTACCCCAATTGAAAAAATTAAAACAACGAACTAGGAGTAATGAGACATAAACTTATGGGGGGTTTTCCTGGCACATTCCATTCAAATTGACCACCTAGGCAAACGACTTCCAGAACGGCTCTGCTGCCCTAGTACCCCGATTTGGGAATGGAGAAATGCTGCATCCTTGTGGCCGTTTCCCACAACAGCAGCTTTAAACCCACTGCAAAAGGTCACTAAATGTTCACCAATTGCAGTTCTGTAAATGACACCTGCCCTCCAAAAAATACTGAGGTCGAAAATCGACCAAAAAATTCTAGAGTGCAACCTTCCAAAAAGAAAATTTGAAGAGGTATATTATACTCACACTCTTTTTCTTTTTTCTTTTAACAGAAAAGCAAAAGGCGTGGAAAAATGATGAATTGTAGGAATTTTTACAGACATGTAAACCCAAATTACAAAAACCTATCAGCTCACCCCAGTCAGAATGGCCATCAACAAAAATGCTGCAAACAAGAAATGCTGACGTGATTGTGGAGAAATGCGTACCCTCGATTCTAAGGGGGACGTGGTAAGAGCCACTAATGACAGCACAATTGAGGTGCCTTGAAAAGGTAAACGTTGAGCTACCATACCAGTCAATCAATCATACCCACTGCTGGGTCTATCACCTGAGAGAATGAAAATCAAAAATCGCAGGCTGGCAATCCTGCACTCCAGCAATATTTACCATAGGCAACGCTTGGAAGCAACGAAAATGTCCATCAACAGAGGAATGCACCAAGAAGAAGTGGTCCATGTACACAATGGAATATTAGCCATGGAAAACATTGAAGCACTGCTCTTTGAGGCACCATAGATGAGCCTGGAGATAATCACAAAACATGAAGTAGGTCGGAAAGCAAAAGACCTATATCCCATATTATCACGTACGGCATTATCTAATAACTGACACAGATGAACATATTTCCAAAGAGAAAGACACTCACAGGCGTAGAAAACAAACTATGCTCATCTAAAAGGAAAGGAGGGGGGAAATTGAGAAATGAAGATTAGTGTGACTATACATATACAAATACATATTATATACATGTATCAAAAAGACCGAACATATAGCAAGGGAGGTCGACGGAACACTGTAATATTTTACATGGGAAGAGGATCTGTACATTAATAGACATACATAATGTACAAATGAACCAGATTGTGTACACCTAGGACAAACAATTTTCTAAACTTTACCCAGATTAAAAAAATTTTAAAAACCAAGAAGAAGTAATGAGACATAAACTTATGGGGATTTCTCCTGGCAAATTCCATTCTAATTTACAACCTAGGACAATGACTTCCAGAAAGGCTCTGCTGCCCTAGTACCCAGATTGGGGAATGGAGAAATGCTACCTCCTTGTGGACGTTTCCCACAACAGCAGCTTTGAACCCACTGCAAAAGGTCACTAAATTTTCACCAACTTGCAGTTCTGTAAATGGCGCCTGCCCTCCAGAAAATTTCTGGGGTCAAAAATCGACCAAAAAATTCAGAAGAGGGCAACCTTCGAAGAAGACAATTTCAAGAGCTATATTGTACTCACGGTTTTTTCTTTTAAGAGAAAAGAAAAAGGCGTAGGAATATGATGAATTTTAAAAATTTTAATGACATGCATACCCATATTACAAAAACCTATCAGCTCGCAGCAGTCACAATGGCCATTAGGAAAAGTGCTGCAAAAAATAAACGGTGACGGGAGTGTGGAGAAATGCGTACCCTCGGTGGTAAGGGGGGGCATGTAAAGAGCCAATAATGAAAACACAATGTAGGTGCTTTGAAAAGGGAAACATTGAGCTACCAGTCAATCAATCACAACCACTGCTTGGCCTATCACCTGAGAAAATGAGAATCAAAAAGTCACAGGCTGGCAAACCTGTACGCCAGCAATATTTACCATAGCCAACACTTGGAAGCAATGAAAATGTCCATCAACCGAGGAATGCACCAAGAAGAAGTGGTCCACGTACACAATGGAATATTACTCTAATTAATAATAAATATAAATTAAATTTAAAAACAAAGAAAAGCAAGGAGACATCAACATTTGTGGGTTTATCCGGGCACATTGCACTCTAATTTATAACCGAAGAACACCACGGACCGGTAGGTCTGTTTCCCTAGTAGCAGCAAGGGGAACGTAGAAAGGCTGCCGCTCTCTGGCCGTTACCTGCAAAAGCAGGTTTAAAGCCTGAGCTAATGGTCACTTCATATGAACAAGTACTGCAGGGCTGTAAATGAAACCTGCCCTCAAAATGTCTTGAGGGAGATAATGGCCAAAATATTTCAAATGGTGACACATACTTTAAGAAAACACTTTGAAGAAATAAGCTCCAATCACAGCTGGAAAAATAAAAAGGACATGTCTTAAAGCTCAATTTCAACGCATTATGAGACACATGCAAATTCAACCACAAAGAGGTATCAGCTCACACCACTCAGAATAACCATCAGCAAAAACTACAAAGAATAAATGCTGAAGGTGCTGGGAAGAAATGCATACCCTCCACTTTAAGTGGGACGTAACCTGGAAAGAGCCACTAAGGAGAACGGAATAGAATTGCCTTTTAAAGGTAAACATTGAGCTACCATATGATCCAGCAGACCTATTCCTGGACCTATAACCTAAGAAGACAGAATTGGAAGGACACAGGTACGCAAATCTGCATTGCATAGTATAACAATGGCCAAGATACGGAAGTAACCAAAAAGTCCAACGACAGATGGGTGGACAAAGAAAAACTGCTACATGTACAGATGGAATATGAGCTAGGGAAAAAATGAAACAATGCCATTTGCAGCACCATAGATGAGTCTAGAAGTAATCACGCAACTTGGAGTAAGTGAGAAAGCGAAAGACACATATCCTATCATATCACATATAGGTGTTACCTAAAAAATGATACAAACAAAGGTATTTCCACAGAGAAACACTATCATAGATTCATGAAAAAAAATCTTATGGTTCACCAAAAGGAAAGGTGTGAAGATTGGATACATTACCGTATTGAGGTGAACAGAGAGATACAAACAAATGTGAAATATATAATCACCAAAGACCTACGCAATACCAAGAGAAGACTACTCAACATTGTGTCGTAATCTACATGGGAAAAGGATCCGAAGAAAAATAGATATATGTATATGTGTGAAAGAACCACATCTTGCACACCTAGAACAAACAAAACATTGTAATCAAGTTTGCTGTGAAAAAAAATAAAAATTAAGTTAAAAATACCAACAAGAAGTAATGAGACATAAACTTAAAGGGCTTTTTCCTCGCACATTCCATTCTAATTTACCACCTAGAACTCCACTTCCAGTAAGGCTCTGTTGCCCTAGTAACCAGATTTGGTAAAGGAGAAATGCTGCCGCCTTGTGGCCGATTCCCGCAACAGCAGCTTTTAACCCACAGCTAATGGTCACTTACCATTCACAAGGACTCAGGGCTGTAAAGGACACCTGCCCTCAAAATTGTGCTGAGGTAGGGAATGGATAAAAAAAAATTCAAAACAGGCAAAATTTTCAAGAAGATAGTATGAAGAGGTAAGTTTTACTCACTCTCTTTTTAAAGAAAGGAAAATGGATAAAAGCTCCACCTCAGGAAGTATTAGACTCATGCTATCTAACCTACAAAAAGTTTTCAACTCACACCAGTCGACTGACCATTGGCAAAAAGTCTACAAACAATCAATGCTGAAGAGGTTTTAGAGAACTGTGTACCCTCCAGCTGCTGGTGAGATGTAAAAGGGTTAAACGCTAATAATGAGAACAGAAAGAAGCTGCGTTGAAAAGGAAAAATAGAGGTACCATTCAATCCAGCAGGCGAACCAATGGGCTCTTCACCTAAGAAGACCAGAATGAAGAAGACCAGGGCTGCAAAAGCTGCACTGCAGGCTTATTCACAATAGACAAGACAGTGAAGCAACCAAAATGTCCATCAACAGATGAAAGGATAAAGAAGAAGCGGTCCATGTGCATAATGAATACTAGCCATGGAAAACAATGAAACACTGCTCTTTGAGGCACCATAGATGATCTTGGAGATAATCACAGAACATGAGGTAAGTCGGAAAGCAAAAGTCCTATATCCTATGATATCACTTATACGCGTTCTCTAATAACTGACACAAATGAACATATTTCCACAGAGAAAGTCAATCACAGACTTATTAAAAAAAACTATGCTTATCTAAAAGGAAAGGTGGGGGGAATGGATAAATGAAGATTTGCGTTACCATAGGTATACAAATACATATTATATACATATATCAAAAAGAACGACCATATAGCAAGGAAGGTTTACGGAACACTCTGTAATAATTTACACGGGAAGAGGATCTCTACATAAATAGGTATATAGAATATGTAGATGAACCAGAGTGTGTACACCTTGGACAAGCAACATTCTAACCATTACCCCAATTGAAAAAATTAAAACAACGAACTAGGAGTAATGAGACATAAACTTATGGGGGGTTCTCCTGGCACATTCCATTCAAATTTACAACCTAGGCAAACGACTTCCAGAACGGCTCTGCTGCCCTAGTACCCAGATTTGGGAATGGAGAAATGCTGCATCCTTGTGGTCGTTTCCCACAACAGCAGCTTTAAACCCACTGCAAAAGGTCACTAAATATTCACCAATTGCAGGTCTGTAAATGACACCCGCCCTCCAAAATATACTGAGGTCGAAAATCGACCAAAAAACTCTAGAGTGCAACCTTCCAAAAAGAAAATTTGAAGAGGTATATTATACTCACACTTTTTTTCTTTTAACAGAAAAGAAAAAGGCGTGGAAAAATGATGAATTGTAGGAATTTTTACAGACATGTAAACCCAAATTACAAAAACCTATCAGCTCACACCAGTCAGAATGACCATCAACAAAAATGCTGCAAACAATAAATGCTGACGTGATTGTGGAGAGATGCGTACCCTCGATTCTAAGGGGGGACGCAGTAAGAGCCACTAATGAAAGCACAATTGAGGTGCCTTGAAAAGGTAAACGTTGAGCTACCATACCAGTCAATCAATCATACCCACTGCTGGGTCTATCACCTGAGAGAATGAAAATCAAAAATCGCAGGCTGGCAATCCTGCACTCCAGCAATATTTACCATAGGCAACGCTTGGAAGCAACGAAAATGTCCATCAACAGAGGAATGCACCAAGAAGAAGTGGTCCATGTACACAATGGAATATTAGCCATGGAAAACATTGAAGCACTGCTCTTTGAGGCACCATAGATGAGCCTGGAGATAATCACAAAACATGAAGTAGGTCGGAAAGCAAAAGACCTATATCCCATATTATCACGTACGGCATTATCTAATAACTGACACAGATGAACATATTTCCAAAGAGAAAGACACTCACAGGCGTAGAAAACAAACTATGCTCATCTAAAAGGAAAGGAGGGGGGAAATTGAGAAATGAAGATTAGTGTGACTATACATATACAAATACATATTATATACATGTATCAAAAAGACCGAACATATAGCAAGGGAGGTCGACGGAACACTGTAATATTTTACATGGGAAGAGGATCTGTACATTAATAGACATACATAATGTACAAATGAACCAGATTGTGTACACCTAGGACAAACAATTTTCTAAACTTTACCCAGATTAAAAAAATTTTAAAAACCAAGAAGAAGTAATGAGACATAAACTTATGGGGATTTCTCCTGGCAAATTCCATTCTAATTTACAACCTAGGACAATGACTTCCAGAAAGGCTCTGCTGCCCTAGTACCCAGATTGGGGAATGGAGAAATGCTACCTCCTTGTGGACGTTTCCCACAACAGCAGCTTTGAACCCACTGCAAAAGGTCACTAAATTTTCACCAACTTGCAGTTCTGTAAATGGCGCCTGCCCTCCAGAAAATTTCTGGGGTCAAAAATCGACCAAAAAATTCAGAAGAGGGCAACCTTCGAAGAAGACAATTTCAAGAGCTATATTGTACTCACGGTTTTTTCTTTTAAGAGAAAAGAAAAAGGCGTAGGAATATGATGAATTTTAAAAATTTTAATGACATGCATACCCATATTACAAAAACCTATCAGCTCGCAGCAGTCACAATGGCCATTAGGAAAAGTGCTGCAAAAAATAAACGGTGAAGGGAGTGTGGAGAAATGCGTACCCTCGGTGGTAAGGGGGGGCATGTAAAGAGCCACTAATGAAAACACAATGTAGGTGCTTTGAAAAGGGAAACATTGAGCTACCAGTCAATCAATCACAACCACTGCTTGGCCTATCACCTGAGAAAATGAGAATCAAAAAGTCACAGGCTGGCAAACCTGTACGCCAGCAATATTTACCATAGCCAACACTTGGAAGCAATGAAAATGTCCATCAACCGAGGAATGCACCAAGAAGAAGTGGTCCACGTACACAATGGAATATTACTCTAATTAATAATAAATATAAATTAAATTTAAAAACAAAGAAAAGCAAGGAGACATCAACATTTGTGGGTTTATCCGGGCACATTGCACTCTAATTTATAACCGAAGAACACCACGGACCGGTAGGTCTGTTTCCCTAGTAGCAGCAAGGGGAACGTAGAAAGGCTGCCGCTCTCTGGCCGTTACCTGCAAAAGCAGGTTTAAAGCCTGAGCTAATGGTCACTTCATATGAACAAGTACTGCAGGGCTGTAAATGAAACCTGCCCTCAAAATGTCTTGAGGGAGATCATGGCCAAAATATTTCAAACGGTGACACATACTTTAAGAAAACACTTTGAAGAAATAAGCTCCAATCACAGCTGGAAAAATAAAAAGGACAAGTCTTAAAGCTCAATTTCAACGCATTATGAGACACATGCAAATTCAACCACAAAGAGGTATCAGCTCACACCACTCAGAATAACCATCAGCAAAAACTACAAAGAATAAATGCTGAAGGTGCTGGGAAGAAATACATACCCTCCACTTTAAGTGGGACGTAACCTGGAAAGAGCCACTAAAGAGATCAGAATAGAGGTGCCTTTAAAAGGTAAACATTGAGCTACCATATGATCCAGCAGACCTATTCCTGGACCTATAACCTAAGAAGACAGAATTGGAAGGACACAGGCACGCAAATCTGCATTGCACAGTATTACAATGGCCAAGATATGGAAGTAACCAAAAAGTCCACCGACAGATGGGTGGACAAAGAAGAACTGCTACCTGTACAGATGGAATATGAGCTAGTGAAAAAATGAAACAATGCCATTTGCAGCACCATAGATGAGTCTAGAAGTAATCACGCAACTCGGAGTAAGTGAGAAAGCGAAAGACACATAGCCTATCATATCGCATATAGGTGTTACCTAAAAAATGATACAGACAAAGGTATTTCCACAGAGAAACACTATCATAGATTCATTAAAAAAACTTATGGTTCACCAAATGGAAAGGTGTGAGGATTGGATACATTACCATATTGAGGTTAACAGAGAGACACAAACACACGTGAAATACATAATCACCAAAGACCTACGCAATACCAAGAGAAGACTACTCAACACTGTGTCATAACCTACATGGGAAAAGGATCCGAAGAAGAATAGATATATGTATATGTGTGAAAGAACCACATCTTGCACACCTAGAACAAACAAAACATTGTAATCAAGTTTGCTGTGATAAAAAATAAAAATTAAGTTAAAAATACCAACAAGAAGTAATGAGACATAAACTTAAAGGGCTTTTGCCTCGCACATTCCATTCTAATTTGCAACCTAGAACACCACTTCCAGTAAGGCTCTGTTGCCCTAGTAACCAGATTTGGTAAAGGAGAAATGCTGCCGCCTTGTGGCCGATTCCCGCAAGAGCAGCTTTTAACCCACAGCTAATGGTCACTTACCATTCATTCACAAGGACGCAGGGCTGTAAAGGACACCTGCCCTCAAAATTGTGCTGAGGTAGGGAATGGATAAAAAAAATTCAAAACAGGCAAAATGTTCACAAAGCTAGTATGAAGAGGTAAGTTTTACTCACTCTCTTTTTAAAGAAAGGGAAATGGATAAAAGCTCAACCTCAGGAAGTATTAGACTCATGCAATCTAATCTACGAAAAGTTCTCAACTCACACCCGTCGACTGACCATTGGCAAAAAGTCTACAAACAGTCAATGCTGAAGAGGTTTTAGAGAACTGTGTACCCTCTAGCTGCTGGTGAGATGTAAAAGGGTTAAACGCTAATAATGAGAACAGAAAGGAGCTGCGTTGAAAAGGAAAAATTGAGGTACCATTCAATCCAGCAGGCGCACCAATGGGCCTCTCACCTGAGAAGACCAGAATGAAGAAGACCCGGGCTGCAAAAGCTGCACTGCAGCCTTATTCACAATAGACAAGACAGTGAAGCAACCAAAATGTCCATCAACAGATGAAAGGAAAAGGAAGAAGCGGCCCATGTACACAATGAATACTAGCCATGGAAAACAATGAAACACTGCTCTTTGAGGCACCATAGATGATCTTGGAGATAATCACAGAACATGAGGTAAGTCGGAAAGCAAAAGTCCTATATCCCATGATATCACTTATAGGCGTTCTCTAATAACTGACACAAATGAACATATTTCCACAGAGAAAGTCCATCACAGACTTATTAAAAAAAAAAAACTATGCTTATCTAAAAGGAAAGGTGGGGGAATGGATAAATGAAGATTAGCGTTACCATATGTATACAAATACATATTATATACATATATCAAAAAGACCGACCATATAGCAAGGAAGGTTTACGGAACACTCTGTAATAATTTACACGGGAAGAGGATCTCTACATAAATAGGTATATAGAATATGTAGATGAACCAGAGTGTGTACACCTTGGACAAGCAACATTCTAACCATTACCCCAATTGAAAAAATTAAAACAACGAACTAGGAGTAATGAGACATAAACTTATGGGGGGTTTTCCTGGCACATTCCATTCAAATTGACCACCTAGGCAAACGACTTCCAGAACGGCTCTGCTGCCCTAGTACCCCGATTTGGGAATGGAGAAATGCTGCATCCTTGTGGCCGTTTCCCACAACAGCAGCTTTAAACCCACTGCAAAAGGTCACTAAATGTTCACCAATTGCAGTTCTGTAAATGACACCTGCCCTCCAAAAAATACTGAGGTCGAAAATCGACCAAAAAATTCTAGAGTGCAACCTTCCAAAAAGAAAATTTGAAGAGGTATATTATACTCACACTCTTTTTCTTTTTTCTTTTAACAGAAAAGCAAAAGGCGTGGAAAAATGATGAATTGTAGGAATTTTTACAGACATGTAAACCCAAATTACAAAAACCTATCAGCTCACCCCAGTCAGAATGGCCATCAACAAAAATGCTGCAAACAAGAAATGCTGACGTGATTGTGGAGAAATGCGTACCCTCGATTCTAAGGGGGACGTGGTAAGAGCCACTAATGACAGCACAATTGAGGTGCCTTGAAAAGGTAAACGTTGAGCTACCATACCAGTCAATCAATCATACCCACTGCTGGGTCTATCACCTGAGAGAATGAAAATCAAAAATCGCAGGCTGGCAATCCTGCACTCCAGCAATATTTACCATAGGCAACACTTGGAAGCAACGAAAATGTCCATCAACAGAGGAATGCACCAAGAAGAAGTGGTCCATGTACACAATGGAATATTAGCCATGGAAAACATTGAAGTACTGCTCTTTGAGGCACCATAGATGAGCCTGGAGATAATCACAAAACATGAAGTAGGTCGGAAAGCAAAAGACCTATATCCCATATTATCACGTACGGCATTATCTAATAACTGACACAGATGAACATATTTCCAAAGAGAAAGACACTCACAGGCGTAGAAAACAAACTATGCTCATCTAAAAGGAAAGGAGGGGGGAAATTGAGAAATGAAGATTAGTGTGACTATACATATACAAATACATATTATATACATGTATCAAAAAGACCGAACATATAGCAAGGGAGGTCGACGGAACACTGTAATATTTTACATGGGAAGAGGATCTGTACATTAATAGACATACATAATGTACAAATGAACCAGATTGTGTACACCTAGGACAAACAATTTTCTAAACTTTACCCAGATTAAAAAAATTTTAAAAACCAAGAAGAAGTAATGAGACATAAACTTACGGGGATTTCTCCTGGCAAATTCCATTCTAATTTACAACCTAGGACAATGACTTCCAGAAAGGCTCTGCTGCCCTAGTACCCAGATTGGGGAATGGAGAAATGCTACCTCCTTGTGGACGTTTCCCACAACAGCAGCTTTGAACCCACTGCAAAAGGTCACTAAATTTTCACCAACTTGCAGTTCTGTAAATGGCGCCTGCCCTCCAGAAAATTTCTGGGGTCAAAAATCGACCAAAAAATTCAGAAGAGGGCAACCTTCGAAGAAGACAATTTCAAGAGCTATATTGTACTCACGGTTTTTTCTTTTAAGAGAAAAGAAAAAGGCGTAGGAATATGATGAATTTTAAAAATTTTAATGACATGCATACCCATATTACAAAAACCTATCAGCTCGCAGCAGTCACAATGGCCATTAGGAAAAGTGCTGCAAAAAATAAACGGTGACGGGAGTGTGGAGAAATGCGTACCCTCGGTGGTAAGGGGGGGCATGTAAAGAGCCAATAATGAAAACACAATGTAGGTGCTTTGAAAAGGGAAACATTGAGCTACCAGTCAATCAATCACAACCACTGCTTGGCCTATCACCTGAGAAAATGAGAATCAAAAAGTCACAGGCTGGCAAACCTGTACGCCAGCAATATTTACCATAGCCAACACTTGGAAGCAATGAAAATGTCCATCAACCGAGGAATGCACCAAGAAGAAGTGGTCCACGTACACAATGGAATATTACTCTAATTAATAATAAATATAAATTAAATTTAAAAACAAAGAAAAGCAAGGAGACATCAACATTTGTGGGTTTATCCGGGCACATTGCACTCTAATTTATAACCGAAGAACACCACGGACCGGTAGGTCTGTTTCCCTAGTAGCAGCAAGGGGAACGTAGAAAGGCTGCCGCTCTCTGGCCGTTACCTGCAAAAGCAGGTTTAAAGCCTGAGCTAATGGTCACTTCATATGAACAAGTACTGCAGGGCTGTAAATGAAACCTGCCCTCAAAATGTCTTGAGGGAGATAATGGCCAAAATATTTCAAATGGTGACACATACTTTAAGAAAACACTTTGAAGAAATAAGCTCCAATCACAGCTGGAAAAATAAAAAGGACATGTCTTAAAGCTCAATTTCAACGCATTATGAGACACATGCAAATTCAACCACAAAGAGGTATCAGCTCACACCACTCAGAATAACCATCAGCAAAAACTACAAAGAATAAATGCTGAAGGTGCTGGGAAGAAATGCATACCCTCCACTTTAAGTGGGACGTAACCTGGAAAGAGCCACTAAGGAGAACGGAATAGAATTGCCTTTTAAAGGTAAACATTGAGCTACCATATGATCCAGCAGACCTATTCCTGGACCTATAAACTAAGAAGACAGAATTGGAAGGACAAAGGTACACAAATCTGCATTGCATAGTATTACAATAGCCAAGATATGGAAGTAACCAAAAAGTCCACCGACAGATGGGTGGACAAAGAAGAACTGCTACATGTACAGATGGAATATGAGCTAGTGAAAAAATGAAACAATGCCATTTGCAGCACCATAGATGAGTCTAGAAGTAATCACGCAACTTGGAGTAAGTGAGAAAGCGAAAGACACATATCCTATCATATCACATATAGGTGTTACCTAAAAAATGATACAAACAAAGATATTTCCACAGAGAAACACTATCATAGATTCATTAAAAAAACTTATGGTTCACCAAATGGAAAGGTGTGAGGATTGGATACATTACCATATTGAGGTTAACAGAGAGATACAAACACATGTGAAATATATAATCACCAAAGACCTACGCAATACCAAGAGAAGACTACTCAACATTGTTTCGTAACCTACATGGGAAAAGGATCCGAAGAAAAATAGATATATGTATATGTGTGAAAGAACCACATCTTGCACACCTAGAACAAACAAAACATTGTAATCAAGTTTGCTGTGATAAAAAATAAAAATTAAGTTAAAAATACCAACAAGAAGTAATGAGACATAAACTTAAAGGGCTTTTTCCTCGCACATTCCATTCTAATTTACCACCTAGAACTCCACTTCCAGTAAGGCTCTGTTGCCCTAGTAACCAGATTTGGTAAAGGAGAAATGCTGCCGCCTTGTGGCCGATTCCCGCAACAGCAGCTTTTAACCCACAGCTAATGGTCACTTACCATTCACAAGGACTCAGGGCTGTAAAGGACACCTGCCCTCAAAATTGTGCTGAGGTAGGGAATGGATAAAAAAAAATTCAAAACAGGCAAAATTTTCAAGAAGATAGTATGAAGAGGTAAGTTTTACTCACTCTCTTTTTAAAGAAAGGAAAATGGATAAAAGCTCCACCTCAGGAAGTATTAGACTCATGCTATCTAACCTACAAAAAGTTTTCAACTCACACCAGTCGACTGACCATTGGCAAAAAGTCTACAAACAATCAATGCTGAAGAGGTTTTAGAGAACTGTGTACCCTCCAGCTGCTGGTGAGATGTAAAAGGGTTAAACGCTAATAATGAGAACAGAAAGAAGCTGCGTTGAAAAGGAAAAATAGAGGTACCATTCAATCCAGCAGGCGAACCAATGGGCTCTTCACCTAAGAAGACCAGAATGAAGAAGACCAGGGCTGCAAAAGCTGCACTGCAGGCTTATTCACAATAGACAAGACAGTGAAGCAACCAAAATGTCCATCAACAGATGAAAGGATAAAGAAGAAGCGGTCCATGTGCATAATGAATACTAGCCATGGAAAACAATGAAACACTGCTCTTTGAGGCACCATAGATGATCTTGGAGATAATCACAGAACATGAGGTAAGTCGGAAAGCAAAAGTCCTATATCCTATGATATCACTTATACGCGTTCTCTAATAACTGACACAAATGAACATATTTCCACAGAGAAAGTCAATCACAGACTTATTAAAAAAAACTATGCTTATCTAAAAGGAAAGGTGGGGGGAATGGATAAATGAAGATTTGCGTTACCATAGGTATACAAATACATATTATATACATATATCAAAAAGAACGACCATATAGCAAGGAAGGTTTACGGAACACTCTGTAATAATTTACACGGGAAGAGGATCTCTACATAAATAGGTATATAGAATATGTAGATGAACCAGAGTGTGTACACATTGGACAAGCAACATTCTAACCATTACCCCAATTGAAAAAATTAAAACAACGAACTAGGAGTAATGAGACATAAACTTATGGGGGGTTCTCCTGGCACATTCCATTCAAATTTACAACCTAGGCAAACGACTTCCAGAACGGCTCTGCTGCCCTAGTACCCAGATTTGGGAATGGAGAAATGCTGCATCCTTGTGGTCGTTTCCCACAACAGCAGCTTTAAACCCACTGCAAAAGGTCACTAAATATTCACCAATTGCAGGTCTGTAAATGACACCCGCCCTCCAAAATATACTGAGGTCGAAAATCGACCAAAAAACTCTAGAGTGCAACCTTCCAAAAAGAAAATTTGAAGAGGTATATTATACTCACACTTTTTTTCTTTTAACAGAAAAGAAAAAGGCGTGGAAAAATGATGAATTGTAGGAATTTTTACAGACATGTAAATCCAAATTACAAAAACCTATCAGCTCACACCAGTCAGAATGACCATCAACAAAAATGCTGCAAACAATAAATGCTGACGTGATTGTGGAGAGATGCGTACCCTCGATTCTAAGGGGGGACGCAGTAAGAGCCACTAATGAAAGCACAATTGAGGTGCCTTGAAAAGGTAAACGTTGAGCTACCATACCAGTCAATCAATCATACCCACTGCTGGGTCTATCACCTGAGAGAATGAAAATCAAAAATCGCAGGCTGGCAATCCTGCACTCCAGCAATATTTACCATAGGCAACGCTTGGAAGCAACGAAAATGTCCATCAACAGAGGAATGCACCAAGAAGAAGTGGTCCATGTACACAATGGAATATTAGCCATGGAAAACATTGAAGCACTGCTCTTTGAGGCACCATAGATGAGCCTGGAGATAATCACAAAACATGAAGTAGGTCGGAAAGCAAAAGACCTATATCCCATATTATCACGTACGGCATTATCTAATAACTGACACAGATGAACATATTTCCAAAGAGAAAGACACTCACAGGCGTAGAAAACAAACTATGCTCATCTAAAAGGAAAGGAGGGGGGAAATTGAGAAATGAAGATTAGTGTGACTATACATATACAAATACATATTATATACATGTATCAAAAAGACCGAACATATAGCAAGGGAGGTCGACGGAACACTGTAATATTTTACATGGGAAGAGGATCTGTACATTAATAGACATACATAATGTACAAATGAACCAGATTGTGTACACCTAGGACAAACAATTTTCTAAACTTTACCCAGATTAAAAAAATTTTAAAAACCAAGAAGAAGTAATGAGACATAAACTTATGGGGATTTCTCCTGGCAAATTCCATTCTAATTTACAACCTAGGACAATGACTTCCAGAAAGGCTCTGCTGCCCTAGTACCCAGATTGGGGAATGGAGAAATGCTACCTCCTTGTGGACGTTTCCCACAACAGCAGCTTTGAACCCACTGCAAAAGGTCACTAAATTTTCACCAACTTGCAGTTCTGTAAATGGCGCCTGCCCTCCAGAAAATTTCTGGGGTCAAAAATCGACCAAAAAATTCAGAAGAGGGCAACCTTCGAAGAAGACAATTTCAAGAGCTATATTGTACTCACGGTTTTTTCTTTTAAGAGAAAAGAAAAAGGCGTAGGAATATGATGAATTTTAAAAATTTTAATGACATGCATACCCATATTACAAAAACCTATCAGCTCGCAGCAGTCACAATGGCCATTAGGAAAAGTGCTGCAAAAAATAAACGGTGACGGGAGTGTGGAGAAATGCGTACCCTCGGTGGTAAGGGGGGGCATGTAAAGAGCCAATAATGAAAACACAATGTAGGTGCTTTGAAAAGGGAAACATTGAGCTACCAGTCAATCAATCACAACCACTGCTTGGCCTATCACCTGAGAAAATGAGAATCAAAAAGTCACAGGCTGGCAAACCTGTACGCCAGCAATATTTACCATAGCCAACACTTGGAAGCAATGAAAATGTCCATCAACCGAGGAATGCACCAAGAAGAAGTGGTCCACGTACACAATGGAATATTACTCTAATTAATAATAAATATAAATTAAATTTAAAAACAAAGAAAAGCAAGGAGACATCAACATTTGTGGGTTTATCCGGGCACATTGCACTCTAATTTATAACCGAAGAACACCACGGACCGGTAGGTCTGTTTCCCTAGTAGCAGCAAGGGGAACGTAGAAAGGCTGCCGCTCTCTGGCCGTTACCTGCAAAAGCAGGTTTAAAGCCTGAGCTAATGGTCACTTCATATGAACAAGTACTGCAGGGCTGTAAATGAAACCTGCCCTCAAAATGTCTTGAGGGAGATAATGGCCAAAATATTTCAAATGGTGACACATACTTTAAGAAAACACTTTGAAGAAATAAGCTCCAATCACAGCTGGAAAAATAAAAAGGACATGTCTTAAAGCTCAATTTCAACGCATTATGAGACACATGCAAATTCAACCACAAAGAGGTATCAGCTCACACCACTCAGAATAACCATCAGCAAAAACTACAAAGAATAAATGCTGAAGGTGCTGGGAAGAAATACATACCCTCCACTTTAAGTGGGACGTAACCTGGAAAGAGCCACTAAGGAGAACGGAATAGAATTGCCTTTTAAAGGTAAACATTGAGCTACCATATGATCCAGCAGACCTATTCCTGGACCTATAAACTAAGAAGACAGAATTGGAAGGACAAAGGTACGCAAATCTGCATTGCATAGTATTACAATAGCCAAGATATGGAAGTAACCAAAAAGTCCACCGACAGATGGGTGGACAAAGAAGAACTGCTACATGTACAGATGGAATATGAGCTAGTGAAAAAATGAAACAATGCCATTTGCAGCACCATAGATGAGTCTAGAAGTAATCACGCAACTTGGAGTAAGTGAGAAAGCGAAAGACACATATCCTATCATATCACATATAGGTGTTACCTAAAAAATGATACAAACAAAGATATTTCCACAGAGAAACACTATCATAGATTCATTAAAAAAACTTATGGTTCACCAAATGGAAAGGTGTGAGGATTGGATACATTACCGTATTGAGGTTAACAGAGAGATACAAACACATGTGAAATATATAATCACCAAAGACCTACGCAATACCAAGAGAAGACTACTCAACATTGTTTCGTAACCTACATGGGAAAAGGATCCGAAGAAAAATAGATATATGTATATGTGTGAAAGAACCACATCTTGCACACCTAGAACAAACAAAACATTGTAATCAAGTTTGCTGTGATAAAAAATAAAAATTAAGTTAAAAATACCAACAAGAAGTAATGAGACATAAACTTAAAGGGCTTTTTCCTCGCACATTCCATTCTAATTTACCACCTAGAACTCCACTTCCAGTAAGGCTCTGTTGCCCTAGTAACCAGATTTGGTAAAGGAGAAATGCTGCCGCCTTGTGGCCGATTCCCGCAACAGCAGCTTTTAACCCACAGCTAATGGTCACTTACCATTCACAAGGACTCAGGGCTGTAAAGGACACCTGCCCTCAAAATTGTGCTGAGGTAGGGAATGGATAAAAAAAAATTCAAAACAGGCAAAATTTTCAAGAAGATAGTATGAAGAGGTAAGTTTTACTCACTCTCTTTTTAAAGAAAGGAAAATGGATAAAAGCTCAACCTCAGGAAGTATTAGACTCATGCTATCTAACCTACAAAAAGTTTTCAACTCACACCAGTCGACTGACCATTGGCAAAAAGTCTACAAACAATCAATGCTGAAGAGGTTTTAGAGAACTGTGTACCCTCCAGCTGCTGGTGAGATGTAAAAGGGTTAAACGCTAATAATGAGAACAGAAAGAAGCTGCGTTGAAAAGGAAAAATAGAGGTACCATTCAATCCAGCAGGCGAACCAATGGGCTCTTCACCTAAGAAGACCAGAATGAAGAAGACCAGGGCTGCAAAAGCTGCACTGCAGGCTTATTCACAATAGACAAGACAGTGAAGCAACCAAAATGTCCATCAACAGATGAAAGGAAAAGGAAGAAGCGGCCCATGTACACAATGAATACTAGCCATGGAAAACAATGAAACACTGCTCTTTGAGGCACCATAGATGATCTTGGAGATAATCACAGAACATGAGGTAAGTCGGAAAGCAAAAGTCCTATATCCCATGATATCACTTATAGGCGTTCTCTAATAACTGACACAAATGAACATATTTCCACAGAGAAAGTCCATCACAGACTTATTAAAAAAAAAAACTATGCTTATCTAAAAGGAAAGGTGGGGGAATGGATAAATGAAGATTAGCGTTACCATATGTATACAAATACATATTATATACATATATCAAAAAGACCGACCATATAGCAAGGAAGGTTTACGGAACACTCTGTAATAATTTACACGGGAAGAGGATCTCTACATAAATAGGTATATAGAATATGTAGATGAACCAGAGTGTGTACACCTTGGACAAGCAACATTCTAACCATTACCCCAATTGAAAAAATTAAAACAACGAACTAGGAGTAATGAGACATAAACTTATGGGGGGTTTTCCTGGCACATTCCATTCAAATTGACCACCTAGGCAAACGACTTCCAGAACGGCTCTGCTGCCCTAGTACCCCGATTTGGGAATGGAGAAATGCTGCATCCTTGTGGCCGTTTCCCACAACAGCAGCTTTAAATCCACTGCAAAAGGTCACTAAATGTTCACCAATTGCAGTTCTGTAAATGACACCTGCCCTCCAAAAAATACTGAGGTCGAAAATCGACCAAAAAATTCTAGAGTGCAACCTTCCAAAAAGAAAATTTGAAGAGGTATATTATACTCACACTCTTTTTCTTTTTTCTTTTAACAGAAAAGCAAAAGGCGTGGAAAAATGATGAATTGTAGGAATTTTTACAGACATGTAAACCCAAATTACAAAAACCTATCAGCTCACCCCAGTCAGAATGGCCATCAACAAAAATGCTGCAAACAAGAAATGCTGACGTGATTGTGGAGAAATGCGTACCCTCGATTCTAAGGGGGACGTGGTAAGAGCCACTAATGACAGCACAATTGAGGTGCCTTGAAAAGGTAAACGTTGAGCTACCATACCAGTCAATCAATCATACCCACTGCTGGGTCTATCACCTGAGAGAATGAAAATCAAAAATCGCAGGCTGGCAATCCTGCACTCCAGCAATATTTACCATAGGCAACGCTTGGAAGCAACGAAAATGTCCATCAACAGAGGAATGCACCAAGAAGAAGTGGTCCATGTACACAATGGAATATTAGCCATGGAAAACATTGAAGCACTGCTCTTTGAGGCACCATAGATGAGCCTGGAGATAATCACAAAACATGAAGTAGGTCGGAAAGCAAAAGACCTATATCCCATATTATCACGTACGGCATTATCTAATAACTGACACAGATGAACATATTTCCAAAGAGAAAGACACTCACAGGCGTAGAAAACAAACTATGCTCATCTAAAAGGAAAGGAGGGGGGAAATTGAGAAATGAAGATTAGTGTGACTATACATATACAAATACATATTATATACATGTATCAAAAAGACCGAACATATAGCAAGGGAGGTCGACGGAACACTGTAATATTTTACATGGGAAGAGGATCTGTACATTAATAGACATACATAATGTACAAATGAACCAGATTGTGTACACCTAGGACAAACAATTTTCTAAACTTTACCCAGATTAAAAAAATTTTAAAAACCAAGAAGAAGTAATGAGACATAAACTTATGGGGATTTCTCCTGGCAAATTCCATTCTAATTTACAACCTAGGACAATGACTTCCAGAAAGGCTCTGCTGCCCTAGTACCCAGATTGGGGAATGGAGAAATGCTACCTCCTTGTGGACGTTTCCCACAACAGCAGCTTTGAACCCACTGCAAAAGGTCACTAAATTTTCACCAACTTGCAGTTCTGTAAATGGCGCCTGCCCTCCAGAAAATTTCTGGGGTCAAAAATCGACCAAAAAATTCAGAAGAGGGCAACCTTCGAAGAAGACAATTTCAAGAGCTATATTGTACTCACGGTTTTTTCTTTTAAGAGAAAAGAAAAAGGCGTAGGAATATGATGAATTTTAAAAATTTTAATGACATGCATACCCATATTACAAAAACCTATCAGCTCGCAGCAGTCACAATGGCCATTAGGAAAAGTGCTGCAAAAAATAAACGGTGACGGGAGTGTGGAGAAATGCGTACCCTCGGTGGTAAGGGGGGGCATGTAAAGAGCCAATAATGAAAACACAATGTAGGTGCTTTGAAAAGGGAAACATTGAGCTACCAGTCAATCAATCACAACCACTGCTTGGCCTATCACCTGAGAAAATGAGAATCAAAAAGTCACAGGCTGGCAAACCTGTACGCCAGCAATATTTACCATAGCCAACACTTGGAAGCAATGAAAATGTCCATCAACCGAGGAATGCACCAAGAAGAAGTGGTCCACGTACACAATGGAATATTACTCTAATTAATAATAAATATAAATTAAATTTAAAAACAAAGAAAAGCAAGGAGACATCAACATTTGTGGGTTTATCCGGGCACATTGCACTCTAATTTATAACCGAAGAACACCACGGACCGGTAGGTCTGTTTCCCTAGTAGCAGCAAGGGGAACGTAGAAAGGCTGCCGCTCTCTGGCCGTTACCTGCAAAAGCAGGTTTAAAGCCTGAGCTAATGGTCACTTCATATGAACAAGTACTGCAGGGCTGTAAATGAAACCTGCCCTCAAAATGTCTTGAGGGAGATAATGGCCAAAATATTTCAAATGGTGACACATACTTTAAGAAAACACTTTGAAGAAATAAGCTCCAATCACAGCTGGAAAAATAAAAAGGACATGTCTTAAAGCTCAATTTCAACGCATTATGAGACACATGCAAATTCAACCACAAAGAGGTATCAGCTCACACCACTCAGAATAACCATCAGCAAAAACTACAAAGAATAAATGCTGAAGGTGCTGGGAAGAAATACATACCCTCCACTTTAAGTGGGACGTAACCTGGAAAGAGCCACTAAGGAGAACGGAATAGAATTGCCTTTTAAAGGTAAACATTGAGCTACCATATGATCCAGCAGACCTATTCCTGGACCTATAAACTAAGAAGACAGAATTGGAAGGACAAAGGTACACAAATCTGCATTGCATAGTATTACAATAGCCAAGATATGGAAGTAACCAAAAAGTCCACCGACAGATGGGTGGACAAAGAAGAACTGCTACATGTACAGATGGAATATGAGCTAGTGAAAAAATGAAACAATGCCATTTGCAGCACCATAGATGAGTCTAGAAGTAATCACGCAACTTGGAGTAAGTGAGAAAGCGAAAGACACATATCCTATCATATCACATATAGGTGTTACCTAAAAAATGATACAAACAAAGATATTTCCACAGAGAAACACTATCATAGATTCATTAAAAAAACTTATGGTTCACCAAATGGAAAGGTGTGAGGATTGGATACATTACCGTATTGAGGTTAACAGAGAGATACAAACACATGTGAAATATATAATCACCAAAGACCTACGCAATACCAAGAGAAGACTACTCAACATTGTTTCGTAACCTACATGGGAAAAGGATCCGAAGAAAAATAGATATATGTATATGTGTGAAAGAACCACATCTTGCACACCTAGAACAAACAAAACATTGTAATCAAGTTTGCTGTGATAAAAAATAAAAATTAAGTTAAAAATACCAACAAGAAGTAATGAGACATAAACTTAAAGGGCTTTTTCCTCGCACATTCCATTCTAATTTACCACCTAGAACTCCACTTCCAGTAAGGCTCTGTTGCCCTAGTAACCAGATTTGGTAAAGGAGAAATGCTGCCGCCTTGTGGCCGATTCCCGCAACAGCAGCTTTTAACCCACAGCTAATGGTCACTTACCATTCACAAGGACTCAGGGCTGTAAAGGACACCTGCCCTCAAAATTGTGCTGAGGTAGGGAATGGATAAAAAAAAATTCAAAACAGGCAAAATTTTCAAGAAGATAGTATGAAGAGGTAAGTTTTACTCACTCTCTTTTTAAAGAAAGGAAAATGGATAAAAGCTCCACCTCAGGAAGTATTAGACTCATGCTATCTAACCTACAAAAAGTTTTCAACTCACACCAGTCGACTGACCATTGGCAAAAAGTCTACAAACAATCAATGCTGAAGAGGTTTTAGAGAACTGTGTACCCTCCAGCTGCTGGTGAGATGTAAAAGGGTTAAACGCTAATAATGAGAACAGAAAGAAGCTGCGTTGAAAAGGAAAAATAGAGGTACCATTCAATCCAGCAGGCGAACCAATGGGCTCTTCACCTAAGAAGACCAGAATGAAGAAGACCAGGGCTGCAAAAGCTGCACTGCAGGCTTATTCACAATAGACAAGACAGTGAAGCAACCAAAATGTCCATCAACAGATGAAAGGATAAAGAAGAAGCGGTCCATGTGCATAATGAATACTAGCCATGGAAAACAATGAAACACTGCTCTTTGAGGCACCATAGATGATCTTGGAGATAATCACAGAACATGAGGTAAGTCGGAAAGCAAAAGTCCTATATCCTATGATATCACTTATACGCGTTCTCTAATAACTGACACAAATGAACATATTTCCACAGAGAAAGTCAATCACAGACTTATTAAAAAAAACTATGCTTATCTAAAAGGAAAGGTGGGGGGAATGGATAAATGAAGATTTGCGTTACCATAGGTATACAAATACATATTATATACATATATCAAAAAGAACGACCATATAGCAAGGAAGGTTTACGGAACACTCTGTAATAATTTACACGGGAAGAGGATCTCTACATAAATAGGTATATAGAATATGTAGATGAACCAGAGTGTGTACACATTGGACAAGCAACATTCTAACCATTACCCCAATTGAAAAAATTAAAACAACGAACTAGGAGTAATGAGACATAAACTTATGGGGGGTTCTCCTGGCACATTCCATTCAAATTTACAACCTAGGCAAACGACTTCCAGAACGGCTCTGCTGCCCTAGTACCCAGATTTGGGAATGGAGAAATGCTGCATCCTTGTGGTCGTTTCCCACAACAGCAGCTTTAAACCCACTGCAAAAGGTCACTAAATATTCACCAATTGCAGGTCTGTAAATGACACCCGCCCTCCAAAATATACTGAGGTCGAAAATCGACCAAAAAACTCTAGAGTGCAACCTTCCAAAAAGAAAATTTGAAGAGGTATATTATACTCACACTTTTTTTCTTTTAACAGAAAAGAAAAAGGCGTGGAAAAATGATGAATTGTAGGAATTTTTACAGACATGTAAACCCAAATTACAAAAACCTATCAGCTCACACCAGTCAGAATGACCATCAACAAAAATGCTGCAAACAATAAATGCTGACGTGATTGTGGAGAGATGCGTACCCTCGATTCTAAGGGGGGACGCAGTAAGAGCCACTAATGACAGCACAATTGAGGTGCCTTGAAAAGGTAAACGTTGAGCTACCATACCAGTCAATCAATCATACCCACTGCTGGGTCTATCACCTGAGAGAATGAAAATCAAAAATCGCAGGCTGGCAATCCTGCACTCCAGCAATATTTACCATAGGCAACGCTTGGAAGCAACGAAAATGTCCATCAACAGAGGAATGCACCAAGAAGAAGTGGTCCATGTACACAATGGAATATTAGCCATGGAAAACATTGAAGCACTGCTCTTTGAGGCACCATAGATGAGCCTGGAGATAATCACAAAACATGAAGTAGGTCGGAAAGCAAAAGACCTATATCCCATATTATCACGTACGGCATTATCTAATAACTGACACAGATGAACATATTTCCAAAGAGAAAGACACTCACAGGCGTAGAAAACAAACTATGCTCATCTAAAAGGAAAGGAGGGGGGAAATTGAGAAATGAAGATTAGTGTGACTATACATATACAAATACATATTATATACATGTATCAAAAAGACCGAACATATAGCAAGGGAGGTCGACGGAACACTGTAATATTTTACATGGGAAGAGGATCTGTACATTAATAGACATACATAATGTACAAATGAACCAGATTGTGTACACCTAGGACAAACAATTTTCTAAACTTTACCCAGATTAAAAAAATTTTAAAAACCAAGAAGAAGTAATGAGACATAAACTTATGGGGATTTCTCCTGGCAAATTCCATTCTAATTTACAACCTAGGACAATGACTTCCAGAAAGGCTCTGCTGCCCTAGTACCCAGATTGGGGAATGGAGAAATGCTACCTCCTTGTGGACGTTTCCCACAACAGCAGCTTTGAACCCACTGCAAAAGGTCACTAAATTTTCACCAACTTGCAGTTCTGTAAATGGCGCCTGCCCTCCAGAAAATTTCTGGGGTCAAAAATCGACCAAAAAATTCAGAAGAGGGCAACCTTCGAAGAAGACAATTTCAAGAGCTATATTGTACTCACGGTTTTTTCTTTTAAGAGAAAAGAAAAAGGCGTAGGAATATGATGAATTTTAAAAATTTTAATGACATGCATACCCATATTACAAAAACCTATCAGCTCGCAGCAGTCACAATGGCCATTAGGAAAAGTGCTGCAAAAAATAAACGGTGACGGGAGTGTGGAGAAATGCGTACCCTCGGTGGTAAGGGGGGGCATGTAAAGAGCCAATAATGAAAACACAATGTAGGTGCTTTGAAAAGGGAAACATTGAGCTACCAGTCAATCAATCACAACCACTGCTTGGCCTATCACCTGAGAAAATGAGAATCAAAAAGTCACAGGCTGGCAAACCTGTACGCCAGCAATATTTACCATAGCCAACACTTGGAAGCAATGAAAATGTCCATCAACCGAGGAATGCACCAAGAAGAAGTGGTCCACGTACACAATGGAATATTACTCTAATTAATAATAAATATAAATTAAATTTAAAAACAAAGAAAAGCAAGGAGACATCAACATTTGTGGGTTTATCCGGGCACATTGCACTCTAATTTATAACCGAAGAACACCACGGACCGGTAGGTCTGTTTCCCTAGTAGCAGCAAGGGGAACGTAGAAAGGCTGCCGCTCTCTGGCCGTTACCTGCAAAAGCAGGTTTAAAGCCTGAGCTAATGGTCACTTCATATGAACAAGTACTGCAGGGCTGTAAATGAAACCTGCCCTCAAAATGTCTTGAGGGAGATAATGGCCAAAATATTTCAAATGGTGACACATACTTTAAGAAAACACTTTGAAGAAATAAGCTCCAATCACAGCTGGAAAAATAAAAAGGACATGTCTTAAAGCTCAATTTCAACGCATTATGAGACACATGCAAATTCAACCACAAAGAGGTATCAGCTCACACCACTCAGAATAACCATCAGCAAAAACTACAAAGAATAAATGCTGAAGGTGCTGGGAAGAAATACATACCCTCCACTTTAAGTGGGACGTAACCTGGAAAGAGCCACTAAGGAGAACGGAATAGAATTGCCTTTTAAAGGTAAACATTGAGCTACCATATGATCCAGCAGACCTATTCCTGGACCTATAAACTAAGAAGACAGAATTGGAAGGACAAAGGTACACAAATCTGCATTGCATAGTATTACAATAGCCAAGATATGGAAGTAACCAAAAAGTCCACCGACAGATGGGTGGACAAAGAAGAACTGCTACATGTACAGATGGAATATGAGCTAGTGAAAAAATGAAACAATGCCATTTGCAGCACCATAGATGAGTCTAGAAGTAATCACGCAACTTGGAGTAAGTGAGAAAGCGAAAGACACATATCCTATCATATCACATATAGGTGTTACCTAAAAAATGATACAAACAAAGATATTTCCACAGAGAAACACTATCATAGATTCATTAAAAAAACTTATGGTTCACCAAATGGAAAGGTGTGAGGATTGGATACATTACCGTATTGAGGTTAACAGAGAGATACAAACACATGTGAAATATATAATCACCAAAGACCTACGCAATACCAAGAGAAGACTACTCAACATTGTTTCGTAACCTACATGGGAAAAGGATCCGAAGAAAAATAGATATATGTATATGTGTGAAAGAACCACATCTTGCACACCTAGAACAAACAAAACATTGTAATCAAGTTTGCTGTGATAAAAAATAAAAATTAAGTTAAAAATACCAACAAGAAGTAATGAGACATAAACTTAAAGGGCTTTTTCCTCGCACATTCCATTCTAATTTACCACCTAGAACTCCACTTCCAGTAAGGCTCTGTTGCCCTAGTAACCAGATTTGGTAAAGGAGAAATGCTGCCGCCTTGTGGCCGATTCCCGCAACAGCAGCTTTTAACCCACAGCTAATGGTCACTTACCATTCACAAGGACTCAGGGCTGTAAAGGACACCTGCCCTCAAAATTGTGCTGAGGTAGGGAATGGATAAAAAAAAATTCAAAACAGGCAAAATTTTCAAGAAGATAGTATGAAGAGGTAAGTTTTACTCACTCTCTTTTTAAAGAAAGGAAAATGGATAAAAGCTCCACCTCAGGAAGTATTAGACTCATGCTATCTAACCTACAAAAAGTTTTCAACTCACACCAGTCGACTGACCATTGGCAAAAAGTCTACAAACAATCAATGCTGAAGAGGTTTTAGAGAACTGTGTACCCTCCAGCTGCTGGTGAGATGTAAAAGGGTTAAACGCTAATAATGAGAACAGAAAGAAGCTGCGTTGAAAAGGAAAAATAGAGGTACCATTCAATCCAGCAGGCGAACCAATGGGCTCTTCACCTAAGAAGACCAGAATGAAGAAGACCAGGGCTGCAAAAGCTGCACTGCAGGCTTATTCACAATAGACAAGACAGTGAAGCAACCAAAATGTCCATCAACAGATGAAAGGATAAAGAAGAAGCGGTCCATGTGCATAATGAATACTAGCCATGGAAAACAATGAAACACTGCTCTTTGAGGCACCATAGATGATCTTGGAGATAATCACAGAACATGAGGTAAGTCGGAAAGCAAAAGTCCTATATCCTATGATATCACTTATACGCGTTCTCTAATAACTGACACAAATGAACATATTTCCACAGAGAAAGTCAATCACAGACTTATTAAAAAAAACTATGCTTATCTAAAAGGAAAGGTGGGGGGAATGGATAAATGAAGATTTGCGTTACCATAGGTATACAAATACATATTATATACATATATCAAAAAGAACGACCATATAGCAAGGAAGGTTTACGGAACACTCTGTAATAATTTACACGGGAAGAGGATCTCTACATAAATAGGTATATAGAATATGTAGATGAACCAGAGTGTGTACACATTGGACAAGCAACATTCTAACCATTACCCCAATTGAAAAAATTAAAACAACGAACTAGGAGTAATGAGACATAAACTTATGGGGGGTTCTCCTGGCACATTCCATTCAAATTTACAACCTAGGCAAACGACTTCCAGAACGGCTCTGCTGCCCTAGTACCCAGATTTGGGAATGGAGAAATGCTGCATCCTTGTGGTCGTTTCCCACAACAGCAGCTTTAAACCCACTGCAAAAGGTCACTAAATATTCACCAATTGCAGGTCTGTAAATGACACCCGCCCTCCAAAATATACTGAGGTCGAAAATCGACCAAAAAACTCTAGAGTGCAACCTTCCAAAAAGAAAATTTGAAGAGGTATATTATACTCACACTTTTTTTCTTTTAACAGAAAAGAAAAAGGCGTGGAAAAATGATGAATTGTAGGAATTTTTACAGACATGTAAACCCAAATTACAAAAACCTATCAGCTCACACCAGTCAGAATGACCATCAACAAAAATGCTGCAAACAATAAATGCTGACGTGATTGTGGAGAGATGCGTACCCTCGATTCTAAGGGGGGACGCAGTAAGAGCCACTAATGACAGCACAATTGAGGTGCCTTGAAAAGGTAAACGTTGAGCTACCATACCAGTCAATCAATCATACCCACTGCTGGGTCTATCACCTGAGAGAATGAAAATCAAAAATCGCAGGCTGGCAATCCTGCACTCCAGCAATATTTACCATAGGCAACGCTTGGAAGCAACGAAAATGTCCATCAACAGAGGAATGCACCAAGAAGAAGTGGTCCATGTACACAATGGAATATTAGCCATGGAAAACATTGAAGCACTGCTCTTTGAGGCACCATAGATGAGCCTGGAGATAATCACAAAACATGAAGTAGGTCGGAAAGCAAAAGACCTATATCCCATATTATCACGTACGGCATTATCTAATAACTGACACAGATGAACATATTTCCAAAGAGAAAGACACTCACAGGCGTAGAAAACAAACTATGCTCATCTAAAAGGAAAGGAGGGGGGAAATTGAGAAATGAAGATTAGTGTGACTATACATATACAAATACATATTATATACATGTATCAAAAAGACCGAACATATAGCAAGGGAGGTCGACGGAACACTGTAATATTTTACATGGGAAGAGGATCTGTACATTAATAGACATACATAATGTACAAATGAACCAGATTGTGTACACCTAGGACAAACAATTTTCTAAACTTTACCCAGATTAAAAAAATTTTAAAAACCAAGAAGAAGTAATGAGACATAAACTTATGGGGATTTCTCCTGGCAAATTCCATTCTAATTTACAACCTAGGACAATGACTTCCAGAAAGGCTCTGCTGCCCTAGTACCCAGATTGGGGAATGGAGAAATGCTACCTCCTTGTGGACGTTTCCCACAACAGCAGCTTTGAACCCACTGCAAAAGGTCACTAAATTTTCACCAACTTGCAGTTCTGTAAATGGCGCCTGCCCTCCAGAAAATTTCTGGGGTCAAAAATCGACCAAAAAATTCAGAAGAGGGCAACCTTCGAAGAAGACAATTTCAAGAGCTATATTGTACTCACGGTTTTTTCTTTTAAGAGAAAAGAAAAAGGCGTAGGAATATGATGAATTTTAAAAATTTTAATGACATGCATACCCATATTACAAAAACCTATCAGCTCGCAGCAGTCACAATGGCCATTAGGAAAAGTGCTGCAAAAAATAAACGGTGACGGGAGTGTGGAGAAATGCGTACCCTCGGTGGTAAGGGGGGGCATGTAAAGAGCCAATAATGAAAACACAATGTAGGTGCTTTGAAAAGGGAAACATTGAGCTACCAGTCAATCAATCACAACCACTGCTTGGCCTATCACCTGAGAAAATGAGAATCAAAAAGTCACAGGCTGGCAAACCTGTACGCCAGCAATATTTACCATAGCCAACACTTGGAAGCAATGAAAATGTCCATCAACCGAGGAATGCACCAAGAAGAAGTGGTCCACGTACACAATGGAATATTACTCTAATTAATAATAAATATAAATTAAATTTAAAAACAAAGAAAAGCAAGGAGACATCAACATTTGTGGGTTTATCCGGGCACATTGCACTCTAATTTATAACCGAAGAACACCACGGACCGGTAGGTCTGTTTCCCTAGTAGCAGCAAGGGGAACGTAGAAAGGCTGCCGCTCTCTGGCCGTTACCTGCAAAAGCAGGTTTAAAGCCTGAGCTAATGGTCACTTCATATGAACAAGTACTGCAGGGCTGTAAATGAAACCTGCCCTCAAAATGTCTTGAGGGAGATAATGGCCAAAATATTTCAAATGGTGACACATACTTTAAGAAAACACTTTGAAGAAATAAGCTCCAATCACAGCTGGAAAAATAAAAAGGACATGTCTTAAAGCTCAATTTCAACGCATTATGAGACACATGCAAATTCAACCACAAAGAGGTATCAGCTCACACCACTCAGAATAACCATCAGCAAAAACTACAAAGAATAAATGCTGAAGGTGCTGGGAAGAAATACATACCCTCCACTTTAAGTGGGACGTAACCTGGAAAGAGCCACTAAGGAGAACGGAATAGAATTGCCTTTTAAAGGTAAACATTGAGCTACCATATGATCCAGCAGACCTATTCCTGGACCTATAAACTAAGAAGACAGAATTGGAAGGACAAAGGTACGCAAATCTGCATTGCATAGTATTACAATAGCCAAGATATGGAAGTAACCAAAAAGTCCACCGACAGATGGGTGGACAAAGAAGAACTGCTACATGTACAGATGGAATATGAGCTAGTGAAAAAATGAAACAATGCCATTTGCAGCACCATAGATGAGTCTAGAAGTAATCACGCAACTTGGAGTAAGTGAGAAAGCGAAAGACACATATCCTATCATATCACATATAGGTGTTACCTAAAAAATGATACAAACAAAGATATTTCCACAGAGAAACACTATCATAGATTCATTAAAAAAACTTATGGTTCACCAAATGGAAAGGTGTGAGGATTGGATACATTACCGTATTGAGGTTAACAGAGAGATACAAACACATGTGAAATATATAATCACCAAAGACCTACGCAATACCAAGAGAAGACTACTCAACATTGTTTCGTAACCTACATGGGAAAAGGATCCGAAGAAAAATAGATATATGTATATGTGTGAAAGAACCACATCTTGCACACCTAGAACAAACAAAACATTGTAATCAAGTTTGCTGTGATAAAAAATAAAAATTAAGTTAAAAATACCAACAAGAAGTAATGAGACATAAACTTAAAGGGCTTTTTCCTCGCACATTCCATTCTAATTTACCACCTAGAACTCCACTTCCAGTAAGGCTCTGTTGCCCTAGTAACCAGATTTGGTAAAGGAGAAATGCTGCCGCCTTGTGGCCGATTCCCGCAACAGCAGCTTTTAACCCACAGCTAATGGTCACTTACCATTCACAAGGACTCAGGGCTGTAAAGGACACCTGCCCTCAAAATTGTGCTGAGGTAGGGAATGGATAAAAAAAAATTCAAAACAGGCAAAATTTTCAAGAAGATAGTATGAAGAGGTAAGTTTTACTCACTCTCTTTTTAAAGAAAGGAAAATGGATAAAAGCTCCACCTCAGGAAGTATTAGACTCATGCTATCTAACCTACAAAAAGTTTTCAACTCACACCAGTCGACTGACCATTGGCAAAAAGTCTACAAACAATCAATGCTGAAGAGGTTTTAGAGAACTGTGTACCCTCCAGCTGCTGGTGAGATGTAAAAGGGTTAAACGCTAATAATGAGAACAGAAAGAAGCTGCGTTGAAAAGGAAAAATAGAGGTACCATTCAATCCAGCAGGCGAACCAATGGGCTCTTCACCTAAGAAGACCAGAATGAAGAAGACCAGGGCTGCAAAAGCTGCACTGCAGGCTTATTCACAATAGACAAGACAGTGAAGCAACCAAAATGTCCATCAACAGATGAAAGGATAAAGAAGAAGCGGTCCATGTGCATAATGAATACTAGCCATGGAAAACAATGAAACACTGCTCTTTGAGGCACCATAGATGATCTTGGAGATAATCACAGAACATGAGGTAAGTCGGAAAGCAAAAGTCCTATATCCTATGATATCACTTATACGCGTTCTCTAATAACTGACACAAATGAACATATTTCCACAGAGAAAGTCAATCACAGACTTATTAAAAAAAACTATGCTTATCTAAAAGGAAAGGTGGGGGGAATGGATAAATGAAGATTTGCGTTACCATAGGTATACAAATACATATTATATACATATATCAAAAAGAACGACCATATAGCAAGGAAGGTTTACGGAACACTCTGTAATAATTTACACGGGAAGAGGATCTCTACATAAATAGGTATATAGAATATGTAGATGAACCAGAGTGTGTACACATTGGACAAGCAACATTCTAACCATTACCCCAATTGAAAAAATTAAAACAACGAACTAGGAGTAATGAGACATAAACTTATGGGGGGTTCTCCTGGCACATTCCATTCAAATTTACAACCTAGGCAAACGACTTCCAGAACGGCTCTGCTGCCCTAGTACCCAGATTTGGGAATGGAGAAATGCTGCATCCTTGTGGTCGTTTCCCACAACAGCAGCTTTAAACCCACTGCAAAAGGTCACTAAATATTCACCAATTGCAGGTCTGTAAATGACACCCGCCCTCCAAAATATACTGAGGTCGAAAATCGACCAAAAAACTCTAGAGTGCAACCTTCCAAAAAGAAAATTTGAAGAGGTATATTATACTCACACTTTTTTTCTTTTAACAGAAAAGAAAAAGGCGTGGAAAAATGATGAATTGTAGGAATTTTTACAGACATGTAAACCCAAATTACAAAAACCTATCAGCTCACACCAGTCAGAATGACCATCAACAAAAATGCTGCAAACAATAAATGCTGACGTGATTGTGGAGAGATGCGTACCCTCGATTCTAAGGGGGGACGCAGTAAGAGCCACTAATGACAGCACAATTGAGGTGCCTTGAAAAGGTAAACGTTGAGCTACCATACCAGTCAATCAATCATACCCACTGCTGGGTCTATCACCTGAGAGAATGAAAATCAAAAATCGCAGGCTGGCAATCCTGCACTCCAGCAATATTTACCATAGGCAACGCTTGGAAGCAACGAAAATGTCCATCAACAGAGGAATGCACCAAGAAGAAGTGGTCCATGTACACAATGGAATATTAGCCATGGAAAACATTGAAGCACTGCTCTTTGAGGCACCATAGATGAGCCTGGAGATAATCACAAAACATGAAGTAGGTCGGAAAGCAAAAGACCTATATCCCATATTATCACGTACGGCATTATCTAATAACTGACACAGATGAACATATTTCCAAAGAGAAAGACACTCACAGGCGTAGAAAACAAACTATGCTCATCTAAAAGGAAAGGAGGGGGGAAATTGAGAAATGAAGATTAGTGTGACTATACATATACAAATACATATTATATACATGTATCAAAAAGACCGAACATATAGCAAGGGAGGTCGACGGAACACTGTAATATTTTACATGGGAAGAGGATCTGTACATTAATAGACATACATAATGTACAAATGAACCAGATTGTGTACACCTAGGACAAACAATTTTCTAAACTTTACCCAGATTAAAAAAATTTTAAAAACCAAGAAGAAGTAATGAGACATAAACTTATGGGGATTTCTCCTGGCAAATTCCATTCTAATTTACAACCTAGGACAATGACTTCCAGAAAGGCTCTGCTGCCCTAGTACCCAGATTGGGGAATGGAGAAATGCTACCTCCTTGTGGACGTTTCCCACAACAGCAGCTTTGAACCCACTGCAAAAGGTCACTAAATTTTCACCAACTTGCAGTTCTGTAAATGGCGCCTGCCCTCCAGAAAATTTCTGGGGTCAAAAATCGACCAAAAAATTCAGAAGAGGGCAACCTTCGAAGAAGACAATTTCAAGAGCTATATTGTACTCACGGTTTTTTCTTTTAAGAGAAAAGAAAAAGGCGTAGGAATATGATGAATTTTAAAAATTTTAATGACATGCATACCCATATTACAAAAACCTATCAGCTCGCAGCAGTCACAATGGCCATTAGGAAAAGTGCTGCAAAAAATAAACGGTGACGGGAGTGTGGAGAAATGCGTACCCTCGGTGGTAAGGGGGGGCATGTAAAGAGCCAATAATGAAAACACAATGTAGGTGCTTTGAAAAGGGAAACATTGAGCTACCAGTCAATCAATCACAACCACTGCTTGGCCTATCACCTGAGAAAATGAGAATCAAAAAGTCACAGGCTGGCAAACCTGTACGCCAGCAATATTTACCATAGCCAACACTTGGAAGCAATGAAAATGTCCATCAACCGAGGAATGCACCAAGAAGAAGTGGTCCACGTACACAATGGAATATTACTCTAATTAATAATAAATATAAATTAAATTTAAAAACAAAGAAAAGCAAGGAGACATCAACATTTGTGGGTTTATCCGGGCACATTGCACTCTAATTTATAACCGAAGAACACCACGGACCGGTAGGTCTGTTTCCCTAGTAGCAGCAAGGGGAACGTAGAAAGGCTGCCGCTCTCTGGCCGTTACCTGCAAAAGCAGGTTTAAAGCCTGAGCTAATGGTCACTTCATATGAACAAGTACTGCAGGGCTGTAAATGAAACCTGCCCTCAAAATGTCTTGAGGGAGATAATGGCCAAAATATTTCAAATGGTGACACATACTTTAAGAAAACACTTTGAAGAAATAAGCTCCAATCACAGCTGGAAAAATAAAAAGGACATGTCTTAAAGCTCAATTTCAACGCATTATGAGACACATGCAAATTCAACCACAAAGAGGTATCAGCTCACACCACTCAGAATAACCATCAGCAAAAACTACAAAGAATAAATGCTGAAGGTGCTGGGAAGAAATACATACCCTCCACTTTAAGTGGGACGTAACCTGGAAAGAGCCACTAAGGAGAACGGAATAGAATTGCCTTTTAAAGGTAAACATTGAGCTACCATATGATCCAGCAGACCTATTCCTGGACCTATAAACTAAGAAGACAGAATTGGAAGGACAAAGGTACGCAAATCTGCATTGCATAGTATTACAATAGCCAAGATATGGAAGTAACCAAAAAGTCCACCGACAGATGGGTGGACAAAGAAGAACTGCTACATGTACAGATGGAATATGAGCTAGTGAAAAAATGAAACAATGCCATTTGCAGCACCATAGATGAGTCTAGAAGTAATCACGCAACTTGGAGTAAGTGAGAAAGCGAAAGACACATATCCTATCATATCACATATAGGTGTTACCTAAAAAATGATACAAACAAAGATATTTCCACAGAGAAACACTATCATAGATTCATTAAAAAAACTTATGGTTCACCAAATGGAAAGGTGTGAGGATTGGATACATTACCGTATTGAGGTTAACAGAGAGATACAAACACATGTGAAATATATAATCACCAAAGACCTACGCAATACCAAGAGAAGACTACTCAACATTGTTTCGTAACCTACATGGGAAAAGGATCCGAAGAAAAATAGATATATGTATATGTGTGAAAGAACCACATCTTGCACACCTAGAACAAACAAAACATTGTAATCAAGTTTGCTGTGATAAAAAATAAAAATTAAGTTAAAAATACCAACAAGAAGTAATGAGACATAAACTTAAAGGGCTTTTTCCTCGCACATTCCATTCTAATTTACCACCTAGAACTCCACTTCCAGTAAGGCTCTGTTGCCCTAGTAACCAGATTTGGTAAAGGAGAAATGCTGCCGCCTTGTGGCCGATTCCCGCAACAGCAGCTTTTAACCCACAGCTAATGGTCACTTACCATTCACAAGGACTCAGGGCTGTAAAGGACACCTGCCCTCAAAATTGTGCTGAGGTAGGGAATGGATAAAAAAAAATTCAAAACAGGCAAAATTTTCAAGAAGATAGTATGAAGAGGTAAGTTTTACTCACTCTCTTTTTAAAGAAAGGAAAATGGATAAAAGCTCCACCTCAGGAAGTATTAGACTCATGCTATCTAACCTACAAAAAGTTTTCAACTCACACCAGTCGACTGACCATTGGCAAAAAGTCTACAAACAATCAATGCTGAAGAGGTTTTAGAGAACTGTGTACCCTCCAGCTGCTGGTGAGATGTAAAAGGGTTAAACGCTAATAATGAGAACAGAAAGAAGCTGCGTTGAAAAGGAAAAATAGAGGTACCATTCAATCCAGCAGGCGAACCAATGGGCTCTTCACCTAAGAAGACCAGAATGAAGAAGACCAGGGCTGCAAAAGCTGCACTGCAGGCTTATTCACAATAGACAAGACAGTGAAGCAACCAAAATGTCCATCAACAGATGAAAGGATAAAGAAGAAGCGGTCCATGTGCATAATGAATACTAGCCATGGAAAACAATGAAACACTGCTCTTTGAGGCACCATAGATGATCTTGGAGATAATCACAGAACATGAGGTAAGTCGGAAAGCAAAAGTCCTATATCCTATGATATCACTTATACGCGTTCTCTAATAACTGACACAAATGAACATATTTCCACAGAGAAAGTCAATCACAGACTTATTAAAAAAAACTATGCTTATCTAAAAGGAAAGGTGGGGGGAATGGATAAATGAAGATTTGCGTTACCATAGGTATACAAATACATATTATATACATATATCAAAAAGAACGACCATATAGCAAGGAAGGTTTACGGAACACTCTGTAATAATTTACACGGGAAGAGGATCTCTACATAAATAGGTATATAGAATATGTAGATGAACCAGAGTGTGTACACATTGGACAAGCAACATTCTAACCATTACCCCAATTGAAAAAATTAAAACAACGAACTAGGAGTAATGAGACATAAACTTATGGGGGGTTCTCCTGGCACATTCCATTCAAATTTACAACCTAGGCAAACGACTTCCAGAACGGCTCTGCTGCCCTAGTACCCAGATTTGGGAATGGAGAAATGCTGCATCCTTGTGGTCGTTTCCCACAACAGCAGCTTTAAACCCACTGCAAAAGGTCACTAAATATTCACCAATTGCAGGTCTGTAAATGACACCCGCCCTCCAAAATATACTGAGGTCGAAAATCGACCAAAAAACTCTAGAGTGCAACCTTCCAAAAAGAAAATTTGAAGAGGTATATTATACTCACACTTTTTTTCTTTTAACAGAAAAGAAAAAGGCGTGGAAAAATGATGAATTGTAGGAATTTTTACAGACATGTAAACCCAAATTACAAAAACCTATCAGCTCACACCAGTCAGAATGACCATCAACAAAAATGCTGCAAACAATAAATGCTGACGTGATTGTGGAGAGATGCGTACCCTCGATTCTAAGGGGGGACGCAGTAAGAGCCACTAATGACAGCACAATTGAGGTGCCTTGAAAAGGTAAACGTTGAGCTACCATACCAGTCAATCAATCATACCCACTGCTGGGTCTATCACCTGAGAGAATGAAAATCAAAAATCGCAGGCTGGCAATCCTGCACTCCAGCAATATTTACCATAGGCAACGCTTGGAAGCAACGAAAATGTCCATCAACAGAGGAATGCACCAAGAAGAAGTGGTCCATGTACACAATGGAATATTAGCCATGGAAAACATTGAAGCACTGCTCTTTGAGGCACCATAGATGAGCCTGGAGATAATCACAAAACATGAAGTAGGTCGGAAAGCAAAAGACCTATATCCCATATTATCACGTACGGCATTATCTAATAACTGACACAGATGAACATATTTCCAAAGAGAAAGACACTCACAGGCGTAGAAAACAAACTATGCTCATCTAAAAGGAAAGGAGGGGGGAAATTGAGAAATGAAGATTAGTGTGACTATACATATACAAATACATATTATATACATGTATCAAAAAGACCGAACATATAGCAAGGGAGGTCGACGGAACACTGTAATATTTTACATGGGAAGAGGATCTGTACATTAATAGACATACATAATGTACAAATGAACCAGATTGTGTACACCTAGGACAAACAATTTTCTAAACTTTACCCAGATTAAAAAAATTTTAAAAACCAAGAAGAAGTAATGAGACATAAACTTATGGGGATTTCTCCTGGCAAATTCCATTCTAATTTACAACCTAGGACAATGACTTCCAGAAAGGCTCTGCTGCCCTAGTACCCAGATTGGGGAATGGAGAAATGCTACCTCCTTGTGGACGTTTCCCACAACAGCAGCTTTGAACCCACTGCAAAAGGTCACTAAATTTTCACCAACTTGCAGTTCTGTAAATGGCGCCTGCCCTCCAGAAAATTTCTGGGGTCAAAAATCGACCAAAAAATTCAGAAGAGGGCAACCTTCGAAGAAGACAATTTCAAGAGCTATATTGTACTCACGGTTTTTTCTTTTAAGAGAAAAGAAAAAGGCGTAGGAATATGATGAATTTTAAAAATTTTAATGACATGCATACCCATATTACAAAAACCTATCAGCTCGCAGCAGTCACAATGGCCATTAGGAAAAGTGCTGCAAAAAATAAACGGTGACGGGAGTGTGGAGAAATGCGTACCCTCGGTGGTAAGGGGGGGCATGTAAAGAGCCAATAATGAAAACACAATGTAGGTGCTTTGAAAAGGGAAACATTGAGCTACCAGTCAATCAATCACAACCACTGCTTGGCCTATCACCTGAGAAAATGAGAATCAAAAAGTCACAGGCTGGCAAACCTGTACGCCAGCAATATTTACCATAGCCAACACTTGGAAGCAATGAAAATGTCCATCAACCGAGGAATGCACCAAGAAGAAGTGGTCCACGTACACAATGGAATATTACTCTAATTAATAATAAATATAAATTAAATTTAAAAACAAAGAAAAGCAAGGAGACATCAACATTTGTGGGTTTATCCGGGCACATTGCACTCTAATTTATAACCGAAGAACACCACGGACCGGTAGGTCTGTTTCCCTAGTAGCAGCAAGGGGAACGTAGAAAGGCTGCCGCTCTCTGGCCGTTACCTGCAAAAGCAGGTTTAAAGCCTGAGCTAATGGTCACTTCATATGAACAAGTACTGCAGGGCTGTAAATGAAACCTGCCCTCAAAATGTCTTGAGGGAGATAATGGCCAAAATATTTCAAATGGTGACACATACTTTAAGAAAACACTTTGAAGAAATAAGCTCCAATCACAGCTGGAAAAATAAAAAGGACATGTCTTAAAGCTCAATTTCAACGCATTATGAGACACATGCAAATTCAACCACAAAGAGGTATCAGCTCACACCACTCAGAATAACCATCAGCAAAAACTACAAAGAATAAATGCTGAAGGTGCTGGGAAGAAATACATACCCTCCACTTTAAGTGGGACGTAACCTGGAAAGAGCCACTAAGGAGAACGGAATAGAATTGCCTTTTAAAGGTAAACATTGAGCTACCATATGATCCAGCAGACCTATTCCTGGACCTATAAACTAAGAAGACAGAATTGGAAGGACAAAGGTACGCAAATCTGCATTGCATAGTATTACAATAGCCAAGATATGGAAGTAACCAAAAAGTCCACCGACAGATGGGTGGACAAAGAAGAACTGCTACATGTACAGATGGAATATGAGCTAGTGAAAAAATGAAACAATGCCATTTGCAGCACCATAGATGAGTCTAGAAGTAATCACGCAACTTGGAGTAAGTGAGAAAGCGAAAGACACATATCCTATCATATCACATATAGGTGTTACCTAAAAAATGATACAAACAAAGATATTTCCACAGAGAAACACTATCATAGATTCATTAAAAAAACTTATGGTTCACCAAATGGAAAGGTGTGAGGATTGGATACATTACCGTATTGAGGTTAACAGAGAGATACAAACACATGTGAAATATATAATCACCAAAGACCTACGCAATACCAAGAGAAGACTACTCAACATTGTTTCGTAACCTACATGGGAAAAGGATCCGAAGAAAAATAGATATATGTATATGTGTGAAAGAACCACATCTTGCACACCTAGAACAAACAAAACATTGTAATCAAGTTTGCTGTGATAAAAAATAAAAATTAAGTTAAAAATACCAACAAGAAGTAATGAGACATAAACTTAAAGGGCTTTTTCCTCGCACATTCCATTCTAATTTACCACCTAGAACTCCACTTCCAGTAAGGCTCTGTTGCCCTAGTAACCAGATTTGGTAAAGGAGAAATGCTGCCGCCTTGTGGCCGATTCCCGCAACAGCAGCTTTTAACCCACAGCTAATGGTCACTTACCATTCACAAGGACTCAGGGCTGTAAAGGACACCTGCCCTCAAAATTGTGCTGAGGTAGGGAATGGATAAAAAAAAATTCAAAACAGGCAAAATTTTCAAGAAGATAGTATGAAGAGGTAAGTTTTACTCACTCTCTTTTTAAAGAAAGGAAAATGGATAAAAGCTCCACCTCAGGAAGTATTAGACTCATGCTATCTAACCTACAAAAAGTTTTCAACTCACACCAGTCGACTGACCATTGGCAAAAAGTCTACAAACAATCAATGCTGAAGAGGTTTTAGAGAACTGTGTACCCTCCAGCTGCTGGTGAGATGTAAAAGGGTTAAACGCTAATAATGAGAACAGAAAGAAGCTGCGTTGAAAAGGAAAAATAGAGGTACCATTCAATCCAGCAGGCGAACCAATGGGCTCTTCACCTAAGAAGACCAGAATGAAGAAGACCAGGGCTGCAAAAGCTGCACTGCAGGCTTATTCACAATAGACAAGACAGTGAAGCAACCAAAATGTCCATCAACAGATGAAAGGATAAAGAAGAAGCGGTCCATGTGCATAATGAATACTAGCCATGGAAAACAATGAAACACTGCTCTTTGAGGCACCATAGATGATCTTGGAGATAATCACAGAACATGAGGTAAGTCGGAAAGCAAAAGTCCTATATCCTATGATATCACTTATACGCGTTCTCTAATAACTGACACAAATGAACATATTTCCACAGAGAAAGTCAATCACAGACTTATTAAAAAAAACTATGCTTATCTAAAAGGAAAGGTGGGGGGAATGGATAAATGAAGATTTGCGTTACCATAGGTATACAAATACATATTATATACATATATCAAAAAGAACGACCATATAGCAAGGAAGGTTTACGGAACACTCTGTAATAATTTACACGGGAAGAGGATCTCTACATAAATAGGTATATAGAATATGTAGATGAACCAGAGTGTGTACACATTGGACAAGCAACATTCTAACCATTACCCCAATTGAAAAAATTAAAACAACGAACTAGGAGTAATGAGACATAAACTTATGGGGGGTTCTCCTGGCACATTCCATTCAAATTTACAACCTAGGCAAACGACTTCCAGAACGGCTCTGCTGCCCTAGTACCCAGATTTGGGAATGGAGAAATGCTGCATCCTTGTGGTCGTTTCCCACAACAGCAGCTTTAAACCCACTGCAAAAGGTCACTAAATATTCACCAATTGCAGGTCTGTAAATGACACCCGCCCTCCAAAATATACTGAGGTCGAAAATCGACCAAAAAACTCTAGAGTGCAACCTTCCAAAAAGAAAATTTGAAGAGGTATATTATACTCACACTTTTTTTCTTTTAACAGAAAAGAAAAAGGCGTGGAAAAATGATGAATTGTAGGAATTTTTACAGACATGTAAACCCAAATTACAAAAACCTATCAGCTCACACCAGTCAGAATGACCATCAACAAAAATGCTGCAAACAATAAATGCTGACGTGATTGTGGAGAGATGCGTACCCTCGATTCTAAGGGGGGACGCAGTAAGAGCCACTAATGACAGCACAATTGAGGTGCCTTGAAAAGGTAAACGTTGAGCTACCATACCAGTCAATCAATCATACCCACTGCTGGGTCTATCACCTGAGAGAATGAAAATCAAAAATCGCAGGCTGGCAATCCTGCACTCCAGCAATATTTACCATAGGCAACGCTTGGAAGCAACGAAAATGTCCATCAACAGAGGAATGCACCAAGAAGAAGTGGTCCATGTACACAATGGAATATTAGCCATGGAAAACATTGAAGCACTGCTCTTTGAGGCACCATAGATGAGCCTGGAGATAATCACAAAACATGAAGTAGGTCGGAAAGCAAAAGACCTATATCCCATATTATCACGTACGGCATTATCTAATAACTGACACAGATGAACATATTTCCAAAGAGAAAGACACTCACAGGCGTAGAAAACAAACTATGCTCATCTAAAAGGAAAGGAGGGGGGAAATTGAGAAATGAAGATTAGTGTGACTATACATATACAAATACATATTATATACATGTATCAAAAAGACCGAACATATAGCAAGGGAGGTCGACGGAACACTGTAATATTTTACATGGGAAGAGGATCTGTACATTAATAGACATACATAATGTACAAATGAACCAGATTGTGTACACCTAGGACA
Organism: Balaenoptera borealis; assembly: GCF_965194805.1. Classification (NCBI taxonomy): domain Eukaryota; kingdom Metazoa; phylum Chordata; class Mammalia; order Artiodactyla; family Balaenopteridae; genus Balaenoptera; species Balaenoptera borealis. The sequence goes on along the minus strand of NC_138863.1, from coordinate 102,560,110 downwards.
AACAATTTTCTAAACTTTACCCAGATTAAAAAAATTTTAAAAACCAAGAAGAAGTAATGAGACATAAACTTATGGGGATTTCTCCTGGCAAATTCCATTCTAATTTACAACCTAGGACAATGACTTCCAGAAAGGCTCTGCTGCCCTAGTACCCAGATTGGGGAATGGAGAAATGCTACCTCCTTGTGGACGTTTCCCACAACAGCAGCTTTGAACCCACTGCAAAAGGTCACTAAATTTTCACCAACTTGCAGTTCTGTAAATGGCGCCTGCCCTCCAGAAAATTTCTGGGGTCAAAAATCGACCAAAAAATTCAGAAGAGGGCAACCTTCGAAGAAGACAATTTCAAGAGCTATATTGTACTCACGGTTTTTTCTTTTAAGAGAAAAGAAAAAGGCGTAGGAATATGATGAATTTTAAAAATTTTAATGACATGCATACCCATATTACAAAAACCTATCAGCTCGCAGCAGTCACAATGGCCATTAGGAAAAGTGCTGCAAAAAATAAACGGTGACGGGAGTGTGGAGAAATGCGTACCCTCGGTGGTAAGGGGGGGCATGTAAAGAGCCAATAATGAAAACACAATGTAGGTGCTTTGAAAAGGGAAACATTGAGCTACCAGTCAATCAATCACAACCACTGCTTGGCCTATCACCTGAGAAAATGAGAATCAAAAAGTCACAGGCTGGCAAACCTGTACGCCAGCAATATTTACCATAGCCAACACTTGGAAGCAATGAAAATGTCCATCAACCGAGGAATGCACCAAGAAGAAGTGGTCCACGTACACAATGGAATATTACTCTAATTAATAATAAATATAAATTAAATTTAAAAACAAAGAAAAGCAAGGAGACATCAACATTTGTGGGTTTATCCGGGCACATTGCACTCTAATTTATAACCGAAGAACACCACGGACCGGTAGGTCTGTTTCCCTAGTAGCAGCAAGGGGAACGTAGAAAGGCTGCCGCTCTCTGGCCGTTACCTGCAAAAGCAGGTTTAAAGCCTGAGCTAATGGTCACTTCATATGAACAAGTACTGCAGGGCTGTAAATGAAACCTGCCCTCAAAATGTCTTGAGGGAGATAATGGCCAAAATATTTCAAATGGTGACACATACTTTAAGAAAACACTTTGAAGAAATAAGCTCCAATCACAGCTGGAAAAATAAAAAGGACATGTCTTAAAGCTCAATTTCAACGCATTATGAGACACATGCAAATTCAACCACAAAGAGGTATCAGCTCACACCACTCAGAATAACCATCAGCAAAAACTACAAAGAATAAATGCTGAAGGTGCTGGGAAGAAATACATACCCTCCACTTTAAGTGGGACGTAACCTGGAAAGAGCCACTAAGGAGAACGGAATAGAATTGCCTTTTAAAGGTAAACATTGAGCTACCATATGATCCAGCAGACCTATTCCTGGACCTATAAACTAAGAAGACAGAATTGGAAGGACAAAGGTACGCAAATCTGCATTGCATAGTATTACAATAGCCAAGATATGGAAGTAACCAAAAAGTCCACCGACAGATGGGTGGACAAAGAAGAACTGCTACATGTACAGATGGAATATGAGCTAGTGAAAAAATGAAACAATGCCATTTGCAGCACCATAGATGAGTCTAGAAGTAATCACGCAACTTGGAGTAAGTGAGAAAGCGAAAGACACATATCCTATCATATCACATATAGGTGTTACCTAAAAAATGATACAAACAAAGATATTTCCACAGAGAAACACTATCATAGATTCATTAAAAAAACTTATGGTTCACCAAATGGAAAGGTGTGAGGATTGGATACATTACCGTATTGAGGTTAACAGAGAGATACAAACACATGTGAAATATATAATCACCAAAGACCTACGCAATACCAAGAGAAGACTACTCAACATTGTTTCGTAACCTACATGGGAAAAGGATCCGAAGAAAAATAGATATATGTATATGTGTGAAAGAACCACATCTTGCACACCTAGAACAAACAAAACATTGTAATCAAGTTTGCTGTGATAAAAAATAAAAATTAAGTTAAAAATACCAACAAGAAGTAATGAGACATAAACTTAAAGGGCTTTTTCCTCGCACATTCCATTCTAATTTACCACCTAGAACTCCACTTCCAGTAAGGCTCTGTTGCCCTAGTAACCAGATTTGGTAAAGGAGAAATGCTGCCGCCTTGTGGCCGATTCCCGCAACAGCAGCTTTTAACCCACAGCTAATGGTCACTTACCATTCACAAGGACTCAGGGCTGTAAAGGACACCTGCCCTCAAAATTGTGCTGAGGTAGGGAATGGATAAAAAAAAATTCAAAACAGGCAAAATTTTCAAGAAGATAGTATGAAGAGGTAAGTTTTACTCACTCTCTTTTTAAAGAAAGGAAAATGGATAAAAGCTCCACCTCAGGAAGTATTAGACTCATGCTATCTAACCTACAAAAAGTTTTCAACTCACACCAGTCGACTGACCATTGGCAAAAAGTCTACAAACAATCAATGCTGAAGAGGTTTTAGAGAACTGTGTACCCTCCAGCTGCTGGTGAGATGTAAAAGGGTTAAACGCTAATAATGAGAACAGAAAGAAGCTGCGTTGAAAAGGAAAAATAGAGGTACCATTCAATCCAGCAGGCGAACCAATGGGCTCTTCACCTAAGAAGACCAGAATGAAGAAGACCAGGGCTGCAAAAGCTGCACTGCAGGCTTATTCACAATAGACAAGACAGTGAAGCAACCAAAATGTCCATCAACAGATGAAAGGATAAAGAAGAAGCGGTCCATGTGCATAATGAATACTAGCCATGGAAAACAATGAAACACTGCTCTTTGAGGCACCATAGATGATCTTGGAGATAATCACAGAACATGAGGTAAGTCGGAAAGCAAAAGTCCTATATCCTATGATATCACTTATACGCGTTCTCTAATAACTGACACAAATGAACATATTTCCACAGAGAAAGTCAATCACAGACTTATTAAAAAAAACTATGCTTATCTAAAAGGAAAGGTGGGGGGAATGGATAAATGAAGATTTGCGTTACCATAGGTATACAAATACATATTATATACATATATCAAAAAGAACGACCATATAGCAAGGAAGGTTTACGGAACACTCTGTAATAATTTACACGGGAAGAGGATCTCTACATAAATAGGTATATAGAATATGTAGATGAACCAGAGTGTGTACACATTGGACAAGCAACATTCTAACCATTACCCCAATTGAAAAAATTAAAACAACGAACTAGGAGTAATGAGACATAAACTTATGGGGGGTTCTCCTGGCACATTCCATTCAAATTTACAACCTAGGCAAACGACTTCCAGAACGGCTCTGCTGCCCTAGTACCCAGATTTGGGAATGGAGAAATGCTGCATCCTTGTGGTCGTTTCCCACAACAGCAGCTTTAAACCCACTGCAAAAGGTCACTAAATATTCACCAATTGCAGGTCTGTAAATGACACCCGCCCTCCAAAATATACTGAGGTCGAAAATCGACCAAAAAACTCTAGAGTGCAACCTTCCAAAAAGAAAATTTGAAGAGGTATATTATACTCACACTTTTTTTCTTTTAACAGAAAAGAAAAAGGCGTGGAAAAATGATGAATTGTAGGAATTTTTACAGACATGTAAACCCAAATTACAAAAACCTATCAGCTCACACCAGTCAGAATGACCATCAACAAAAATGCTGCAAACAATAAATGCTGACGTGATTGTGGAGAGATGCGTACCCTCGATTCTAAGGGGGGACGCAGTAAGAGCCACTAATGACAGCACAATTGAGGTGCCTTGAAAAGGTAAACGTTGAGCTACCATACCAGTCAATCAATCATACCCACTGCTGGGTCTATCACCTGAGAGAATGAAAATCAAAAATCGCAGGCTGGCAATCCTGCACTCCAGCAATATTTACCATAGGCAACGCTTGGAAGCAACGAAAATGTCCATCAACAGAGGAATGCACCAAGAAGAAGTGGTCCATGTACACAATGGAATATTAGCCATGGAAAACATTGAAGCACTGCTCTTTGAGGCACCATAGATGAGCCTGGAGATAATCACAAAACATGAAGTAGGTCGGAAAGCAAAAGACCTATATCCCATATTATCACGTACGGCATTATCTAATAACTGACACAGATGAACATATTTCCAAAGAGAAAGACACTCACAGGCGTAGAAAACAAACTATGCTCATCTAAAAGGAAAGGAGGGGGGAAATTGAGAAATGAAGATTAGTGTGACTATACATATACAAATACATATTATATACATGTATCAAAAAGACCGAACATATAGCAAGGGAGGTCGACGGAACACTGTAATATTTTACATGGGAAGAGGATCTGTACATTAATAGACATACATAATGTACAAATGAACCAGATTGTGTACACCTAGGACAAACAATTTTCTAAACTTTACCCAGATTAAAAAAATTTTAAAAACCAAGAAGAAGTAATGAGACATAAACTTATGGGGATTTCTCCTGGCAAATTCCATTCTAATTTACAACCTAGGACAATGACTTCCAGAAAGGCTCTGCTGCCCTAGTACCCAGATTGGGGAATGGAGAAATGCTACCTCCTTGTGGACGTTTCCCACAACAGCAGCTTTGAACCCACTGCAAAAGGTCACTAAATTTTCACCAACTTGCAGTTCTGTAAATGGCGCCTGCCCTCCAGAAAATTTCTGGGGTCAAAAATCGACCAAAAAATTCAGAAGAGGGCAACCTTCGAAGAAGACAATTTCAAGAGCTATATTGTACTCACGGTTTTTTCTTTTAAGAGAAAAGAAAAAGGCGTAGGAATATGATGAATTTTAAAAATTTTAATGACATGCATACCCATATTACAAAAACCTATCAGCTCGCAGCAGTCACAATGGCCATTAGGAAAAGTGCTGCAAAAAATAAACGGTGACGGGAGTGTGGAGAAATGCGTACCCTCGGTGGTAAGGGGGGGCATGTAAAGAGCCAATAATGAAAACACAATGTAGGTGCTTTGAAAAGGGAAACATTGAGCTACCAGTCAATCAATCACAACCACTGCTTGGCCTATCACCTGAGAAAATGAGAATCAAAAAGTCACAGGCTGGCAAACCTGTACGCCAGCAATATTTACCATAGCCAACACTTGGAAGCAATGAAAATGTCCATCAACCGAGGAATGCACCAAGAAGAAGTGGTCCACGTACACAATGGAATATTACTCTAATTAATAATAAATATAAATTAAATTTAAAAACAAAGAAAAGCAAGGAGACATCAACATTTGTGGGTTTATCCGGGCACATTGCACTCTAATTTATAACCGAAGAACACCACGGACCGGTAGGTCTGTTTCCCTAGTAGCAGCAAGGGGAACGTAGAAAGGCTGCCGCTCTCTGGCCGTTACCTGCAAAAGCAGGTTTAAAGCCTGAGCTAATGGTCACTTCATATGAACAAGTACTGCAGGGCTGTAAATGAAACCTGCCCTCAAAATGTCTTGAGGGAGATAATGGCCAAAATATTTCAAATGGTGACACATACTTTAAGAAAACACTTTGAAGAAATAAGCTCCAATCACAGCTGGAAAAATAAAAAGGACATGTCTTAAAGCTCAATTTCAACGCATTATGAGACACATGCAAATTCAACCACAAAGAGGTATCAGCTCACACCACTCAGAATAACCATCAGCAAAAACTACAAAGAATAAATGCTGAAGGTGCTGGGAAGAAATACATACCCTCCACTTTAAGTGGGACGTAACCTGGAAAGAGCCACTAAGGAGAACGGAATAGAATTGCCTTTTAAAGGTAAACATTGAGCTACCATATGATCCAGCAGACCTATTCCTGGACCTATAAACTAAGAAGACAGAATTGGAAGGACAAAGGTACGCAAATCTGCATTGCATAGTATTACAATAGCCAAGATATGGAAGTAACCAAAAAGTCCACCGACAGATGGGTGGACAAAGAAGAACTGCTACATGTACAGATGGAATATGAGCTAGTGAAAAAATGAAACAATGCCATTTGCAGCACCATAGATGAGTCTAGAAGTAATCACGCAACTTGGAGTAAGTGAGAAAGCGAAAGACACATATCCTATCATATCACATATAGGTGTTACCTAAAAAATGATACAAACAAAGATATTTCCACAGAGAAACACTATCATAGATTCATTAAAAAAACTTATGGTTCACCAAATGGAAAGGTGTGAGGATTGGATACATTACCGTATTGAGGTTAACAGAGAGATACAAACACATGTGAAATATATAATCACCAAAGACCTACGCAATACCAAGAGAAGACTACTCAACATTGTTTCGTAACCTACATGGGAAAAGGATCCGAAGAAAAATAGATATATGTATATGTGTGAAAGAACCACATCTTGCACACCTAGAACAAACAAAACATTGTAATCAAGTTTGCTGTGATAAAAAATAAAAATTAAGTTAAAAATACCAACAAGAAGTAATGAGACATAAACTTAAAGGGCTTTTTCCTCGCACATTCCATTCTAATTTACCACCTAGAACTCCACTTCCAGTAAGGCTCTGTTGCCCTAGTAACCAGATTTGGTAAAGGAGAAATGCTGCCGCCTTGTGGCCGATTCCCGCAACAGCAGCTTTTAACCCACAGCTAATGGTCACTTACCATTCACAAGGACTCAGGGCTGTAAAGGACACCTGCCCTCAAAATTGTGCTGAGGTAGGGAATGGATAAAAAAAAATTCAAAACAGGCAAAATTTTCAAGAAGATAGTATGAAGAGGTAAGTTTTACTCACTCTCTTTTTAAAGAAAGGAAAATGGATAAAAGCTCCACCTCAGGAAGTATTAGACTCATGCTATCTAACCTACAAAAAGTTTTCAACTCACACCAGTCGACTGACCATTGGCAAAAAGTCTACAAACAATCAATGCTGAAGAGGTTTTAGAGAACTGTGTACCCTCCAGCTGCTGGTGAGATGTAAAAGGGTTAAACGCTAATAATGAGAACAGAAAGAAGCTGCGTTGAAAAGGAAAAATAGAGGTACCATTCAATCCAGCAGGCGAACCAATGGGCTCTTCACCTAAGAAGACCAGAATGAAGAAGACCAGGGCTGCAAAAGCTGCACTGCAGGCTTATTCACAATAGACAAGACAGTGAAGCAACCAAAATGTCCATCAACAGATGAAAGGATAAAGAAGAAGCGGTCCATGTGCATAATGAATACTAGCCATGGAAAACAATGAAACACTGCTCTTTGAGGCACCATAGATGATCTTGGAGATAATCACAGAACATGAGGTAAGTCGGAAAGCAAAAGTCCTATATCCTATGATATCACTTATACGCGTTCTCTAATAACTGACACAAATGAACATATTTCCACAGAGAAAGTCAATCACAGACTTATTAAAAAAAACTATGCTTATCTAAAAGGAAAGGTGGGGGGAATGGATAAATGAAGATTTGCGTTACCATAGGTATACAAATACATATTATATACATATATCAAAAAGAACGACCATATAGCAAGGAAGGTTTACGGAACACTCTGTAATAATTTACACGGGAAGAGGATCTCTACATAAATAGGTATATAGAATATGTAGATGAACCAGAGTGTGTACACATTGGACAAGCAACATTCTAACCATTACCCCAATTGAAAAAATTAAAACAACGAACTAGGAGTAATGAGACATAAACTTATGGGGGGTTCTCCTGGCACATTCCATTCAAATTTACAACCTAGGCAAACGACTTCCAGAACGGCTCTGCTGCCCTAGTACCCAGATTTGGGAATGGAGAAATGCTGCATCCTTGTGGTCGTTTCCCACAACAGCAGCTTTAAACCCACTGCAAAAGGTCACTAAATATTCACCAATTGCAGGTCTGTAAATGACACCCGCCCTCCAAAATATACTGAGGTCGAAAATCGACCAAAAAACTCTAGAGTGCAACCTTCCAAAAAGAAAATTTGAAGAGGTATATTATACTCACACTTTTTTTCTTTTAACAGAAAAGAAAAAGGCGTGGAAAAATGATGAATTGTAGGAATTTTTACAGACATGTAAACCCAAATTACAAAAACCTATCAGCTCACACCAGTCAGAATGACCATCAACAAAAATGCTGCAAACAATAAATGCTGACGTGATTGTGGAGAGATGCGTACCCTCGATTCTAAGGGGGGACGCAGTAAGAGCCACTAATGAAAGCACAATTGAGGTGCCTTGAAAAGGTAAACGTTGAGCTACCATACCAGTCAATCAATCATACCCACTGCTGGGTCTATCACCTGAGAGAATGAAAATCAAAAATCGCAGGCTGGCAATCCTGCACTCCAGCAATATTTACCATAGGCAACGCTTGGAAGCAACGAAAATGTCCATCAACAGAGGAATGCACCAAGAAGAAGTGGTCCATGTACACAATGGAATATTAGCCATGGAAAACATTGAAGCACTGCTCTTTGAGGCACCATAGATGAGCCTGGAGATAATCACAAAACATGAAGTAGGTCGGAAAGCAAAAGACCTATATCCCATATTATCACGTACGGCATTATCTAATAACTGACACAGATGAACATATTTCCAAAGAGAAAGACACTCACAGGCGTAGAAAACAAACTATGCTCATCTAAAAGGAAAGGAGGGGGGAAATTGAGAAATGAAGATTAGTGTGACTATACATATACAAATACATATTATATACATGTATCAAAAAGACCGAACATATAGCAAGGGAGGTCGACGGAACACTGTAATATTTTACATGGGAAGAGGATCTGTACATTAATAGACATACATAATGTACAAATGAACCAGATTGTGTACACCTAGGACAAACAATTTTCTAAACTTTACCCAGATTAAAAAAATTTTAAAAACCAAGAAGAAGTAATGAGACATAAACTTATGGGGATTTCTCCTGGCAAATTCCATTCTAATTTACAACCTAGGACAATGACTTCCAGAAAGGCTCTGCTGCCCTAGTACCCAGATTGGGGAATGGAGAAATGCTACCTCCTTGTGGACGTTTCCCACAACAGCAGCTTTGAACCCACTGCAAAAGGTCACTAAATTTTCACCAACTTGCAGTTCTGTAAATGGCGCCTGCCCTCCAGAAAATTTCTGGGGTCAAAAATCGACCAAAAAATTCAGAAGAGGGCAACCTTCGAAGAAGACAATTTCAAGAGCTATATTGTACTCACGGTTTTTTCTTTTAAGAGAAAAGAAAAAGGCGTAGGAATATGATGAATTTTAAAAATTTTAATGACATGCATACCCATATTACAAAAACCTATCAGCTCGCAGCAGTCACAATGGCCATTAGGAAAAGTGCTGCAAAAAATAAACGGTGACGGGAGTGTGGAGAAATGCGTACCCTCGGTGGTAAGGGGGGGCATGTAAAGAGCCAATAATGAAAACACAATGTAGGTGCTTTGAAAAGGGAAACATTGAGCTACCAGTCAATCAATCACAACCACTGCTTGGCCTATCACCTGAGAAAATGAGAATCAAAAAGTCACAGGCTGGCAAACCTGTACGCCAGCAATATTTACCATAGCCAACACTTGGAAGCAATGAAAATGTCCATCAACCGAGGAATGCACCAAGAAGAAGTGGTCCACGTACACAATGGAATATTACTCTAATTAATAATAAATATAAATTAAATTTAAAAACAAAGAAAAGCAAGGAGACATCAACATTTGTGGGTTTATCCGGGCACATTGCACTCTAATTTATAACCGAAGAACACCACGGACCGGTAGGTCTGTTTCCCTAGTAGCAGCAAGGGGAACGTAGAAAGGCTGCCGCTCTCTGGCCGTTACCTGCAAAAGCAGGTTTAAAGCCTGAGCTAATGGTCACTTCATATGAACAAGTACTGCAGGGCTGTAAATGAAACCTGCCCTCAAAATGTCTTGAGGGAGATAATGGCCAAAATATTTCAAATGGTGACACATACTTTAAGAAAACACTTTGAAGAAATAAGCTCCAATCACAGCTGGAAAAATAAAAAGGACATGTCTTAAAGCTCAATTTCAACGCATTATGAGACACATGCAAATTCAACCACAAAGAGGTATCAGCTCACACCACTCAGAATAACCATCAGCAAAAACTACAAAGAATAAATGCTGAAGGTGCTGGGAAGAAATACATACCCTCCACTTTAAGTGGGACGTAACCTGGAAAGAGCCACTAAGGAGAACGGAATAGAATTGCCTTTTAAAGGTAAACATTGAGCTACCATATGATCCAGCAGACCTATTCCTGGACCTATAAACTAAGAAGACAGAATTGGAAGGACAAAGGTACGCAAATCTGCATTGCATAGTATTACAATAGCCAAGATATGGAAGTAACCAAAAAGTCCACCGACAGATGGGTGGACAAAGAAGAACTGCTACATGTACAGATGGAATATGAGCTAGTGAAAAAATGAAACAATGCCATTTGCAGCACCATAGATGAGTCTAGAAGTAATCACGCAACTTGGAGTAAGTGAGAAAGCGAAAGACACATATCCTATCATATCACATATAGGTGTTACCTAAAAAATGATACAAACAAAGATATTTCCACAGAGAAACACTATCATAGATTCATTAAAAAAACTTATGGTTCACCAAATGGAAAGGTGTGAGGATTGGATACATTACCGTATTGAGGTTAACAGAGAGATACAAACACATGTGAAATATATAATCACCAAAGACCTACGCAATACCAAGAGAAGACTACTCAACATTGTTTCGTAACCTACATGGGAAAAGGATCCGAAGAAAAATAGATATATGTATATGTGTGAAAGAACCACATCTTGCACACCTAGAACAAACAAAACATTGTAATCAAGTTTGCTGTGATAAAAAATAAAAATTAAGTTAAAAATACCAACAAGAAGTAATGAGACATAAACTTAAAGGGCTTTTTCCTCGCACATTCCATTCTAATTTACCACCTAGAACTCCACTTCCAGTAAGGCTCTGTTGCCCTAGTAACCAGATTTGGTAAAGGAGAAATGCTGCCGCCTTGTGGCCGATTCCCGCAACAGCAGCTTTTAACCCACAGCTAATGGTCACTTACCATTCACAAGGACTCAGGGCTGTAAAGGACACCTGCCCTCAAAATTGTGCTGAGGTAGGGAATGGATAAAAAAAAATTCAAAACAGGCAAAATTTTCAAGAAGATAGTATGAAGAGGTAAGTTTTACTCACTCTCTTTTTAAAGAAAGGAAAATGGATAAAAGCTCCACCTCAGGAAGTATTAGACTCATGCTATCTAACCTACAAAAAGTTTTCAACTCACACCAGTCGACTGACCATTGGCAAAAAGTCTACAAACAATCAATGCTGAAGAGGTTTTAGAGAACTGTGTACCCTCCAGCTGCTGGTGAGATGTAAAAGGGTTAAACGCTAATAATGAGAACAGAAAGAAGCTGCGTTGAAAAGGAAAAATAGAGGTACCATTCAATCCAGCAGGCGAACCAATGGGCTCTTCACCTAAGAAGACCAGAATGAAGAAGACCAGGGCTGCAAAAGCTGCACTGCAGGCTTATTCACAATAGACAAGACAGTGAAGCAACCAAAATGTCCATCAACAGATGAAAGGATAAAGAAGAAGCGGTCCATGTGCATAATGAATACTAGCCATGGAAAACAATGAAACACTGCTCTTTGAGGCACCATAGATGATCTTGGAGATAATCACAGAACATGAGGTAAGTCGGAAAGCAAAAGTCCTATATCCTATGATATCACTTATACGCGTTCTCTAATAACTGACACAAATGAACATATTTCCACAGAGAAAGTCAATCACAGACTTATTAAAAAAAACTATGCTTATCTAAAAGGAAAGGTGGGGGGAATGGATAAATGAAGATTTGCGTTACCATAGGTATACAAATACATATTATATACATATATCAAAAAGAACGACCATATAGCAAGGAAGGTTTACGGAACACTCTGTAATAATTTACACGGGAAGAGGATCTCTACATAAATAGGTATATAGAATATGTAGATGAACCAGAGTGTGTACACATTGGACAAGCAACATTCTAACCATTACCCCAATTGAAAAAATTAAAACAACGAACTAGGAGTAATGAGACATAAACTTATGGGGGGTTCTCCTGGCACATTCCATTCAAATTTACAACCTAGGCAAACGACTTCCAGAACGGCTCTGCTGCCCTAGTACCCAGATTTGGGAATGGAGAAATGCTGCATCCTTGTGGTCGTTTCCCACAACAGCAGCTTTAAACCCACTGCAAAAGGTCACTAAATATTCACCAATTGCAGGTCTGTAAATGACACCCGCCCTCCAAAATATACTGAGGTCGAAAATCGACCAAAAAACTCTAGAGTGCAACCTTCCAAAAAGAAAATTTGAAGAGGTATATTATACTCACACTTTTTTTCTTTTAACAGAAAAGAAAAAGGCGTGGAAAAATGATGAATTGTAGGAATTTTTACAGACATGTAAACCCAAATTACAAAAACCTATCAGCTCACACCAGTCAGAATGACCATCAACAAAAATGCTGCAAACAATAAATGCTGACGTGATTGTGGAGAGATGCGTACCCTCGATTCTAAGGGGGGACGCAGTAAGAGCCACTAATGACAGCACAATTGAGGTGCCTTGAAAAGGTAAACGTTGAGCTACCATACCAGTCAATCAATCATACCCACTGCTGGGTCTATCACCTGAGAGAATGAAAATCAAAAATCGCAGGCTGGCAATCCTGCACTCCAGCAATATTTACCATAGGCAACGCTTGGAAGCAACGAAAATGTCCATCAACAGAGGAATGCACCAAGAAGAAGTGGTCCATGTACACAATGGAATATTAGCCATGGAAAACATTGAAGCACTGCTCTTTGAGGCACCATAGATGAGCCTGGAGATAATCACAAAACATGAAGTAGGTCGGAAAGCAAAAGACCTATATCCCATATTATCACGTACGGCATTATCTAATAACTGACACAGATGAACATATTTCCAAAGAGAAAGACACTCACAGGCGTAGAAAACAAACTATGCTCATCTAAAAGGAAAGGAGGGGGGAAATTGAGAAATGAAGATTAGTGTGACTATACATATACAAATACATATTATATACATGTATCAAAAAGACCGAACATATAGCAAGGGAGGTCGACGGAACACTGTAATATTTTACATGGGAAGAGGATCTGTACATTAATAGACATACATAATGTACAAATGAACCAGATTGTGTACACCTAGGACAAACAATTTTCTAAACTTTACCCAGATTAAAAAAATTTTAAAAACCAAGAAGAAGTAATGAGACATAAACTTATGGGGATTTCTCCTGGCAAATTCCATTCTAATTTACAACCTAGGACAATGACTTCCAGAAAGGCTCTGCTGCCCTAGTACCCAGATTGGGGAATGGAGAAATGCTACCTCCTTGTGGACGTTTCCCACAACAGCAGCTTTGAACCCACTGCAAAAGGTCACTAAATTTTCACCAACTTGCAGTTCTGTAAATGGCGCCTGCCCTCCAGAAAATTTCTGGGGTCAAAAATCGACCAAAAAATTCAGAAGAGGGCAACCTTCGAAGAAGACAATTTCAAGAGCTATATTGTACTCACGGTTTTTTCTTTTAAGAGAAAAGAAAAAGGCGTAGGAATATGATGAATTTTAAAAATTTTAATGACATGCATACCCATATTACAAAAACCTATCAGCTCGCAGCAGTCACAATGGCCATTAGGAAAAGTGCTGCAAAAAATAAACGGTGACGGGAGTGTGGAGAAATGCGTACCCTCGGTGGTAAGGGGGGGCATGTAAAGAGCCAATAATGAAAACACAATGTAGGTGCTTTGAAAAGGGAAACATTGAGCTACCAGTCAATCAATCACAACCACTGCTTGGCCTATCACCTGAGAAAATGAGAATCAAAAAGTCACAGGCTGGCAAACCTGTACGCCAGCAATATTTACCATAGCCAACACTTGGAAGCAATGAAAATGTCCATCAACCGAGGAATGCACCAAGAAGAAGTGGTCCACGTACACAATGGAATATTACTCTAATTAATAATAAATATAAATTAAATTTAAAAACAAAGAAAAGCAAGGAGACATCAACATTTGTGGGTTTATCCGGGCACATTGCACTCTAATTTATAACCGAAGAACACCACGGACCGGTAGGTCTGTTTCCCTAGTAGCAGCAAGGGGAACGTAGAAAGGCTGCCGCTCTCTGGCCGTTACCTGCAAAAGCAGGTTTAAAGCCTGAGCTAATGGTCACTTCATATGAACAAGTACTGCAGGGCTGTAAATGAAACCTGCCCTCAAAATGTCTTGAGGGAGATAATGGCCAAAATATTTCAAATGGTGACACATACTTTAAGAAAACACTTTGAAGAAATAAGCTCCAATCACAGCTGGAAAAATAAAAAGGACATGTCTTAAAGCTCAATTTCAACGCATTATGAGACACATGCAAATTCAACCACAAAGAGGTATCAGCTCACACCACTCAGAATAACCATCAGCAAAAACTACAAAGAATAAATGCTGAAGGTGCTGGGAAGAAATACATACCCTCCACTTTAAGTGGGACGTAACCTGGAAAGAGCCACTAAGGAGAACGGAATAGAATTGCCTTTTAAAGGTAAACATTGAGCTACCATATGATCCAGCAGACCTATTCCTGGACCTATAAACTAAGAAGACAGAATTGGAAGGACAAAGGTACGCAAATCTGCATTGCATAGTATTACAATAGCCAAGATATGGAAGTAACCAAAAAGTCCACCGACAGATGGGTGGACAAAGAAGAACTGCTACATGTACAGATGGAATATGAGCTAGTGAAAAAATGAAACAATGCCATTTGCAGCACCATAGATGAGTCTAGAAGTAATCACGCAACTTGGAGTAAGTGAGAAAGCGAAAGACACATATCCTATCATATCACATATAGGTGTTACCTAAAAAATGATACAAACAAAGATATTTCCACAGAGAAACACTATCATAGATTCATTAAAAAAACTTATGGTTCACCAAATGGAAAGGTGTGAGGATTGGATACATTACCGTATTGAGGTTAACAGAGAGATACAAACACATGTGAAATATATAATCACCAAAGACCTACGCAATACCAAGAGAAGACTACTCAACATTGTTTCGTAACCTACATGGGAAAAGGATCCGAAGAAAAATAGATATATGTATATGTGTGAAAGAACCACATCTTGCACACCTAGAACAAACAAAACATTGTAATCAAGTTTGCTGTGATAAAAAATAAAAATTAAGTTAAAAATACCAACAAGAAGTAATGAGACATAAACTTAAAGGGCTTTTTCCTCGCACATTCCATTCTAATTTACCACCTAGAACTCCACTTCCAGTAAGGCTCTGTTGCCCTAGTAACCAGATTTGGTAAAGGAGAAATGCTGCCGCCTTGTGGCCGATTCCCGCAACAGCAGCTTTTAACCCACAGCTAATGGTCACTTACCATTCACAAGGACTCAGGGCTGTAAAGGACACCTGCCCTCAAAATTGTGCTGAGGTAGGGAATGGATAAAAAAAAATTCAAAACAGGCAAAATTTTCAAGAAGATAGTATGAAGAGGTAAGTTTTACTCACTCTCTTTTTAAAGAAAGGAAAATGGATAAAAGCTCCACCTCAGGAAGTATTAGACTCATGCTATCTAACCTACAAAAAGTTTTCAACTCACACCAGTCGACTGACCATTGGCAAAAAGTCTACAAACAATCAATGCTGAAGAGGTTTTAGAGAACTGTGTACCCTCCAGCTGCTGGTGAGATGTAAAAGGGTTAAACGCTAATAATGAGAACAGAAAGAAGCTGCGTTGAAAAGGAAAAATAGAGGTACCATTCAATCCAGCAGGCGAACCAATGGGCTCTTCACCTAAGAAGACCAGAATGAAGAAGACCAGGGCTGCAAAAGCTGCACTGCAGGCTTATTCACAATAGACAAGACAGTGAAGCAACCAAAATGTCCATCAACAGATGAAAGGATAAAGAAGAAGCGGTCCATGTGCATAATGAATACTAGCCATGGAAAACAATGAAACACTGCTCTTTGAGGCACCATAGATGATCTTGGAGATAATCACAGAACATGAGGTAAGTCGGAAAGCAAAAGTCCTATATCCTATGATATCACTTATACGCGTTCTCTAATAACTGACACAAATGAACATATTTCCACAGAGAAAGTCAATCACAGACTTATTAAAAAAAACTATGCTTATCTAAAAGGAAAGGTGGGGGGAATGGATAAATGAAGATTTGCGTTACCATAGGTATACAAATACATATTATATACATATATCAAAAAGAACGACCATATAGCAAGGAAGGTTTACGGAACACTCTGTAATAATTTACACGGGAAGAGGATCTCTACATAAATAGGTATATAGAATATGTAGATGAACCAGAGTGTGTACACATTGGACAAGCAACATTCTAACCATTACCCCAATTGAAAAAATTAAAACAACGAACTAGGAGTAATGAGACATAAACTTATGGGGGGTTCTCCTGGCACATTCCATTCAAATTTACAACCTAGGCAAACGACTTCCAGAACGGCTCTGCTGCCCTAGTACCCAGATTTGGGAATGGAGAAATGCTGCATCCTTGTGGTCGTTTCCCACAACAGCAGCTTTAAACCCACTGCAAAAGGTCACTAAATATTCACCAATTGCAGGTCTGTAAATGACACCCGCCCTCCAAAATATACTGAGGTCGAAAATCGACCAAAAAACTCTAGAGTGCAACCTTCCAAAAAGAAAATTTGAAGAGGTATATTATACTCACACTTTTTTTCTTTTAACAGAAAAGAAAAAGGCGTGGAAAAATGATGAATTGTAGGAATTTTTACAGACATGTAAACCCAAATTACAAAAACCTATCAGCTCACACCAGTCAGAATGACCATCAACAAAAATGCTGCAAACAATAAATGCTGACGTGATTGTGGAGAGATGCGTACCCTCGATTCTAAGGGGGGACGCAGTAAGAGCCACTAATGAAAGCACAATTGAGGTGCCTTGAAAAGGTAAACGTTGAGCTACCATACCAGTCAATCAATCATACCCACTGCTGGGTCTATCACCTGAGAGAATGAAAATCAAAAATCGCAGGCTGGCAATCCTGCACTCCAGCAATATTTACCATAGGCAACGCTTGGAAGCAACGAAAATGTCCATCAACAGAGGAATGCACCAAGAAGAAGTGGTCCATGTACACAATGGAATATTAGCCATGGAAAACATTGAAGCACTGCTCTTTGAGGCACCATAGATGAGCCTGGAGATAATCACAAAACATGAAGTAGGTCGGAAAGCAAAAGACCTATATCCCATATTATCACGTACGGCATTATCTAATAACTGACACAGATGAACATATTTCCAAAGAGAAAGACACTCACAGGCGTAGAAAACAAACTATGCTCATCTAAAAGGAAAGGAGGGGGGAAATTGAGAAATGAAGATTAGTGTGACTATACATATACAAATACATATTATATACATGTATCAAAAAGACCGAACATATAGCAAGGGAGGTCGACGGAACACTGTAATATTTTACATGGGAAGAGGATCTGTACATTAATAGACATACATAATGTACAAATGAACCAGATTGTGTACACCTAGGACAAACAATTTTCTAAACTTTACCCAGATTAAAAAAATTTTAAAAACCAAGAAGAAGTAATGAGACATAAACTTATGGGGATTTCTCCTGGCAAATTCCATTCTAATTTACAACCTAGGACAATGACTTCCAGAAAGGCTCTGCTGCCCTAGTACCCAGATTGGGGAATGGAGAAATGCTACCTCCTTGTGGACGTTTCCCACAACAGCAGCTTTGAACCCACTGCAAAAGGTCACTAAATTTTCACCAACTTGCAGTTCTGTAAATGGCGCCTGCCCTCCAGAAAATTTCTGGGGTCAAAAATCGACCAAAAAATTCAGAAGAGGGCAACCTTCGAAGAAGACAATTTCAAGAGCTATATTGTACTCACGGTTTTTTCTTTTAAGAGAAAAGAAAAAGGCGTAGGAATATGATGAATTTTAAAAATTTTAATGACATGCATACCCATATTACAAAAACCTATCAGCTCGCAGCAGTCACAATGGCCATTAGGAAAAGTGCTGCAAAAAATAAACGGTGACGGGAGTGTGGAGAAATGCGTACCCTCGGTGGTAAGGGGGGGCATGTAAAGAGCCAATAATGAAAACACAATGTAGGTGCTTTGAAAAGGGAAACATTGAGCTACCAGTCAATCAATCACAACCACTGCTTGGCCTATCACCTGAGAAAATGAGAATCAAAAAGTCACAGGCTGGCAAACCTGTACGCCAGCAATATTTACCATAGCCAACACTTGGAAGCAATGAAAATGTCCATCAACCGAGGAATGCACCAAGAAGAAGTGGTCCACGTACACAATGGAATATTACTCTAATTAATAATAAATATAAATTAAATTTAAAAACAAAGAAAAGCAAGGAGACATCAACATTTGTGGGTTTATCCGGGCACATTGCACTCTAATTTATAACCGAAGAACACCACGGACCGGTAGGTCTGTTTCCCTAGTAGCAGCAAGGGGAACGTAGAAAGGCTGCCGCTCTCTGGCCGTTACCTGCAAAAGCAGGTTTAAAGCCTGAGCTAATGGTCACTTCATATGAACAAGTACTGCAGGGCTGTAAATGAAACCTGCCCTCAAAATGTCTTGAGGGAGATAATGGCCAAAATATTTCAAATGGTGACACATACTTTAAGAAAACACTTTGAAGAAATAAGCTCCAATCACAGCTGGAAAAATAAAAAGGACATGTCTTAAAGCTCAATTTCAACGCATTATGAGACACATGCAAATTCAACCACAAAGAGGTATCAGCTCACACCACTCAGAATAACCATCAGCAAAAACTACAAAGAATAAATGCTGAAGGTGCTGGGAAGAAATACATACCCTCCACTTTAAGTGGGACGTAACCTGGAAAGAGCCACTAAGGAGAACGGAATAGAATTGCCTTTTAAAGGTAAACATTGAGCTACCATATGATCCAGCAGACCTATTCCTGGACCTATAAACTAAGAAGACAGAATTGGAAGGACAAAGGTACGCAAATCTGCATTGCATAGTATTACAATAGCCAAGATATGGAAGTAACCAAAAAGTCCACCGACAGATGGGTGGACAAAGAAGAACTGCTACATGTACAGATGGAATATGAGCTAGTGAAAAAATGAAACAATGCCATTTGCAGCACCATAGATGAGTCTAGAAGTAATCACGCAACTTGGAGTAAGTGAGAAAGCGAAAGACACATATCCTATCATATCACATATAGGTGTTACCTAAAAAATGATACAAACAAAGATATTTCCACAGAGAAACACTATCATAGATTCATTAAAAAAACTTATGGTTCACCAAATGGAAAGGTGTGAGGATTGGATACATTACCGTATTGAGGTTAACAGAGAGATACAAACACATGTGAAATATATAATCACCAAAGACCTACGCAATACCAAGAGAAGACTACTCAACATTGTTTCGTAACCTACATGGGAAAAGGATCCGAAGAAAAATAGATATATGTATATGTGTGAAAGAACCACATCTTGCACACCTAGAACAAACAAAACATTGTAATCAAGTTTGCTGTGATAAAAAATAAAAATTAAGTTAAAAATACCAACAAGAAGTAATGAGACATAAACTTAAAGGGCTTTTTCCTCGCACATTCCATTCTAATTTACCACCTAGAACTCCACTTCCAGTAAGGCTCTGTTGCCCTAGTAACCAGATTTGGTAAAGGAGAAATGCTGCCGCCTTGTGGCCGATTCCCGCAACAGCAGCTTTTAACCCACAGCTAATGGTCACTTACCATTCACAAGGACTCAGGGCTGTAAAGGACACCTGCCCTCAAAATTGTGCTGAGGTAGGGAATGGATAAAAAAAAATTCAAAACAGGCAAAATTTTCAAGAAGATAGTATGAAGAGGTAAGTTTTACTCACTCTCTTTTTAAAGAAAGGAAAATGGATAAAAGCTCCACCTCAGGAAGTATTAGACTCATGCTATCTAACCTACAAAAAGTTTTCAACTCACACCAGTCGACTGACCATTGGCAAAAAGTCTACAAACAATCAATGCTGAAGAGGTTTTAGAGAACTGTGTACCCTCCAGCTGCTGGTGAGATGTAAAAGGGTTAAACGCTAATAATGAGAACAGAAAGAAGCTGCGTTGAAAAGGAAAAATAGAGGTACCATTCAATCCAGCAGGCGAACCAATGGGCTCTTCACCTAAGAAGACCAGAATGAAGAAGACCAGGGCTGCAAAAGCTGCACTGCAGGCTTATTCACAATAGACAAGACAGTGAAGCAACCAAAATGTCCATCAACAGATGAAAGGATAAAGAAGAAGCGGTCCATGTGCATAATGAATACTAGCCATGGAAAACAATGAAACACTGCTCTTTGAGGCACCATAGATGATCTTGGAGATAATCACAGAACATGAGGTAAGTCGGAAAGCAAAAGTCCTATATCCTATGATATCACTTATACGCGTTCTCTAATAACTGACACAAATGAACATATTTCCACAGAGAAAGTCAATCACAGACTTATTAAAAAAAACTATGCTTATCTAAAAGGAAAGGTGGGGGGAATGGATAAATGAAGATTTGCGTTACCATAGGTATACAAATACATATTATATACATATATCAAAAAGAACGACCATATAGCAAGGAAGGTTTACGGAACACTCTGTAATAATTTACACGGGAAGAGGATCTCTACATAAATAGGTATATAGAATATGTAGATGAACCAGAGTGTGTACACATTGGACAAGCAACATTCTAACCATTACCCCAATTGAAAAAATTAAAACAACGAACTAGGAGTAATGAGACATAAACTTATGGGGGGTTCTCCTGGCACATTCCATTCAAATTTACAACCTAGGCAAACGACTTCCAGAACGGCTCTGCTGCCCTAGTACCCAGATTTGGGAATGGAGAAATGCTGCATCCTTGTGGTCGTTTCCCACAACAGCAGCTTTAAACCCACTGCAAAAGGTCACTAAATATTCACCAATTGCAGGTCTGTAAATGACACCCGCCCTCCAAAATATACTGAGGTCGAAAATCGACCAAAAAACTCTAGAGTGCAACCTTCCAAAAAGAAAATTTGAAGAGGTATATTATACTCACACTTTTTTTCTTTTAACAGAAAAGAAAAAGGCGTGGAAAAATGATGAATTGTAGGAATTTTTACAGACATGTAAACCCAAATTACAAAAACCTATCAGCTCACACCAGTCAGAATGACCATCAACAAAAATGCTGCAAACAATAAATGCTGACGTGATTGTGGAGAGATGCGTACCCTCGATTCTAAGGGGGGACGCAGTAAGAGCCACTAATGAAAGCACAATTGAGGTGCCTTGAAAAGGTAAACGTTGAGCTACCATACCAGTCAATCAATCATACCCACTGCTGGGTCTATCACCTGAGAGAATGAAAATCAAAAATCGCAGGCTGGCAATCCTGCACTCCAGCAATATTTACCATAGGCAACGCTTGGAAGCAACGAAAATGTCCATCAACAGAGGAATGCACCAAGAAGAAGTGGTCCATGTACACAATGGAATATTAGCCATGGAAAACATTGAAGCACTGCTCTTTGAGGCACCATAGATGAGCCTGGAGATAATCACAAAACATGAAGTAGGTCGGAAAGCAAAAGACCTATATCCCATATTATCACGTACGGCATTATCTAATAACTGACACAGATGAACATATTTCCAAAGAGAAAGACACTCACAGGCGTAGAAAACAAACTATGCTCATCTAAAAGGAAAGGAGGGGGGAAATTGAGAAATGAAGATTAGTGTGACTATACATATACAAATACATATTATATACATGTATCAAAAAGACCGAACATATAGCAAGGGAGGTCGACGGAACACTGTAATATTTTACATGGGAAGAGGATCTGTACATTAATAGACATACATAATGTACAAATGAACCAGATTGTGTACACCTAGGACAAACAATTTTCTAAACTTTACCCAGATTAAAAAAATTTTAAAAACCAAGAAGAAGTAATGAGACATAAACTTATGGGGATTTCTCCTGGCAAATTCCATTCTAATTTACAACCTAGGACAATGACTTCCAGAAAGGCTCTGCTGCCCTAGTACCCAGATTGGGGAATGGAGAAATGCTACCTCCTTGTGGACGTTTCCCACAACAGCAGCTTTGAACCCACTGCAAAAGGTCACTAAATTTTCACCAACTTGCAGTTCTGTAAATGGCGCCTGCCCTCCAGAAAATTTCTGGGGTCAAAAATCGACCAAAAAATTCAGAAGAGGGCAACCTTCGAAGAAGACAATTTCAAGAGCTATATTGTACTCACGGTTTTTTCTTTTAAGAGAAAAGAAAAAGGCGTAGGAATATGATGAATTTTAAAAATTTTAATGACATGCATACCCATATTACAAAAACCTATCAGCTCGCAGCAGTCACAATGGCCATTAGGAAAAGTGCTGCAAAAAATAAACGGTGACGGGAGTGTGGAGAAATGCGTACCCTCGGTGGTAAGGGGGGGCATGTAAAGAGCCAATAATGAAAACACAATGTAGGTGCTTTGAAAAGGGAAACATTGAGCTACCAGTCAATCAATCACAACCACTGCTTGGCCTATCACCTGAGAAAATGAGAATCAAAAAGTCACAGGCTGGCAAACCTGTACGCCAGCAATATTTACCATAGCCAACACTTGGAAGCAATGAAAATGTCCATCAACCGAGGAATGCACCAAGAAGAAGTGGTCCACGTACACAATGGAATATTACTCTAATTAATAATAAATATAAATTAAATTTAAAAACAAAGAAAAGCAAGGAGACATCAACATTTGTGGGTTTATCCGGGCACATTGCACTCTAATTTATAACCGAAGAACACCACGGACCGGTAGGTCTGTTTCCCTAGTAGCAGCAAGGGGAACGTAGAAAGGCTGCCGCTCTCTGGCCGTTACCTGCAAAAGCAGGTTTAAAGCCTGAGCTAATGGTCACTTCATATGAACAAGTACTGCAGGGCTGTAAATGAAACCTGCCCTCAAAATGTCTTGAGGGAGATCATGGCCAAAATATTTCAAACGGTGACACATACTTTAAGAAAACACTTTGAAGAAATAAGCTCCAATCACAGCTGGAAAAATAAAAAGGACAAGTCTTAAAGCTCAATTTCAACGCATTATGAGACACATGCAAATTCAACCACAAAGAGGTATCAGCTCACACCACTCAGAATAACCATCAGCAAAAACTACAAAGAATAAATGCTGAAGGTGCTGGGAAGAAATACATACCCTCCACTTTAAGTGGGACGTAACCTGGAAAGAGCCACTAAAGAGATCAGAATAGAGGTGCCTTTAAAAGGTAAACATTGAGCTACCATATGATCCAGCAGACCTATTCCTGGACCTATAACCTAAGAAGACAGAATTGGAAGGACACAGGCACGCAAATCTGCATTGCACAGTATTACAATGGCCAAGATATGGAAGTAACCAAAAAGTCCACCGACAGATGGGTGGACAAAGAAGAACTGCTACCTGTACAGATGGAATATGAGCTAGTGAAAAAATGAAACAATGCCATTTGCAGCACCATAGATGAGTCTAGAAGTAATCACGCAACTCGGAGTAAGTGAGAAAGCGAAAGACACATAGCCTATCATATCGCATATAGGTGTTACCTAAAAAATGATACAGACAAAGGTATTTCCACAGAGAAACACTATCATAGATTCATTAAAAAAACTTATGGTTCACCAAATGGAAAGGTGTGAGGATTGGATACATTACCATATTGAGGTTAACAGAGAGACACAAACACA
Source organism: Balaenoptera borealis (assembly GCF_965194805.1). Lineage (NCBI taxonomy): Eukaryota > Metazoa > Chordata > Mammalia > Artiodactyla > Balaenopteridae > Balaenoptera > Balaenoptera borealis. The sequence continues at coordinate 102,536,101 of NC_138863.1, read as the reverse complement.
CGTGAAATACATAATCACCAAAGACCTACGCAATACCAAGAGAAGACTACTCAACACTGTGTCATAACCTACATGGGAAAAGGATCCGAAGAAGAATAGATATATGTATATGTGTGAAAGAACCACATCTTGCACACCTAGAACAAACAAAACATTGTAATCAAGTTTGCTGTGATAAAAAATAAAAATTAAGTTAAAAATACCAACAAGAAGTAATGAGACATAAACTTAAAGGGCTTTTGCCTCGCACATTCCATTCTAATTTGCAACCTAGAACACCACTTCCAGTAAGGCTCTGTTGCCCTAGTAACCAGATTTGGTAAAGGAGAAATGCTGCCGCCTTGTGGCCGATTCCCGCAAGAGCAGCTTTTAACCCACAGCTAATGGTCACTTACCATTCATTCACAAGGACGCAGGGCTGTAAAGGACACCTGCCCTCAAAATTGTGCTGAGGTAGGGAATGGATAAAAAAAATTCAAAACAGGCAAAATGTTCACAAAGCTAGTATGAAGAGGTAAGTTTTACTCACTCTCTTTTTAAAGAAAGGGAAATGGATAAAAGCTCAACCTCAGGAAGTATTAGACTCATGCAATCTAATCTACGAAAAGTTTTCAACTCACACCCGTCGACTGACCATTGGCAAAAAGTCTACAGTCAATGCTGAAGAGGTTTTAGAGAACTGTGTACCCTCTAGCTGCTGGTGAGATGTAAAAGGGTTAAACGCTAATAATGAGAACAGAAAGGAGCTGCGTTGAAAAGGAAAAATTGAGGTACCATTCAATCCAGCAGGCACACCAATGGGCCTCTCACCTGAGAAGACCAGAATGAAGAAGACCCGGGCTGCAAAAGCTGCACTGCAGCCTTATTCACAATAGACAAGACAGTGAAGCAACCAAAATGTCCATCAACAGATGAAAGGAAAAGGAAGAAGCGGCCCATGTACACAATGAATACTAGCCATGGAAAACAATGAAACACTGCTCTTTGAGGCACCATAGATGATCTTGGAGATAATCACAGAACATGAGGTAAGTCGGAAAGCAAAAGTCCTATATCCCATGATATCACTTATAGGCGTTCTCTAATAACTGACACAAATGAACATATTTCCACAGAGAAAGTCCATCACAGACTTATTAAAAAAAAAAAACTATGCTTATCTAAAAGGAAAGGTGGGGGAATGGATAAATGAAGATTAGCGTTACCATATGTATACAAATACATATTATATACATATATCAAAAAGACCGACCATATAGCAAGGAAGGTTTACGGAACACTCTGTAATAATTTACACGGGAAGAGGATCTCTACATAAATAGGTATATAGAATATGTAGATGAACCAGAGTGTGTACACCTTGGACAAGCAACATTCTAACCATTACCCCAATTGAAAAAATTAAAACAACGAACTAGGAGTAATGAGACATAAACTTATGGGGGGTTTTCCTGGCACATTCCATTCAAATTGACCACCTAGGCAAACGACTTCCAGAACGGCTCTGCTGCCCTAGTACCCCGATTTGGGAATGGAGAAATGCTGCATCCTTGTGGCCGTTTCCCACAACAGCAGCTTTAAACCCACTGCAAAAGGTCACTAAATGTTCACCAATTGCAGTTCTGTAAATGACACCTGCCCTCCAAAAAATACTGAGGTCGAAAATCGACCAAAAAATTCTAGAGTGCAACCTTCCAAAAAGAAAATTTGAAGAGGTATATTATACTCACACTCTTTTTCTTTTTTCTTTTAACAGAAAAGCAAAAGGCGTGGAAAAATGATGAATTGTAGGAATTTTTACAGACATGTAAACCCAAATTACAAAAACCTATCAGCTCACCCCAGTCAGAATGGCCATCAACAAAAATGCTGCAAACAAGAAATGCTGACGTGATTGTGGAGAAATGCGTACCCTCGATTCTAAGGGGGACGTGGTAAGAGCCACTAATGACAGCACAATTGAGGTGCCTTGAAAAGGTAAACGTTGAGCTACCATACCAGTCAATCAATCATACCCACTGCTGGGTCTATCACCTGAGAGAATGAAAATCAAAAATCGCAGGCTGGCAATCCTGCACTCCAGCAATATTTACCATAGGCAACACTTGGAAGCAACGAAAATGTCCATCAACAGAGGAATGCACCAAGAAGAAGTGGTCCATGTACACAATGGAATATTAGCCATGGAAAACATTGAAGCACTGCTCTTTGAGGCACCATAGATGAGCCTGGAGATAATCACAAAACATGAAGTAGGTCGGAAAGCAAAAGACCTATATCCCATATTATCACGTACGGCATTATCTAATAACTGACACAGATGAACATATTTCCAAAGAGAAAGACACTCACAGGCGTAGAAAACAAACTATGCTCATCTAAAAGGAAAGGAGGGGGGAAATTGAGAAATGAAGATTAGTGTGACTATACATATACAAATACATATTATATACATGTATCAAAAAGACCGAACATATAGCAAGGGAGGTCGACGGAACACTGTAATATTTTACATGGGAAGAGGATCTGTACATTAATAGACATACATAATGTACAAATGAACCAGATTGTGTACACCTAGGACAAACAATTTTCTAAACTTTACCCAGATTAAAAAAATTTTAAAAACCAAGAAGAAGTAATGAGACATAAACTTATGGGGATTTCTCCTGGCAAATTCCATTCTAATTTACAACCTAGGACAATGACTTCCAGAAAGGCTCTGCTGCCCTAGTACCCAGATTGGGGAATGGAGAAATGCTACCTCCTTGTGGACGTTTCCCACAACAGCAGCTTTGAACCCACTGCAAAAGGTCACTAAATTTTCACCAACTTGCAGTTCTGTAAATGGCGCCTGCCCTCCAGAAAATTTCTGGGGTCAAAAATCGACCAAAAAATTCAGAAGAGGGCAACCTTCGAAGAAGACAATTTCAAGAGCTATATTGTACTCACGGTTTTTTCTTTTAAGAGAAAAGAAAAAGGCGTAGGAATATGATGAATTTTAAAAATTTTAATGACATGCATACCCATATTACAAAAACCTATCAGCTCGCAGCAGTCACAATGGCCATTAGGAAAAGTGCTGCAAAAAATAAACGGTGACGGGAGTGTGGAGAAATGCGTACCCTCGGTGGTAAGGGGGGGCATGTAAAGAGCCACTAATGAAAACACAATGTAGGTGCTTTGAAAAGGGAAACATTGAGCTACCAGTCAATCAATCACAACCACTGCTTGGCCTATCACCTGAGAAAATGAGAATCAAAAAGTCACAGGCTGGCAAACCTGTACGCCAGCAATATTTACCATAGCCAACACTTGGAAGCAATGAAAATGTCCATCAACCGAGGAATGCACCAAGAAGAAGTGGTCCACGTACACAATGGAATATTACTCTAATTAATAATAAATATAAATTAAATTTAAAAACAAAGAAAAGCAAGGAGACATCAACATTTGTGGGTTTATCCGGGCACATTGCACTCTAATTTATAACCGAAGAACACCACGGACCGGTAGGTCTGTTTCCCTAGTAGCAGCAAGGGGAACGTAGAAAGGCTGCCGCTCTCTGGCCGTTACCTGCAAAAGCAGGTTTAAAGCCTGAGCTAATGGTCACTTCATATGAACAAGTACTGCAGGGCTGTAAATGAAACCTGCCCTCAAAATGTCTTGAGGGAGATCATGGCCAAAATATTTCAAACGGTGACACATACTTTAAGAAAACACTTTGAAGAAATAAGCTCCAATCACAGCTGGAAAAATAAAAAGGACAAGTCTTAAAGCTCAATTTCAACGCATTATGAGACACATGCAAATTCAACCACAAAGAGGTATCAGCTCACACCACTCAGAATAACCATCAGCAAAAACTACAAAGAATAAATGCTGAAGGTGCTGGGAAGAAATACATACCCTCCACTTTAAGTGGGACGTAACCTGGAAAGAGCCACTAAAGAGATCAGAATAGAGGTGCCTTTAAAAGGTAAACATTGAGCTACCATATGATCCAGCAGACCTATTCCTGGACCTATAACCTAAGAAGACAGAATTGGAAGGACACAGGCACGCAAATCTGCATTGCACAGTATTACAATGGCCAAGATATGGAAGTAACCAAAAAGTCCACCGACAGATGGGTGGACAAAGAAGAACTGCTACCTGTACAGATGGAATATGAGCTAGTGAAAAAATGAAACAATGCCATTTGCAGCACCATAGATGAGTCTAGAAGTAATCACGCAACTCGGAGTAAGTGAGAAAGCGAAAGACACATAGCCTATCATATCGCATATAGGTGTTACCTAAAAAATGATACAGACAAAGGTATTTCCACAGAGAAACACTATCATAGATTCATTAAAAAAACTTATGGTTCACCAAATGGAAAGGTGTGAGGATTGGATACATTACCATATTGAGGTTAACAGAGAGACACAAACACACGTGAAATACATAATCACCAAAGACCTACGCAATACCAAGAGAAGACTACTCAACACTGTGTCATAACCTACATGGGAAAAGGATCCGAAGAAGAATAGATATATGTATATGTGTGAAAGAACCACATCTTGCACACCTAGAACAAACAAAACATTGTAATCAAGTTTGCTGTGATAAAAAATAAAAATTAAGTTAAAAATACCAACAAGAAGTAATGAGACATAAACTTAAAGGGCTTTTGCCTCGCACATTCCATTCTAATTTGCAACCTAGAACACCACTTCCAGTAAGGCTCTGTTGCCCTAGTAACCAGATTTGGTAAAGGAGAAATGCTGCCGCCTTGTGGCCGATTCCCGCAAGAGCAGCTTTTAACCCACAGCTAATGGTCACTTACCATTCATTCACAAGGACGCAGGGCTGTAAAGGACACCTGCCCTCAAAATTGTGCTGAGGTAGGGAATGGATAAAAAAAATTCAAAACAGGCAAAATGTTCACAAAGCTAGTATGAAGAGGTAAGTTTTACTCACTCTCTTTTTAAAGAAAGGGAAATGGATAAAAGCTCAACCTCAGGAAGTATTAGACTCATGCAATCTAATCTACGAAAAGTTTTCAACTCACACCCGTCGACTGACCATTGGCAAAAAGTCTACAGTCAATGCTGAAGAGGTTTTAGAGAACTGTGTACCCTCTAGCTGCTGGTGAGATGTAAAAGGGTTAAACGCTAATAATGAGAACAGAAAGGAGCTGCGTTGAAAAGGAAAAATTGAGGTACCATTCAATCCAGCAGGCACACCAATGGGCCTCTCACCTGAGAAGACCAGAATGAAGAAGACCCGGGCTGCAAAAGCTGCACTGCAGCCTTATTCACAATAGACAAGACAGTGAAGCAACCAAAATGTCCATCAACAGATGAAAGGAAAAGGAAGAAGCGGCCCATGTACACAATGAATACTAGCCATGGAAAACAATGAAACACTGCTCTTTGAGGCACCATAGATGATCTTGGAGATAATCACAGAACATGAGGTAAGTCGGAAAGCAAAAGTCCTATATCCCATGATATCACTTATAGGCGTTCTCTAATAACTGACACAAATGAACATATTTCCACAGAGAAAGTCCATCACAGACTTATTAAAAAAAAAAAACTATGCTTATCTAAAAGGAAAGGTGGGGGAATGGATAAATGAAGATTAGCGTTACCATATGTATACAAATACATATTATATACATATATCAAAAAGACCGACCATATAGCAAGGAAGGTTTACGGAACACTCTGTAATAATTTACACGGGAAGAGGATCTCTACATAAATAGGTATATAGAATATGTAGATGAACCAGAGTGTGTACACCTTGGACAAGCAACATTCTAACCATTACCCCAATTGAAAAAATTAAAACAACGAACTAGGAGTAATGAGACATAAACTTATGGGGGGTTTTCCTGGCACATTCCATTCAAATTGACCACCTAGGCAAACGACTTCCAGAACGGCTCTGCTGCCCTAGTACCCCGATTTGGGAATGGAGAAATGCTGCATCCTTGTGGCCGTTTCCCACAACAGCAGCTTTAAACCCACTGCAAAAGGTCACTAAATGTTCACCAATTGCAGTTCTGTAAATGACACCTGCCCTCCAAAAAATACTGAGGTCGAAAATCGACCAAAAAATTCTAGAGTGCAACCTTCCAAAAAGAAAATTTGAAGAGGTATATTATACTCACACTCTTTTTCTTTTTTCTTTTAACAGAAAAGCAAAAGGCGTGGAAAAATGATGAATTGTAGGAATTTTTACAGACATGTAAACCCAAATTACAAAAACCTATCAGCTCACCCCAGTCAGAATGGCCATCAACAAAAATGCTGCAAACAAGAAATGCTGACGTGATTGTGGAGAAATGCGTACCCTCGATTCTAAGGGGGACGTGGTAAGAGCCACTAATGACAGCACAATTGAGGTGCCTTGAAAAGGTAAACGTTGAGCTACCATACCAGTCAATCAATCATACCCACTGCTGGGTCTATCACCTGAGAGAATGAAAATCAAAAATCGCAGGCTGGCAATCCTGCACTCCAGCAATATTTACCATAGGCAACACTTGGAAGCAACGAAAATGTCCATCAACAGAGGAATGCACCAAGAAGAAGTGGTCCATGTACACAATGGAATATTAGCCATGGAAAACATTGAAGCACTGCTCTTTGAGGCACCATAGATGAGCCTGGAGATAATCACAAAACATGAAGTAGGTCGGAAAGCAAAAGACCTATATCCCATATTATCACGTACGGCATTATCTAATAACTGACACAGATGAACATATTTCCAAAGAGAAAGACACTCACAGGCGTAGAAAACAAACTATGCTCATCTAAAAGGAAAGGAGGGGGGAAATTGAGAAATGAAGATTAGTGTGACTATACATATACAAATACATATTATATACATGTATCAAAAAGACCGAACATATAGCAAGGGAGGTCGACGGAACACTGTAATATTTTACATGGGAAGAGGATCTGTACATTAATAGACATACATAATGTACAAATGAACCAGATTGTGTACACCTAGGACAAACAATTTTCTAAACTTTACCCAGATTAAAAAAATTTTAAAAACCAAGAAGAAGTAATGAGACATAAACTTATGGGGATTTCTCCTGGCAAATTCCATTCTAATTTACAACCTAGGACAATGACTTCCAGAAAGGCTCTGCTGCCCTAGTACCCAGATTGGGGAATGGAGAAATGCTACCTCCTTGTGGACGTTTCCCACAACAGCAGCTTTGAACCCACTGCAAAAGGTCACTAAATTTTCACCAACTTGCAGTTCTGTAAATGGCGCCTGCCCTCCAGAAAATTTCTGGGGTCAAAAATCGACCAAAAAATTCAGAAGAGGGCAACCTTCGAAGAAGACAATTTCAAGAGCTATATTGTACTCACGGTTTTTTCTTTTAAGAGAAAAGAAAAAGGCGTAGGAATATGATGAATTTTAAAAATTTTAATGACATGCATACCCATATTACAAAAACCTATCAGCTCGCAGCAGTCACAATGGCCATTAGGAAAAGTGCTGCAAAAAATAAACGGTGACGGGAGTGTGGAGAAATGCGTACCCTCGGTGGTAAGGGGGGGCATGTAAAGAGCCAATAATGAAAACACAATGTAGGTGCTTTGAAAAGGGAAACATTGAGCTACCAGTCAATCAATCACAACCACTGCTTGGCCTATCACCTGAGAAAATGAGAATCAAAAAGTCACAGGCTGGCAAACCTGTACGCCAGCAATATTTACCATAGCCAACACTTGGAAGCAATGAAAATGTCCATCAACCGAGGAATGCACCAAGAAGAAGTGGTCCACGTACACAATGGAATATTACTCTAATTAATAATAAATATAAATTAAATTTAAAAACAAAGAAAAGCAAGGAGACATCAACATTTGTGGGTTTATCCGGGCACATTGCACTCTAATTTATAACCGAAGAACACCACGGACCGGTAGGTCTGTTTCCCTAGTAGCAGCAAGGGGAACGTAGAAAGGCTGCCGCTCTCTGGCCGTTACCTGCAAAAGCAGGTTTAAAGCCTGAGCTAATGGTCACTTCATATGAACAAGTACTGCAGGGCTGTAAATGAAACCTGCCCTCAAAATGTCTTGAGGGAGATCATGGCCAAAATATTTCAAACGGTGACACATACTTTAAGAAAACACTTTGAAGAAATAAGCTCCAATCACAGCTGGAAAAATAAAAAGGACAAGTCTTAAAGCTCAATTTCAACGCATTATGAGACACATGCAAATTCAACCACAAAGAGGTATCAGCTCACACCACTCAGAATAACCATCAGCAAAAACTACAAAGAATAAATGCTGAAGGTGCTGGGAAGAAATACATACCCTCCACTTTAAGTGGGACGTAACCTGGAAAGAGCCACTAAAGAGATCAGAATAGAGGTGCCTTTAAAAGGTAAACATTGAGCTACCATATGATCCAGCAGACCTATTCCTGGACCTATAACCTAAGAAGACAGAATTGGAAGGACACAGGCACGCAAATCTGCATTGCACAGTATTACAATGGCCAAGATATGGAAGTAACCAAAAAGTCCACCGACAGATGGGTGGACAAAGAAGAACTGCTACCTGTACAGATGGAATATGAGCTAGTGAAAAAATGAAACAATGCCATTTGCAGCACCATAGATGAGTCTAGAAGTAATCACGCAACTCGGAGTAAGTGAGAAAGCGAAAGACACATAGCCTATCATATCGCATATAGGTGTTACCTAAAAAATGATACAGACAAAGGTATTTCCACAGAGAAACACTATCATAGATTCATTAAAAAAACTTATGGTTCACCAAATGGAAAGGTGTGAGGATTGGATACATTACCATATTGAGGTTAACAGAGAGACACAAACACACGTGAAATACATAATCACCAAAGACCTACGCAATACCAAGAGAAGACTACTCAACACTGTGTCATAACCTACATGGGAAAAGGATCCGAAGAAGAATAGATATATGTATATGTGTGAAAGAACCACATCTTGCACACCTAGAACAAACAAAACATTGTAATCAAGTTTGCTGTGATAAAAAATAAAAATTAAGTTAAAAATACCAACAAGAAGTAATGAGACATAAACTTAAAGGGCTTTTGCCTCGCACATTCCATTCTAATTTGCAACCTAGAACACCACTTCCAGTAAGGCTCTGTTGCCCTAGTAACCAGATTTGGTAAAGGAGAAATGCTGCCGCCTTGTGGCCGATTCCCGCAAGAGCAGCTTTTAACCCACAGCTAATGGTCACTTACCATTCATTCACAAGGACGCAGGGCTGTAAAGGACACCTGCCCTCAAAATTGTGCTGAGGTAGGGAATGGATAAAAAAAATTCAAAACAGGCAAAATGTTCACAAAGCTAGTATGAAGAGGTAAGTTTTACTCACTCTCTTTTTAAAGAAAGGGAAATGGATAAAAGCTCAACCTCAGGAAGTATTAGACTCATGCAATCTAATCTACGAAAAGTTTTCAACTCACACCCGTCGACTGACCATTGGCAAAAAGTCTACAGTCAATGCTGAAGAGGTTTTAGAGAACTGTGTACCCTCTAGCTGCTGGTGAGATGTAAAAGGGTTAAACGCTAATAATGAGAACAGAAAGGAGCTGCGTTGAAAAGGGAAAATTGAGGTACCATTCAATCCAGCAGGCACACCAATGGGCCTCTCACCTGAGAAGACCAGAATGAAGAAGACCCGGGCTGCAAAAGCTGCACTGCAGCCTTATTCACAATAGACAAGACAGTGAAGCAACCAAAATGTCCATCAACAGATGAAAGGAAAAGGAAGAAGCGGCCCATGTACACAATGAATACTAGCCATGGAAAACAATGAAACACTGCTCTTTGAGGCACCATAGATGATCTTGGAGATAATCACAGAACATGAGGTAAGTCGGAAAGCAAAAGTCCTATATCCCATGATATCACTTATAGGCGTTCTCTAATAACTGACACAAATGAACATATTTCCACAGAGAAAGTCCATCACAGACTTATTAAAAAAAAAAAACTATGCTTATCTAAAAGGAAAGGTGGGGGAATGGATAAATGAAGATTAGCGTTACCATATGTATACAAATACATATTATATACATATATCAAAAAGACCGACCATATAGCAAGGAAGGTTTACGGAACACTCTGTAATAATTTACACGGGAAGAGGATCTCTACATAAATAGGTATATAGAATATGTAGATGAACCAGAGTGTGTACACCTTGGACAAGCAACATTCTAACCATTACCCCAATTGAAAAAATTAAAACAACGAACTAGGAGTAATGAGACATAAACTTATGGGGGGTTTTCCTGGCACATTCCATTCAAATTGACCACCTAGGCAAACGACTTCCAGAACGGCTCTGCTGCCCTAGTACCCCGATTTGGGAATGGAGAAATGCTGCATCCTTGTGGCCGTTTCCCACAACAGCAGCTTTAAACCCACTGCAAAAGGTCACTAAATGTTCACCAATTGCAGTTCTGTAAATGACACCTGCCCTCCAAAAAATACTGAGGTCGAAAATCGACCAAAAAATTCTAGAGTGCAACCTTCCAAAAAGAAAATTTGAAGAGGTATATTATACTCACACTCTTTTTCTTTTTTCTTTTAACAGAAAAGCAAAAGGCGTGGAAAAATGATGAATTGTAGGAATTTTTACAGACATGTAAACCCAAATTACAAAAACCTATCAGCTCACCCCAGTCAGAATGGCCATCAACAAAAATGCTGCAAACAAGAAATGCTGACGTGATTGTGGAGAAATGCGTACCCTCGATTCTAAGGGGGACGTGGTAAGAGCCACTAATGACAGCACAATTGAGGTGCCTTGAAAAGGTAAACGTTGAGCTACCATACCAGTCAATCAATCATACCCACTGCTGGGTCTATCACCTGAGAGAATGAAAATCAAAAATCGCAGGCTGGCAATCCTGCACTCCAGCAATATTTACCATAGGCAACACTTGGAAGCAACGAAAATGTCCATCAACAGAGGAATGCACCAAGAAGAAGTGGTCCATGTACACAATGGAATATTAGCCATGGAAAACATTGAAGTACTGCTCTTTGAGGCACCATAGATGAGCCTGGAGATAATCACAAAACATGAAGTAGGTCGGAAAGCAAAAGACCTATATCCCATATTATCACGTACGGCATTATCTAATAACTGACACAGATGAACATATTTCCAAAGAGAAAGACACTCACAGGCGTAGAAAACAAACTATGCTCATCTAAAAGGAAAGGAGGGGGGAAATTGAGAAATGAAGATTAGTGTGACTATACATATACAAATACATATTATATACATGTATCAAAAAGACCGAACATATAGCAAGGGAGGTCGACGGAACACTGTAATATTTTACATGGGAAGAGGATCTGTACATTAATAGACATACATAATGTACAAATGAACCAGATTGTGTACACCTAGGACAAACAATTTTCTAAACTTTACCCAGATTAAAAAAATTTTAAAAACCAAGAAGAAGTAATGAGACATAAACTTATGGGGATTTCTCCTGGCAAATTCCATTCTAATTTACAACCTAGGACAATGACTTCCAGAAAGGCTCTGCTGCCCTAGTACCCAGATTGGGGAATGGAGAAATGCTACCTCCTTGTGGACGTTTCCCACAACAGCAGCTTTGAACCCACTGCAAAAGGTCACTAAATTTTCACCAACTTGCAGTTCTGTAAATGGCGCCTGCCCTCCAGAAAATTTCTGGGGTCAAAAATCGACCAAAAAATTCAGAAGAGGGCAACCTTCGAAGAAGACAATTTCAAGAGCTATATTGTACTCACGGTTTTTTCTTTTAAGAGAAAAGAAAAAGGCGTAGGAATATGATGAATTTTAAAAATTTTAATGACATGCATACCCATATTACAAAAACCTATCAGCTCGCAGCAGTCACAATGGCCATTAGGAAAAGTGCTGCAAAAAATAAACGGTGACGGGAGTGTGGAGAAATGCGTACCCTCGGTGGTAAGGGGGGGCATGTAAAGAGCCAATAATGAAAACACAATGTAGGTGCTTTGAAAAGGGAAACATTGAGCTACCAGTCAATCAATCACAACCACTGCTTGGCCTATCACCTGAGAAAATGAGAATCAAAAAGTCACAGGCTGGCAAACCTGTACGCCAGCAATATTTACCATAGCCAACACTTGGAAGCAATGAAAATGTCCATCAACCGAGGAATGCACCAAGAAGAAGTGGTCCACGTACACAATGGAATATTACTCTAATTAATAATAAATATAAATTAAATTTAAAAACAAAGAAAAGCAAGGAGACATCAACATTTGTGGGTTTATCCGGGCACATTGCACTCTAATTTATAACCGAAGAACACCACGGACCGGTAGGTCTGTTTCCCTAGTAGCAGCAAGGGGAACGTAGAAAGGCTGCCGCTCTCTGGCCGTTACCTGCAAAAGCAGGTTTAAAGCCTGAGCTAATGGTCACTTCATATGAACAAGTACTGCAGGGCTGTAAATGAAACCTGCCCTCAAAATGTCTTGAGGGAGATCATGGCCAAAATATTTCAAACGGTGACACATACTTTAAGAAAACACTTTGAAGAAATAAGCTCCAATCACAGCTGGAAAAATAAAAAGGACAAGTCTTAAAGCTCAATTTCAACGCATTATGAGACACATGCAAATTCAACCACAAAGAGGTATCAGCTCACACCACTCAGAATAACCATCAGCAAAAACTACAAAGAATAAATGCTGAAGGTGCTGGGAAGAAATACATACCCTCCACTTTAAGTGGGACGTAACCTGGAAAGAGCCACTAAAGAGATCAGAATAGAGGTGCCTTTAAAAGGTAAACATTGAGCTACCATATGATCCAGCAGACCTATTCCTGGACCTATAACCTAAGAAGACAGAATTGGAAGGACACAGGCACGCAAATCTGCATTGCACAGTATTACAATGGCCAAGATATGGAAGTAACCAAAAAGTCCACCGACAGATGGGTGGACAAAGAAGAACTGCTACCTGTACAGATGGAATATGAGCTAGTGAAAAAATGAAACAATGCCATTTGCAGCACCATAGATGAGTCTAGAAGTAATCACGCAACTCGGAGTAAGTGAGAAAGCGAAAGACACATAGCCTATCATATCGCATATAGGTGTTACCTAAAAAATGATACAGACAAAGGTATTTCCACAGAGAAACACTATCATAGATTCATTAAAAAAACTTATGGTTCACCAAATGGAAAGGTGTGAGGATTGGATACATTACCATATTGAGGTTAACAGAGAGACACAAACACACGTGAAATACATAATCACCAAAGACCTACGCAATACCAAGAGAAGACTACTCAACACTGTGTCATAACCTACATGGGAAAAGGATCCGAAGAAGAATAGATATATGTATATGTGTGAAAGAACCACATCTTGCACACCTAGAACAAACAAAACATTGTAATCAAGTTTGCTGTGATAAAAAATAAAAATTAAGTTAAAAATACCAACAAGAAGTAATGAGACATAAACTTAAAGGGCTTTTGCCTCGCACATTCCATTCTAATTTGCAACCTAGAACACCACTTCCAGTAAGGCTCTGTTGCCCTAGTAACCAGATTTGGTAAAGGAGAAATGCTGCCGCCTTGTGGCCGATTCCCGCAAGAGCAGCTTTTAACCCACAGCTAATGGTCACTTACCATTCATTCACAAGGACGCAGGGCTGTAAAGGACACCTGCCCTCAAAATTGTGCTGAGGTAGGGAATGGATAAAAAAAATTCAAAACAGGCAAAATGTTCACAAAGCTAGTATGAAGAGGTAAGTTTTACTCACTCTCTTTTTAAAGAAAGGGAAATGGATAAAAGCTCAACCTCAGGAAGTATTAGACTCATGCAATCTAATCTACGAAAAGTTTTCAACTCACACCCGTCGACTGACCATTGGCAAAAAGTCTACAGTCAATGCTGAAGAGGTTTTAGAGAACTGTGTACCCTCTAGCTGCTGGTGAGATGTAAAAGGGTTAAACGCTAATAATGAGAACAGAAAGGAGCTGCGTTGAAAAGGGAAAATTGAGGTACCATTCAATCCAGCAGGCACACCAATGGGCCTCTCACCTGAGAAGACCAGAATGAAGAAGACCCGGGCTGCAAAAGCTGCACTGCAGCCTTATTCACAATAGACAAGACAGTGAAGCAACCAAAATGTCCATCAACAGATGAAAGGAAAAGGAAGAAGCGGCCCATGTACACAATGAATACTAGCCATGGAAAACAATGAAACACTGCTCTTTGAGGCACCATAGATGATCTTGGAGATAATCACAGAACATGAGGTAAGTCGGAAAGCAAAAGTCCTATATCCCATGATATCACTTATAGGCGTTCTCTAATAACTGACACAAATGAACATATTTCCACAGAGAAAGTCCATCACAGACTTATTAAAAAAAAAAAACTATGCTTATCTAAAAGGAAAGGTGGGGGAATGGATAAATGAAGATTAGCGTTACCATATGTATACAAATACATATTATATACATATATCAAAAAGACCGACCATATAGCAAGGAAGGTTTACGGAACACTCTGTAATAATTTACACGGGAAGAGGATCTCTACATAAATAGGTATATAGAATATGTAGATGAACCAGAGTGTGTACACCTTGGACAAGCAACATTCTAACCATTACCCCAATTGAAAAAATTAAAACAACGAACTAGGAGTAATGAGACATAAACTTATGGGGGGTTTTCCTGGCACATTCCATTCAAATTGACCACCTAGGCAAACGACTTCCAGAACGGCTCTGCTGCCCTAGTACCCCGATTTGGGAATGGAGAAATGCTGCATCCTTGTGGCCGTTTCCCACAACAGCAGCTTTAAACCCACTGCAAAAGGTCACTAAATGTTCACCAATTGCAGTTCTGTAAATGACACCTGCCCTCCAAAAAATACTGAGGTCGAAAATCGACCAAAAAATTCTAGAGTGCAACCTTCCAAAAAGAAAATTTGAAGAGGTATATTATACTCACACTCTTTTTCTTTTTTCTTTTAACAGAAAAGCAAAAGGCGTGGAAAAATGATGAATTGTAGGAATTTTTACAGACATGTAAACCCAAATTACAAAAACCTATCAGCTCACCCCAGTCAGAATGGCCATCAACAAAAATGCTGCAAACAAGAAATGCTGACGTGATTGTGGAGAAATGCGTACCCTCGATTCTAAGGGGGACGTGGTAAGAGCCACTAATGACAGCACAATTGAGGTGCCTTGAAAAGGTAAACGTTGAGCTACCATACCAGTCAATCAATCATACCCACTGCTGGGTCTATCACCTGAGAGAATGAAAATCAAAAATCGCAGGCTGGCAATCCTGCACTCCAGCAATATTTACCATAGGCAACACTTGGAAGCAACGAAAATGTCCATCAACAGAGGAATGCACCAAGAAGAAGTGGTCCATGTACACAATGGAATATTAGCCATGGAAAACATTGAAGTACTGCTCTTTGAGGCACCATAGATGAGCCTGGAGATAATCACAAAACATGAAGTAGGTCGGAAAGCAAAAGACCTATATCCCATATTATCACGTACGGCATTATCTAATAACTGACACAGATGAACATATTTCCAAAGAGAAAGACACTCACAGGCGTAGAAAACAAACTATGCTCATCTAAAAGGAAAGGAGGGGGGAAATTGAGAAATGAAGATTAGTGTGACTATACATATACAAATACATATTATATACATGTATCAAAAAGACCGAACATATAGCAAGGGAGGTCGACGGAACACTGTAATATTTTACATGGGAAGAGGATCTGTACATTAATAGACATACATAATGTACAAATGAACCAGATTGTGTACACCTAGGACAAACAATTTTCTAAACTTTACCCAGATTAAAAAAATTTTAAAAACCAAGAAGAAGTAATGAGACATAAACTTATGGGGATTTCTCCTGGCAAATTCCATTCTAATTTACAACCTAGGACAATGACTTCCAGAAAGGCTCTGCTGCCCTAGTACCCAGATTGGGGAATGGAGAAATGCTACCTCCTTGTGGACGTTTCCCACAACAGCAGCTTTGAACCCACTGCAAAAGGTCACTAAATTTTCACCAACTTGCAGTTCTGTAAATGGCGCCTGCCCTCCAGAAAATTTCTGGGGTCAAAAATCGACCAAAAAATTCAGAAGAGGGCAACCTTCGAAGAAGACAATTTCAAGAGCTATATTGTACTCACGGTTTTTTCTTTTAAGAGAAAAGAAAAAGGCGTAGGAATATGATGAATTTTAAAAATTTTAATGACATGCATACCCATATTACAAAAACCTATCAGCTCGCAGCAGTCACAATGGCCATTAGGAAAAGTGCTGCAAAAAATAAACGGTGACGGGAGTGTGGAGAAATGCGTACCCTCGGTGGTAAGGGGGGGCATGTAAAGAGCCAATAATGAAAACACAATGTAGGTGCTTTGAAAAGGGAAACATTGAGCTACCAGTCAATCAATCACAACCACTGCTTGGCCTATCACCTGAGAAAATGAGAATCAAAAAGTCACAGGCTGGCAAACCTGTACGCCAGCAATATTTACCATAGCCAACACTTGGAAGCAATGAAAATGTCCATCAACCGAGGAATGCACCAAGAAGAAGTGGTCCACGTACACAATGGAATATTACTCTAATTAATAATAAATATAAATTAAATTTAAAAACAAAGAAAAGCAAGGAGACATCAACATTTGTGGGTTTATCCGGGCACATTGCACTCTAATTTATAACCGAAGAACACCACGGACCGGTAGGTCTGTTTCCCTAGTAGCAGCAAGGGGAACGTAGAAAGGCTGCCGCTCTCTGGCCGTTACCTGCAAAAGCAGGTTTAAAGCCTGAGCTAATGGTCACTTCATATGAACAAGTACTGCAGGGCTGTAAATGAAACCTGCCCTCAAAATGTCTTGAGGGAGATCATGGCCAAAATATTTCAAACGGTGACACATACTTTAAGAAAACACTTTGAAGAAATAAGCTCCAATCACAGCTGGAAAAATAAAAAGGACAAGTCTTAAAGCTCAATTTCAACGCATTATGAGACACATGCAAATTCAACCACAAAGAGGTATCAGCTCACACCACTCAGAATAACCATCAGCAAAAACTACAAAGAATAAATGCTGAAGGTGCTGGGAAGAAATACATACCCTCCACTTTAAGTGGGACGTAACCTGGAAAGAGCCACTAAAGAGATCAGAATAGAGGTGCCTTTAAAAGGTAAACATTGAGCTACCATATGATCCAGCAGACCTATTCCTGGACCTATAACCTAAGAAGACAGAATTGGAAGGACACAGGCACGCAAATCTGCATTGCACAGTATTACAATGGCCAAGATATGGAAGTAACCAAAAAGTCCACCGACAGATGGGTGGACAAAGAAGAACTGCTACCTGTACAGATGGAATATGAGCTAGTGAAAAAATGAAACAATGCCATTTGCAGCACCATAGATGAGTCTAGAAGTAATCACGCAACTCGGAGTAAGTGAGAAAGCGAAAGACACATAGCCTATCATATCGCATATAGGTGTTACCTAAAAAATGATACAGACAAAGGTATTTCCACAGAGAAACACTATCATAGATTCATTAAAAAAACTTATGGTTCACCAAATGGAAAGGTGTGAGGATTGGATACATTACCATATTGAGGTTAACAGAGAGACACAAACACACGTGAAATACATAATCACCAAAGACCTACGCAATACCAAGAGAAGACTACTCAACACTGTGTCATAACCTACATGGGAAAAGGATCCGAAGAAGAATAGATATATGTATATGTGTGAAAGAACCACATCTTGCACACCTAGAACAAACAAAACATTGTAATCAAGTTTGCTGTGATAAAAAATAAAAATTAAGTTAAAAATACCAACAAGAAGTAATGAGACATAAACTTAAAGGGCTTTTGCCTCGCACATTCCATTCTAATTTGCAACCTAGAACACCACTTCCAGTAAGGCTCTGTTGCCCTAGTAACCAGATTTGGTAAAGGAGAAATGCTGCCGCCTTGTGGCCGATTCCCGCAAGAGCAGCTTTTAACCCACAGCTAATGGTCACTTACCATTCATTCACAAGGACGCAGGGCTGTAAAGGACACCTGCCCTCAAAATTGTGCTGACGTAGGGAATGGATAAAAAAAATTCAAAACAGGCAAAATGTTCACAAAGCTAGTATGAAGAGGTAAGTTTTACTCACTCTCTTTTTAAAGAAAGGGAAATGGATAAAAGCTCAACCTCAGGAAGTATTAGACTCATGCAATCTAATCTACGAAAAGTTTTCAACTCACACCCGTCGACTGACCATTGGCAAAAAGTCTACAGTCAATGCTGAAGAGGTTTTAGAGAACTGTGTACCCTCTAGCTGCTGGTGAGATGTAAAAGGGTTAAACGCTAATAATGAGAACAGAAAGGAGCTGCGTTGAAAAGGAAAAATTGAGGTACCATTCAATCCAGCAGGCACACCAATGGGCCTCTCACCTGAGAAGACCAGAATGAAGAAGACCCGGGCTGCAAAAGCTGCACTGCAGCCTTATTCACAATAGACAAGACAGTGAAGCAACCAAAATGTCCATCAACAGATGAAAGGAAAAGGAAGAAGCGGCCCATGTACACAATGAATACTAGCCATGGAAAACAATGAAACACTGCTCTTTGAGGCACCATAGATGATCTTGGAGATAATCACAGAACATGAGGTAAGTCGGAAAGCAAAAGTCCTATATCCCATGATATCACTTATAGGCGTTCTCTAATAACTGACACAAATGAACATATTTCCACAGAGAAAGTCCATCACAGACTTATTAAAAAAAAAAAACTATGCTTATCTAAAAGGAAAGGTGGGGGAATGGATAAATGAAGATTAGCGTTACCATATGTATACAAATACATATTATATACATATATCAAAAAGACCGACCATATAGCAAGGAAGGTTTACGGAACACTCTGTAATAATTTACACGGGAAGAGGATCTCTACATAAATAGGTATATAGAATATGTAGATGAACCAGAGTGTGTACACCTTGGACAAGCAACATTCTAACCATTACCCCAATTGAAAAAATTAAAACAACGAACTAGGAGTAATGAGACATAAACTTATGGGGGGTTTTCCTGGCACATTCCATTCAAATTGACCACCTAGGCAAACGACTTCCAGAACGGCTCTGCTGCCCTAGTACCCCGATTTGGGAATGGAGAAATGCTGCATCCTTGTGGCCGTTTCCCACAACAGCAGCTTTAAACCCACTGCAAAAGGTCACTAAATGTTCACCAATTGCAGTTCTGTAAATGACACCTGCCCTCCAAAAAATACTGAGGTCGAAAATCGACCAAAAAATTCTAGAGTGCAACCTTCCAAAAAGAAAATTTGAAGAGGTATATTATACTCACACTCTTTTTCTTTTTTCTTTTAACAGAAAAGCAAAAGGCGTGGAAAAATGATGAATTGTAGGAATTTTTACAGACATGTAAACCCAAATTACAAAAACCTATCAGCTCACCCCAGTCAGAATGGCCATCAACAAAAATGCTGCAAACAAGAAATGCTGACGTGATTGTGGAGAAATGCGTACCCTCGATTCTAAGGGGGACGTGGTAAGAGCCACTAATGACAGCACAATTGAGGTGCCTTGAAAAGGTAAACGTTGAGCTACCATACCAGTCAATCAATCATACCCACTGCTGGGTCTATCACCTGAGAGAATGAAAATCAAAAATCGCAGGCTGGCAATCCTGCACTCCAGCAATATTTACCATAGGCAACACTTGGAAGCAACGAAAATGTCCATCAACAGAGGAATGCACCAAGAAGAAGTGGTCCATGTACACAATGGAATATTAGCCATGGAAAACATTGAAGTACTGCTCTTTGAGGCACCATAGATGAGCCTGGAGATAATCACAAAACATGAAGTAGGTCGGAAAGCAAAAGACCTATATCCCATATTATCACGTACGGCATTATCTAATAACTGACACAGATGAACATATTTCCAAAGAGAAAGACACTCACAGGCGTAGAAAACAAACTATGCTCATCTAAAAGGAAAGGAGGGGGGAAATTGAGAAATGAAGATTAGTGTGACTATACATATACAAATACATATTATATACATGTATCAAAAAGACCGAACATATAGCAAGGGAGGTCGACGGAACACTGTAATATTTTACATGGGAAGAGGATCTGTACATTAATAGACATACATAATGTACAAATGAACCAGATTGTGTACACCTAGGACAAACAATTTTCTAAACTTTACCCAGATTAAAAAAATTTTAAAAACCAAGAAGAAGTAATGAGACATAAACTTATGGGGATTTCTCCTGGCAAATTCCATTCTAATTTACAACCTAGGACAATGACTTCCAGAAAGGCTCTGCTGCCCTAGTACCCAGATTGGGGAATGGAGAAATGCTACCTCCTTGTGGACGTTTCCCACAACAGCAGCTTTGAACCCACTGCAAAAGGTCACTAAATTTTCACCAACTTGCAGTTCTGTAAATGGCGCCTGCCCTCCAGAAAATTTCTGGGGTCAAAAATCGACCAAAAAATTCAGAAGAGGGCAACCTTCGAAGAAGACAATTTCAAGAGCTATATTGTACTCACGGTTTTTTCTTTTAAGAGAAAAGAAAAAGGCGTAGGAATATGATGAATTTTAAAAATTTTAATGACATGCATACCCATATTACAAAAACCTATCAGCTCGCAGCAGTCACAATGGCCATTAGGAAAAGTGCTGCAAAAAATAAACGGTGACGGGAGTGTGGAGAAATGCGTACCCTCGGTGGTAAGGGGGGGCATGTAAAGAGCCAATAATGAAAACACAATGTAGGTGCTTTGAAAAGGGAAACATTGAGCTACCAGTCAATCAATCACAACCACTGCTTGGCCTATCACCTGAGAAAATGAGAATCAAAAAGTCACAGGCTGGCAAACCTGTACGCCAGCAATATTTACCATAGCCAACACTTGGAAGCAATGAAAATGTCCATCAACCGAGGAATGCACCAAGAAGAAGTGGTCCACGTACACAATGGAATATTACTCTAATTAATAATAAATATAAATTAAATTTAAAAACAAAGAAAAGCAAGGAGACATCAACATTTGTGGGTTTATCCGGGCACATTGCACTCTAATTTATAACCGAAGAACACCACGGACCGGTAGGTCTGTTTCCCTAGTAGCAGCAAGGGGAACGTAGAAAGGCTGCCGCTCTCTGGCCGTTACCTGCAAAAGCAGGTTTAAAGCCTGAGCTAATGGTCACTTCATATGAACAAGTACTGCAGGGCTGTAAATGAAACCTGCCCTCAAAATGTCTTGAGGGAGATCATGGCCAAAATATTTCAAACGGTGACACATACTTTAAGAAAACACTTTGAAGAAATAAGCTCCAATCACAGCTGGAAAAATAAAAAGGACAAGTCTTAAAGCTCAATTTCAACGCATTATGAGACACATGCAAATTCAACCACAAAGAGGTATCAGCTCACACCACTCAGAATAACCATCAGCAAAAACTACAAAGAATAAATGCTGAAGGTGCTGGGAAGAAATACATACCCTCCACTTTAAGTGGGACGTAACCTGGAAAGAGCCACTAAAGAGATCAGAATAGAGGTGCCTTTAAAAGGTAAACATTGAGCTACCATATGATCCAGCAGACCTATTCCTGGACCTATAACCTAAGAAGACAGAATTGGAAGGACACAGGCACGCAAATCTGCATTGCACAGTATTACAATGGCCAAGATATGGAAGTAACCAAAAAGTCCACCGACAGATGGGTGGACAAAGAAGAACTGCTACCTGTACAGATGGAATATGAGCTAGTGAAAAAATGAAACAATGCCATTTGCAGCACCATAGATGAGTCTAGAAGTAATCACGCAACTCGGAGTAAGTGAGAAAGCGAAAGACACATAGCCTATCATATCGCATATAGGTGTTACCTAAAAAATGATACAGACAAAGGTATTTCCACAGAGAAACACTATCATAGATTCATTAAAAAAACTTATGGTTCACCAAATGGAAAGGTGTGAGGATTGGATACATTACCATATTGAGGTTAACAGAGAGACACAAACACACGTGAAATACATAATCACCAAAGACCTACGCAATACCAAGAGAAGACTACTCAACACTGTGTCATAACCTACATGGGAAAAGGATCCGAAGAAGAATAGATATATGTATATGTGTGAAAGAACCACATCTTGCACACCTAGAACAAACAAAACATTGTAATCAAGTTTGCTGTGATAAAAAATAAAAATTAAGTTAAAAATACCAACAAGAAGTAATGAGACATAAACTTAAAGGGCTTTTGCCTCGCACATTCCATTCTAATTTGCAACCTAGAACACCACTTCCAGTAAGGCTCTGTTGCCCTAGTAACCAGATTTGGTAAAGGAGAAATGCTGCCGCCTTGTGGCCGATTCCCGCAAGAGCAGCTTTTAACCCACAGCTAATGGTCACTTACCATTCATTCACAAGGACGCAGGGCTGTAAAGGACACCTGCCCTCAAAATTGTGCTGAGGTAGGGAATGGATAAAAAAAATTCAAAACAGGCAAAATGTTCACAAAGCTAGTATGAAGAGGTAAGTTTTACTCACTCTCTTTTTAAAGAAAGGGAAATGGATAAAAGCTCAACCTCAGGAAGTATTAGACTCATGCAATCTAATCTACGAAAAGTTTTCAACTCACACCCGTCGACTGACCATTGGCAAAAAGTCTACAGTCAATGCTGAAGAGGTTTTAGAGAACTGTGTACCCTCTAGCTGCTGGTGAGATGTAAAAGGGTTAAACGCTAATAATGAGAACAGAAAGGAGCTGCGTTGAAAAGGAAAAATTGAGGTACCATTCAATCCAGCAGGCACACCAATGGGCCTCTCACCTGAGAAGACCAGAATGAAGAAGACCCGGGCTGCAAAAGCTGCACTGCAGCCTTATTCACAATAGACAAGACAGTGAAGCAACCAAAATGTCCATCAACAGATGAAAGGAAAAGGAAGAAGCGGCCCATGTACACAATGAATACTAGCCATGGAAAACAATGAAACACTGCTCTTTGAGGCACCATAGATGATCTTGGAGATAATCACAGAACATGAGGTAAGTCGGAAAGCAAAAGTCCTATATCCCATGATATCACTTATAGGCGTTCTCTAATAACTGACACAAATGAACATATTTCCACAGAGAAAGTCCATCACAGACTTATTAAAAAAAAAAAACTATGCTTATCTAAAAGGAAAGGTGGGGGAATGGATAAATGAAGATTAGCGTTACCATATGTATACAAATACATATTATATACATATATCAAAAAGACCGACCATATAGCAAGGAAGGTTTACGGAACACTCTGTAATAATTTACACGGGAAGAGGATCTCTACATAAATAGGTATATAGAATATGTAGATGAACCAGAGTGTGTACACCTTGGACAAGCAACATTCTAACCATTACCCCAATTGAAAAAATTAAAACAACGAACTAGGAGTAATGAGACATAAACTTATGGGGGGTTTTCCTGGCACATTCCATTCAAATTGACCACCTAGGCAAACGACTTCCAGAACGGCTCTGCTGCCCTAGTACCCCGATTTGGGAATGGAGAAATGCTGCATCCTTGTGGCCGTTTCCCACAACAGCAGCTTTAAACCCACTGCAAAAGGTCACTAAATGTTCACCAATTGCAGTTCTGTAAATGACACCTGCCCTCCAAAAAATACTGAGGTCGAAAATCGACCAAAAAATTCTAGAGTGCAACCTTCCAAAAAGAAAATTTGAAGAGGTATATTATACTCACACTCTTTTTCTTTTTTCTTTTAACAGAAAAGCAAAAGGCGTGGAAAAATGATGAATTGTAGGAATTTTTACAGACATGTAAACCCAAATTACAAAAACCTATCAGCTCACCCCAGTCAGAATGGCCATCAACAAAAATGCTGCAAACAAGAAATGCTGACGTGATTGTGGAGAAATGCGTACCCTCGATTCTAAGGGGGACGTGGTAAGAGCCACTAATGACAGCACAATTGAGGTGCCTTGAAAAGGTAAACGTTGAGCTACCATACCAGTCAATCAATCATACCCACTGCTGGGTCTATCACCTGAGAGAATGAAAATCAAAAATCGCAGGCTGGCAATCCTGCACTCCAGCAATATTTACCATAGGCAACACTTGGAAGCAACGAAAATGTCCATCAACAGAGGAATGCACCAAGAAGAAGTGGTCCATGTACACAATGGAATATTAGCCATGGAAAACATTGAAGTACTGCTCTTTGAGGCACCATAGATGAGCCTGGAGATAATCACAAAACATGAAGTAGGTCGGAAAGCAAAAGACCTATATCCCATATTATCACGTACGGCATTATCTAATAACTGACACAGATGAACATATTTCCAAAGAGAAAGACACTCACAGGCGTAGAAAACAAACTATGCTCATCTAAAAGGAAAGGAGGGGGGAAATTGAGAAATGAAGATTAGTGTGACTATACATATACAAATACATATTATATACATGTATCAAAAAGACCGAACATATAGCAAGGGAGGTCGACGGAACACTGTAATATTTTACATGGGAAGAGGATCTGTACATTAATAGACATACATAATGTACAAATGAACCAGATTGTGTACACCTAGGACAAACAATTTTCTAAACTTTACCCAGATTAAAAAAATTTTAAAAACCAAGAAGAAGTAATGAGACATAAACTTATGGGGATTTCTCCTGGCAAATTCCATTCTAATTTACAACCTAGGACAATGACTTCCAGAAAGGCTCTGCTGCCCTAGTACCCAGATTGGGGAATGGAGAAATGCTACCTCCTTGTGGACGTTTCCCACAACAGCAGCTTTGAACCCACTGCAAAAGGTCACTAAATTTTCACCAACTTGCAGTTCTGTAAATGGCGCCTGCCCTCCAGAAAATTTCTGGGGTCAAAAATCGACCAAAAAATTCAGAAGAGGGCAACCTTCGAAGAAGACAATTTCAAGAGCTATATTGTACTCACGGTTTTTTCTTTTAAGAGAAAAGAAAAAGGCGTAGGAATATGATGAATTTTAAAAATTTTAATGACATGCATACCCATATTACAAAAACCTATCAGCTCGCAGCAGTCACAATGGCCATTAGGAAAAGTGCTGCAAAAAATAAACGGTGACGGGAGTGTGGAGAAATGCGTACCCTCGGTGGTAAGGGGGGGCATGTAAAGAGCCAATAATGAAAACACAATGTAGGTGCTTTGAAAAGGGAAACATTGAGCTACCAGTCAATCAATCACAACCACTGCTTGGCCTATCACCTGAGAAAATGAGAATCAAAAAGTCACAGGCTGGCAAACCTGTACGCCAGCAATATTTACCATAGCCAACACTTGGAAGCAATGAAAATGTCCATCAACCGAGGAATGCACCAAGAAGAAGTGGTCCACGTACACAATGGAATATTACTCTAATTAATAATAAATATAAATTAAATTTAAAAACAAAGAAAAGCAAGGAGACATCAACATTTGTGGGTTTATCCGGGCACATTGCACTCTAATTTATAACCGAAGAACACCACGGACCGGTAGGTCTGTTTCCCTAGTAGCAGCAAGGGGAACGTAGAAAGGCTGCCGCTCTCTGGCCGTTACCTGCAAAAGCAGGTTTAAAGCCTGAGCTAATGGTCACTTCATATGAACAAGTACTGCAGGGCTGTAAATGAAACCTGCCCTCAAAATGTCTTGAGGGAGATAATGGCCAAAATATTTCAAATGGTGACACATACTTTAAGAAAACACTTTGAAGAAATAAGCTCCAATCACAGCTGGAAAAATAAAAAGGACATGTCTTAAAGCTCAATTTCAACGCATTATGAGACACATGCAAATTCAACCACAAAGAGGTATCAGCTCACACCACTCAGAATAACCATCAGCAAAAACTACAAAGAATAAATGCTGAAGGTGCTGGGAAGAAATGCATACCCTCCACTTTAAGTGGGACGTAACCTGGAAAGAGCCACTAAAGAGAAAAGAATAGAGGTGCCTTTAAAAGGTAAACATTGAGCTACCATATGATCCAGCAGACCTATTCCTGGACCTATAACCTAAGAAGACAGAATTGGAAGGACACAGGTACGCAAATCTGCATTGCATAGTATAACAATGGCCAAGATACGGAAGTAACCAAAAAGTCCAACGACAGATGGGTGGACAAAGAAGAACTGCTACATGTACAGATGGAATATGAGCTAGGGAAAAAATGAAACAATGCCATTTGCAGCACCATAGATGAGTCTAGAAGTAATCACGCAACTTGGAGTAAGTGAGAAAGCGAAAGACACATATCCTATCATATCACATATAGGTGTTACCTAAAAAATGATACAAACAAAGATATTTCCACAGAGAAACACTATCATAGATTCATGAAAAAAAATCTTATGGTTCACCAAAAGGAAAGGTGTGAAGATTGGATACATTACCGTATTGAGGTGAACAGAGAGATACAAACAAATGTGAAATATATAATCACCAAAGACCTACGCAATACCAAGAGAAGACTACTCAACATTGTGTCGTAATCTACATGGGAAAAGGATCCGAAGAAAAATAGATATATGTATATGTGTGAAAGAACCACATCTTGCACACCTAGAACAAACAAAACATTGTAATCAAGTTTGCTGTGAAAAAAAATAAAAATTAAGTTAAAAATACCAACAAGAAGTAATGAGACATAAACTTAAAGGGCTTTTTCCTCGCATATTCCATTCTAATTTACAACCTAGAACACCACTTCCAGTAAGGCTCTGTTGCCCTAGTAACCAGATTTGGTAAAGGAGAAATGCTGCCGCCTTGTGGCCGATTCCCGCAACAGCAGCTTTTAACCCACAGCTAATGGTCACTTACCATTCATTCACAAGGACGCAGGGCTGTAAAGGACACCTGCCCTCAAAATTGTGCTGAGGTAGGGAATGGATAAAAAAAATTCAAAACAGGCAAAATGTTCACGAAGCTAGTATGAAGAGGTAAGTTTTACTCACTCTCTTTTTAAAGAAAGGGAAATGGATAAAAGCTCAACCTCAGGAAGTATTAGACTCATGCAATCTAATCTACGAAAAGTTCTCAACTCACACCCGTCGACTGACCATTGGCAAAAAGTCTACAAACAGTCAATGCTGAAGAGGTTTTAGAGAACTGTGTACCCTCTAGCTGCTGGTGAGATGTAAAAGGGTTAAACGCTAATAATGAGAACAGAAAGGAGCTGCGTTGAAAAGGAAAAATTGAGGTACCATTCAATCCAGCAGGCGCACCAATGGGCCTCTCACCTGAGAAGACCAGAATGAAGAAGACCCGGGCTGCAAAAGCTGCACTGCAGCCTTATTCACAATAGACAAGACAGTGAAGCAACCAAAATGTCCATCAACAGATGAAAGGAAAAGGAAGAAGCGGCCCATGTACACAATGAATACTAGCCATGGAAAACAATGAAACACTGCTCTTTGAGGCACCATAGATGATCTTGGAGATAATCACAGAACATGAGGTAAGTCGGAAAGCAAAAGTCCTATATCCCATGATATCACTTATAGGCGTTCTCTAATAACTGACACAAATGAACATATTTCCACAGAGAAAGTCCATCACAGACTTATTAAAAAAAAAAACTATGCTTATCTAAAAGGAAAGGTGGGGGAATGGATAAATGAAGATTAGCGTTACCATATGTATACAAATACATATTATATACATATATCAAAAAGACCGACCATATAGCAAGGAAGGTTTACGGAACACTCTGTAATAATTTACACGGGAAGAGGATCTCTACATAAATAGGTATATAGAATATGTAGATGAACCAGAGTGTGTACACCTTGGACAAGCAACATTCTAACCATTACCCCAATTGAAAAAATTAAAACAACGAACTAGGAGTAATGAGACATAAACTTATGGGGGGTTTTCCTGGCACATTCCATTCAAATTGACCACCTAGGCAAACGACTTCCAGAACGGGCTCTGCTGCCCTAGTACCCCGATTTGGGAATGGAGAAATGCTGCATCCTTGTGGCCGTTTCCCACAACAGCAGCTTTAAACCCACTGCAAAAGGTCACTAAATGTTCACCAATTGCAGTTCTGTAAATGACACCTGCCCTCCAAAAAATACTGAGGTCGAAAATCGACCAAAAAATTCTAGAGTGCAACCTTCCAAAAAGAAAATTTGAAGAGGTATATTATACTCACACTCTTTTTTCTTTTAACAGAAAAGCAAAAGGCGTGGAAAAATGATGAATTGTAGGAATTTTTACAGACATGTAAACCCAAATTACAAAAACCTATCAGCTCACCCCAGTCAGAATGGCCATCAACAAAAATGCTGCAAACAATAAATGCTGACGTGATTGTGGAGAAATGCGTACCCTCGATTCTAAGGGGGACGTGGTAAGAGCCACTAATGACAGCACAATTGAGGTGCCTTGAAAAGGTAAACGTTGAGCTACCATACCAGTCAATCAATCATACCCACTGCTGGGTCTATCACCTGAGAGAATGAAAATCAAAAATCGCAGGCTGGCAATCCTGCACTCCAGCAATATTTACCATAGGCAACGCTTGGAAGCAACGAAAATGTCCATCAACAGAGGAATGCACCAAGAAGAAGTGGTCCATGTACACAATGGAATATTAGCCATGGAAAACATTGAAGTACTGCTCTTTGAGGCACCATAGATGAGCCTGGAGATAATCACAAAACATGAAGTAGGTCGGAAAGCAAAAGACCTATATCCCATATTATCACGTACGGCATTATCTAATAACTGACACAGATGAACATATTTCCAAAGAGAAAGACACTCACAGGCGTAGAAAACAAACTATGCTCATCTAAAAGGAAAGGAGGGGGGAAATTGAGAAATGAAGATTAGTGTGACTATACATATACAAATACATATTATATACATGTATCAAAAAGACCGAACATATAGCAAGGGAGGTCGACGGAACACTGTAATATTTTACATGGGAAGGGGATCTGTACATTAATAGACATACATAATGTACAAATGAACCAGATTGTGTACACCTAGGACAAACAATTTTCTAAACTTTACCCAGATTAAAAAAATTTTAAAAACCAAGAAGAAGTAATGAGACATAAACTTATGGGGATTTCTCCTGGCAAATTCCATTCTAATTTACAACCTAGGACAATGACTTCCAGAAAGGCTCTGCTGCCCTAGTACCCAGATTGGGGAATGGAGAAATGCTACCTCCTTGTGGACGTTTCCCACAACAGCAGCTTTGAACCCACTGCAAAAGGTCACTAAATTTTCACCAACTTGCAGTTCTGTAAATGGCGCCTGCCCTCCAGAAAATTTCTGGGGTCAAAAATCGACCAAAAAATTCAGAAGAGGGCAACCTTCGAAGAAGACAATTTCAAGAGCTATATTGTACTCACGGTTTTTTCTTTTAAGAGAAAAGAAAAAGGCGTAGGAATATGATGAATTTTAAAAATTTTAATGACATGCATACCCATATTACAAAAACCTATCAGCTCGCAGCAGTCACAATGGCCATTAGGAAAAGTGCTGCAAAAAATAAACGGTGACGGGAGTGTGGAGAAATGCGTACCCTCGGTGGTAAGGGGGGGCATGTAAAGAGCCAATAATGAAAACACAATGTAGGTGCTTTGAAAAGGGAAACATTGAGCTACCAGTCAATCAATCACAACCACTGCTTGGCCTATCACCTGAGAAAATGAGAATCAAAAAGTCACAGGCTGGCAAACCTGTACGCCAGCAATATTTACCATAGCCAACACTTGGAAGCAATGAAAATGTCCATCAACCGAGGAATGCACCAAGAAGAAGTGGTCCACGTACACAATGGAATATTACTCTAATTAATAATAAATATAAATTAAATTTAAAAACAAAGAAAAGCAAGGAGACATCAACATTTGTGGGTTTATCCGGGCACATTGCACTCTAATTTATAACCGAAGAACACCACGGACCGGTAGGTCTGTTTCCCTAGTAGCAGCAAGGGGAACGTAGAAAGGCTGCCGCTCTCTGGCCGTTACCTGCAAAAGCAGGTTTAAAGCCTGAGCTAATGGTCACTTCATATGAACAAGTACTGCAGGGCTGTAAATGAAACCTGCCCTCAAAATGTCTTGAGGGAGATAATGGCCAAAATATTTCAAATGGTGACACATACTTTAAGAAAACACTTTGAAGAAATAAGCTCCAATCACAGCTGGAAAAATAAAAAGGACATGTCTTAAAGCTCAATTTCAACGCATTATGAGACACATGCAAATTCAACCACAAAGAGGTATCAGCTCACACCACTCAGAATAACCATCAGCAAAAACTACAAAGAATAAATGCTGAAGGTGCTGGGAAGAAATACATACCCTCCACTTTAAGTGGGACGTAACCTGGAAAGAGCCACTAAGGAGAACGGAATAGAATTGCCTTTTAAAGGTAAACATTGAGCTACCATATGATCCAGCAGACCTATTCCTGGACCTATAAACTAAGAAGACAGAATTGGAAGGACAAAGGTACGCAAATCTGCATTGCATAGTATTACAATAGCCAAGATATGGAAGTAACCAAAAAGTCCACCGACAGATGGGTGGACAAAGAAGAACTGCTACATGTACAGATGGAATATGAGCTAGTGAAAAAATGAAACAATGCCATTTGCAGCACCATAGATGAGTCTAGAAGTAATCACGCAACTTGGAGTAAGTGAGAAAGCGAAAGACACATATCCTATCATATCACATATAGGTGTTACCTAAAAAATGATACAAACAAAGATATTTCCACAGAGAAACACTATCATAGATTCATTAAAAAAACTTATGGTTCACCAAATGGAAAGGTGTGAGGATTGGATACATTACCGTATTGAGGTTAACAGAGAGATACAAACACATGTGAAATATATAATCACCAAAGACCTACGCAATACCAAGAGAAGACTACTCAACATTGTTTCGTAACCTACATGGGAAAAGGATCCGAAGAAAAATAGATATATGTATATGTGTGAAAGAACCACATCTTGCACACCTAGAACAAACAAAACATTGTAATCAAGTTTGCTGTGATAAAAAATAAAAATTAAGTTAAAAATACCAACAAGAAGTAATGAGACATAAACTTAAAGGGCTTTTTCCTCGCACATTCCATTCTAATTTACCACCTAGAACTCCACTTCCAGTAAGGCTCTGTTGCCCTAGTAACCAGATTTGGTAAAGGAGAAATGCTGCCGCCTTGTGGCCGATTCCCGCAACAGCAGCTTTTAACCCACAGCTAATGGTCACTTACCATTCACAAGGACTCAGGGCTGTAAAGGACACCTGCCCTCAAAATTGTGCTGAGGTAGGGAATGGATAAAAAAAAATTCAAAACAGGCAAAATTTTCAAGAAGATAGTATGAAGAGGTAAGTTTTACTCACTCTCTTTTTAAAGAAAGGAAAATGGATAAAAGCTCCACCTCAGGAAGTATTAGACTCATGCTATCTAACCTACAAAAAGTTTTCAACTCACACCAGTCGACTGACCATTGGCAAAAAGTCTACAAACAATCAATGCTGAAGAGGTTTTAGAGAACTGTGTACCCTCCAGCTGCTGGTGAGATGTAAAAGGGTTAAACGCTAATAATGAGAACAGAAAGAAGCTGCGTTGAAAAGGAAAAATAGAGGTACCATTCAATCCAGCAGGCGAACCAATGGGCTCTTCACCTAAGAAGACCAGAATGAAGAAGACCAGGGCTGCAAAAGCTGCACTGCAGGCTTATTCACAATAGACAAGACAGTGAAGCAACCAAAATGTCCATCAACAGATGAAAGGATAAAGAAGAAGCGGTCCATGTGCATAATGAATACTAGCCATGGAAAACAATGAAACACTGCTCTTTGAGGCACCATAGATGATCTTGGAGATAATCACAGAACATGAGGTAAGTCGGAAAGCAAAAGTCCTATATCCTATGATATCACTTATACGCGTTCTCTAATAACTGACACAAATGAACATATTTCCACAGAGAAAGTCAATCACAGACTTATTAAAAAAAACTATGCTTATCTAAAAGGAAAGGTGGGGGGAATGGATAAATGAAGATTTGCGTTACCATAGGTATACAAATACATATTATATACATATATCAAAAAGAACGACCATATAGCAAGGAAGGTTTACGGAACACTCTGTAATAATTTACACGGGAAGAGGATCTCTACATAAATAGGTATATAGAATATGTAGATGAACCAGAGTGTGTACACATTGGACAAGCAACATTCTAACCATTACCCCAATTGAAAAAATTAAAACAACGAACTAGGAGTAATGAGACATAAACTTATGGGGGGTTCTCCTGGCACATTCCATTCAAATTTACAACCTAGGCAAACGACTTCCAGAACGGCTCTGCTGCCCTAGTACCCAGATTTGGGAATGGAGAAATGCTGCATCCTTGTGGTCGTTTCCCACAACAGCAGCTTTAAACCCACTGCAAAAGGTCACTAAATATTCACCAATTGCAGGTCTGTAAATGACACCCGCCCTCCAAAATATACTGAGGTCGAAAATCGACCAAAAAACTCTAGAGTGCAACCTTCCAAAAAGAAAATTTGAAGAGGTATATTATACTCACACTTTTTTTCTTTTAACAGAAAAGAAAAAGGCGTGGAAAAATGATGAATTGTAGGAATTTTTACAGACATGTAAACCCAAATTACAAAAACCTATCAGCTCACACCAGTCAGAATGACCATCAACAAAAATGCTGCAAACAATAAATGCTGACGTGATTGTGGAGAGATGCGTACCCTCGATTCTAAGGGGGGACGCAGTAAGAGCCACTAATGAAAGCACAATTGAGGTGCCTTGAAAAGGTAAACGTTGAGCTACCATACCAGTCAATCAATCATACCCACTGCTGGGTCTATCACCTGAGAGAATGAAAATCAAAAATCGCAGGCTGGCAATCCTGCACTCCAGCAATATTTACCATAGGCAACGCTTGGAAGCAACGAAAATGTCCATCAACAGAGGAATGCACCAAGAAGAAGTGGTCCATGTACACAATGGAATATTAGCCATGGAAAACATTGAAGCACTGCTCTTTGAGGCACCATAGATGAGCCTGGAGATAATCACAAAACATGAAGTAGGTCGGAAAGCAAAAGACCTATATCCCATATTATCACGTACGGCATTATCTAATAACTGACACAGATGAACATATTTCCAAAGAGAAAGACACTCACAGGCGTAGAAAACAAACTATGCTCATCTAAAAGGAAAGGAGGGGGGAAATTGAGAAATGAAGATTAGTGTGACTATACATATACAAATACATATTATATACATGTATCAAAAAGACCGAACATATAGCAAGGGAGGTCGACGGAACACTGTAATATTTTACATGGGAAGAGGATCTGTACATTAATAGACATACATAATGTACAAATGAACCAGATTGTGTACACCTAGGACAAACAATTTTCTAAACTTTACCCAGATTAAAAAAATTTTAAAAACCAAGAAGAAGTAATGAGACATAAACTTATGGGGATTTCTCCTGGCAAATTCCATTCTAATTTACAACCTAGGACAATGACTTCCAGAAAGGCTCTGCTGCCCTAGTACCCAGATTGGGGAATGGAGAAATGCTACCTCCTTGTGGACGTTTCCCACAACAGCAGCTTTGAACCCACTGCAAAAGGTCACTAAATTTTCACCAACTTGCAGTTCTGTAAATGGCGCCTGCCCTCCAGAAAATTTCTGGGGTCAAAAATCGACCAAAAAATTCAGAAGAGGGCAACCTTCGAAGAAGACAATTTCAAGAGCTATATTGTACTCACGGTTTTTTCTTTTAAGAGAAAAGAAAAAG
The DNA here is from genome assembly GCF_965194805.1 of Balaenoptera borealis. Lineage (NCBI taxonomy): Eukaryota > Metazoa > Chordata > Mammalia > Artiodactyla > Balaenopteridae > Balaenoptera > Balaenoptera borealis. The sequence continues at coordinate 102,502,055 of NC_138863.1, read as the reverse complement.
GCGTAGGAATATGATGAATTTTAAAAATTTTAATGACATGCATACCCATATTACAAAAACCTATCAGCTCGCAGCAGTCACAATGGCCATTAGGAAAAGTGCTGCAAAAAATAAACGGTGACGGGAGTGTGGAGAAATGCGTACCCTCGGTGGTAAGGGGGGGCATGTAAAGAGCCAATAATGAAAACACAATGTAGGTGCTTTGAAAAGGGAAACATTGAGCTACCAGTCAATCAATCACAACCACTGCTTGGCCTATCACCTGAGAAAATGAGAATCAAAAAGTCACAGGCTGGCAAACCTGTACGCCAGCAATATTTACCATAGCCAACACTTGGAAGCAATGAAAATGTCCATCAACCGAGGAATGCACCAAGAAGAAGTGGTCCACGTACACAATGGAATATTACTCTAATTAATAATAAATATAAATTAAATTTAAAAACAAAGAAAAGCAAGGAGACATCAACATTTGTGGGTTTATCCGGGCACATTGCACTCTAATTTATAACCGAAGAACACCACGGACCGGTAGGTCTGTTTCCCTAGTAGCAGCAAGGGGAACGTAGAAAGGCTGCCGCTCTCTGGCCGTTACCTGCAAAAGCAGGTTTAAAGCCTGAGCTAATGGTCACTTCATATGAACAAGTACTGCAGGGCTGTAAATGAAACCTGCCCTCAAAATGTCTTGAGGGAGATAATGGCCAAAATATTTCAAATGGTGACACATACTTTAAGAAAACACTTTGAAGAAATAAGCTCCAATCACAGCTGGAAAAATAAAAAGGACATGTCTTAAAGCTCAATTTCAACGCATTATGAGACACATGCAAATTCAACCACAAAGAGGTATCAGCTCACACCACTCAGAATAACCATCAGCAAAAACTACAAAGAATAAATGCTGAAGGTGCTGGGAAGAAATACATACCCTCCACTTTAAGTGGGACGTAACCTGGAAAGAGCCACTAAGGAGAACGGAATAGAATTGCCTTTTAAAGGTAAACATTGAGCTACCATATGATCCAGCAGACCTATTCCTGGACCTATAAACTAAGAAGACAGAATTGGAAGGACAAAGGTACGCAAATCTGCATTGCATAGTATTACAATAGCCAAGATATGGAAGTAACCAAAAAGTCCACCGACAGATGGGTGGACAAAGAAGAACTGCTACATGTACAGATGGAATATGAGCTAGTGAAAAAATGAAACAATGCCATTTGCAGCACCATAGATGAGTCTAGAAGTAATCACGCAACTTGGAGTAAGTGAGAAAGCGAAAGACACATATCCTATCATATCACATATAGGTGTTACCTAAAAAATGATACAAACAAAGATATTTCCACAGAGAAACACTATCATAGATTCATTAAAAAAACTTATGGTTCACCAAATGGAAAGGTGTGAGGATTGGATACATTACCGTATTGAGGTTAACAGAGAGATACAAACACATGTGAAATATATAATCACCAAAGACCTACGCAATACCAAGAGAAGACTACTCAACATTGTTTCGTAACCTACATGGGAAAAGGATCCGAAGAAAAATAGATATATGTATATGTGTGAAAGAACCACATCTTGCACACCTAGAACAAACAAAACATTGTAATCAAGTTTGCTGTGATAAAAAATAAAAATTAAGTTAAAAATACCAACAAGAAGTAATGAGACATAAACTTAAAGGGCTTTTTCCTCGCACATTCCATTCTAATTTACCACCTAGAACTCCACTTCCAGTAAGGCTCTGTTGCCCTAGTAACCAGATTTGGTAAAGGAGAAATGCTGCCGCCTTGTGGCCGATTCCCGCAACAGCAGCTTTTAACCCACAGCTAATGGTCACTTACCATTCACAAGGACTCAGGGCTGTAAAGGACACCTGCCCTCAAAATTGTGCTGAGGTAGGGAATGGATAAAAAAAAATTCAAAACAGGCAAAATTTTCAAGAAGATAGTATGAAGAGGTAAGTTTTACTCACTCTCTTTTTAAAGAAAGGAAAATGGATAAAAGCTCCACCTCAGGAAGTATTAGACTCATGCTATCTAACCTACAAAAAGTTTTCAACTCACACCAGTCGACTGACCATTGGCAAAAAGTCTACAAACAATCAATGCTGAAGAGGTTTTAGAGAACTGTGTACCCTCCAGCTGCTGGTGAGATGTAAAAGGGTTAAACGCTAATAATGAGAACAGAAAGAAGCTGCGTTGAAAAGGAAAAATAGAGGTACCATTCAATCCAGCAGGCGAACCAATGGGCTCTTCACCTAAGAAGACCAGAATGAAGAAGACCAGGGCTGCAAAAGCTGCACTGCAGGCTTATTCACAATAGACAAGACAGTGAAGCAACCAAAATGTCCATCAACAGATGAAAGGATAAAGAAGAAGCGGTCCATGTGCATAATGAATACTAGCCATGGAAAACAATGAAACACTGCTCTTTGAGGCACCATAGATGATCTTGGAGATAATCACAGAACATGAGGTAAGTCGGAAAGCAAAAGTCCTATATCCTATGATATCACTTATACGCGTTCTCTAATAACTGACACAAATGAACATATTTCCACAGAGAAAGTCAATCACAGACTTATTAAAAAAAACTATGCTTATCTAAAAGGAAAGGTGGGGGGAATGGATAAATGAAGATTTGCGTTACCATAGGTATACAAATACATATTATATACATATATCAAAAAGAACGACCATATAGCAAGGAAGGTTTACGGAACACTCTGTAATAATTTACACGGGAAGAGGATCTCTACATAAATAGGTATATAGAATATGTAGATGAACCAGAGTGTGTACACATTGGACAAGCAACATTCTAACCATTACCCCAATTGAAAAAATTAAAACAACGAACTAGGAGTAATGAGACATAAACTTATGGGGGGTTCTCCTGGCACATTCCATTCAAATTTACAACCTAGGCAAACGACTTCCAGAACGGCTCTGCTGCCCTAGTACCCAGATTTGGGAATGGAGAAATGCTGCATCCTTGTGGTCGTTTCCCACAACAGCAGCTTTAAACCCACTGCAAAAGGTCACTAAATATTCACCAATTGCAGGTCTGTAAATGACACCCGCCCTCCAAAATATACTGAGGTCGAAAATCGACCAAAAAACTCTAGAGTGCAACCTTCCAAAAAGAAAATTTGAAGAGGTATATTATACTCACACTTTTTTTCTTTTAACAGAAAAGAAAAAGGCGTGGAAAAATGATGAATTGTAGGAATTTTTACAGACATGTAAACCCAAATTACAAAAACCTATCAGCTCACACCAGTCAGAATGACCATCAACAAAAATGCTGCAAACAATAAATGCTGACGTGATTGTGGAGAGATGCGTACCCTCGATTCTAAGGGGGGACGCAGTAAGAGCCACTAATGACAGCACAATTGAGGTGCCTTGAAAAGGTAAACGTTGAGCTACCATACCAGTCAATCAATCATACCCACTGCTGGGTCTATCACCTGAGAGAATGAAAATCAAAAATCGCAGGCTGGCAATCCTGCACTCCAGCAATATTTACCATAGGCAACGCTTGGAAGCAACGAAAATGTCCATCAACAGAGGAATGCACCAAGAAGAAGTGGTCCATGTACACAATGGAATATTAGCCATGGAAAACATTGAAGCACTGCTCTTTGAGGCACCATAGATGAGCCTGGAGATAATCACAAAACATGAAGTAGGTCGGAAAGCAAAAGACCTATATCCCATATTATCACGTACGGCATTATCTAATAACTGACACAGATGAACATATTTCCAAAGAGAAAGACACTCACAGGCGTAGAAAACAAACTATGCTCATCTAAAAGGAAAGGAGGGGGGAAATTGAGAAATGAAGATTAGTGTGACTATACATATACAAATACATATTATATACATGTATCAAAAAGACCGAACATATAGCAAGGGAGGTCGACGGAACACTGTAATATTTTACATGGGAAGAGGATCTGTACATTAATAGACATACATAATGTACAAATGAACCAGATTGTGTACACCTAGGACAAACAATTTTCTAAACTTTACCCAGATTAAAAAAATTTTAAAAACCAAGAAGAAGTAATGAGACATAAACTTATGGGGATTTCTCCTGGCAAATTCCATTCTAATTTACAACCTAGGACAATGACTTCCAGAAAGGCTCTGCTGCCCTAGTACCCAGATTGGGGAATGGAGAAATGCTACCTCCTTGTGGACGTTTCCCACAACAGCAGCTTTGAACCCACTGCAAAAGGTCACTAAATTTTCACCAACTTGCAGTTCTGTAAATGGCGCCTGCCCTCCAGAAAATTTCTGGGGTCAAAAATCGACCAAAAAATTCAGAAGAGGGCAACCTTCGAAGAAGACAATTTCAAGAGCTATATTGTACTCACGGTTTTTTCTTTTAAGAGAAAAGAAAAAGGCGTAGGAATATGATGAATTTTAAAAATTTTAATGACATGCATACCCATATTACAAAAACCTATCAGCTCGCAGCAGTCACAATGGCCATTAGGAAAAGTGCTGCAAAAAATAAACGGTGACGGGAGTGTGGAGAAATGCGTACCCTCGGTGGTAAGGGGGGGCATGTAAAGAGCCAATAATGAAAACACAATGTAGGTGCTTTGAAAAGGGAAACATTGAGCTACCAGTCAATCAATCACAACCACTGCTTGGCCTATCACCTGAGAAAATGAGAATCAAAAAGTCACAGGCTGGCAAACCTGTACGCCAGCAATATTTACCATAGCCAACACTTGGAAGCAATGAAAATGTCCATCAACCGAGGAATGCACCAAGAAGAAGTGGTCCACGTACACAATGGAATATTACTCTAATTAATAATAAATATAAATTAAATTTAAAAACAAAGAAAAGCAAGGAGACATCAACATTTGTGGGTTTATCCGGGCACATTGCACTCTAATTTATAACCGAAGAACACCACGGACCGGTAGGTCTGTTTCCCTAGTAGCAGCAAGGGGAACGTAGAAAGGCTGCCGCTCTCTGGCCGTTACCTGCAAAAGCAGGTTTAAAGCCTGAGCTAATGGTCACTTCATATGAACAAGTACTGCAGGGCTGTAAATGAAACCTGCCCTCAAAATGTCTTGAGGGAGATCATGGCCAAAATATTTCAAACGGTGACACATACTTTAAGAAAACACTTTGAAGAAATAAGCTCCAATCACAGCTGGAAAAATAAAAAGGACAAGTCTTAAAGCTCAATTTCAACGCATTATGAGACACATGCAAATTCAACCACAAAGAGGTATCAGCTCACACCACTCAGAATAACCATCAGCAAAAACTACAAAGAATAAATGCTGAAGGTGCTGGGAAGAAATACATACCCTCCACTTTAAGTGGGACGTAACCTGGAAAGAGCCACTAAAGAGATCAGAATAGAGGTGCCTTTAAAAGGTAAACATTGAGCTACCATATGATCCAGCAGACCTATTCCTGGACCTATAACCTAAGAAGACAGAATTGGAAGGACACAGGCACGCAAATCTGCATTGCACAGTATTACAATGGCCAAGATATGGAAGTAACCAAAAAGTCCACCGACAGATGGGTGGACAAAGAAGAACTGCTACCTGTACAGATGGAATATGAGCTAGTGAAAAAATGAAACAATGCCATTTGCAGCACCATAGATGAGTCTAGAAGTAATCACGCAACTCGGAGTAAGTGAGAAAGCGAAAGACACATAGCCTATCATATCGCATATAGGTGTTACCTAAAAAATGATACAGACAAAGGTATTTCCACAGAGAAACACTATCATAGATTCATTAAAAAAACTTATGGTTCACCAAATGGAAAGGTGTGAGGATTGGATACATTACCATATTGAGGTTAACAGAGAGACACAAACACACGTGAAATACATAATCACCAAAGACCTACGCAATACCAAGAGAAGACTACTCAACACTGTGTCATAACCTACATGGGAAAAGGATCCGAAGAAGAATAGATATATGTATATGTGTGAAAGAACCACATCTTGCACACCTAGAACAAACAAAACATTGTAATCAAGTTTGCTGTGATAAAAAATAAAAATTAAGTTAAAAATACCAACAAGAAGTAATGAGACATAAACTTAAAGGGCTTTTGCCTCGCACATTCCATTCTAATTTGCAACCTAGAACACCACTTCCAGTAAGGCTCTGTTGCCCTAGTAACCAGATTTGGTAAAGGAGAAATGCTGCCGCCTTGTGGCCGATTCCCGCAAGAGCAGCTTTTAACCCACAGCTAATGGTCACTTACCATTCATTCACAAGGACGCAGGGCTGTAAAGGACACCTGCCCTCAAAATTGTGCTGAGGTAGGGAATGGATAAAAAAAATTCAAAACAGGCAAAATGTTCACAAAGCTAGTATGAAGAGGTAAGTTTTACTCACTCTCTTTTTAAAGAAAGGGAAATGGATAAAAGCTCAACCTCAGGAAGTATTAGACTCATGCAATCTAATCTACGAAAAGTTTTCAACTCACACCCGTCGACTGACCATTGGCAAAAAGTCTACAGTCAATGCTGAAGAGGTTTTAGAGAACTGTGTACCCTCTAGCTGCTGGTGAGATGTAAAAGGGTTAAACGCTAATAATGAGAACAGAAAGGAGCTGCGTTGAAAAGGAAAAATTGAGGTACCATTCAATCCAGCAGGCGCACCAATGGGCCTCTCACCTGAGAAGACCAGAATGAAGAAGACCCGGGCTGCAAAAGCTGCACTGCAGCCTTATTCACAATAGACAAGACAGTGAAGCAACCAAAATGTCCATCAACAGATGAAAGGAAAAGGAAGAAGCGGCCCATGTACACAATGAATACTAGCCATGGAAAACAATGAAACACTGCTCTTTGAGGCACCATAGATGATCTTGGAGATAATCACAGAACATGAGGTAAGTCGGAAAGCAAAAGTCCTATATCCCATGATATCACTTATAGGCGTTCTCTAATAACTGACACAAATGAACATATTTCCACAGAGAAAGTCCATCACAGACTTATTAAAAAAAAAAAACTATGCTTATCTAAAAGGAAAGGTGGGGGAATGGATAAATGAAGATTAGCGTTACCATATGTATACAAATACATATTATATACATATATCAAAAAGACCGACCATATAGCAAGGAAGGTTTACGGAACACTCTGTAATAATTTACACGGGAAGAGGATCTCTACATAAATAGGTATATAGAATATGTAGATGAACCAGAGTGTGTACACCTTGGACAAGCAACATTCTAACCATTACCCCAATTGAAAAAATTAAAACAACGAACTAGGAGTAATGAGACATAAACTTATGGGGGGTTTTCCTGGCACATTCCATTCAAATTGACCACCTAGGCAAACGACTTCCAGAACGGCTCTGCTGCCCTAGTACCCCGATTTGGGAATGGAGAAATGCTGCATCCTTGTGGCCGTTTCCCACAACAGCAGCTTTAAACCCACTGCAAAAGGTCACTAAATGTTCACCAATTGCAGTTCTGTAAATGACACCTGCCCTCCAAAAAATACTGAGGTCGAAAATCGACCAAAAAATTCTAGAGTGCAACCTTCCAAAAAGAAAATTTGAAGAGGTATATTATACTCACACTCTTTTTCTTTTTTCTTTTAACAGAAAAGCAAAAGGCGTGGAAAAATGATGAATTGTAGGAATTTTTACAGACATGTAAACCCAAATTACAAAAACCTATCAGCTCACCCCAGTCAGAATGGCCATCAACAAAAATGCTGCAAACAAGAAATGCTGACGTGATTGTGGAGAAATGCGTACCCTCGATTCTAAGGGGGACGTGGTAAGAGCCACTAATGACAGCACAATTGAGGTGCCTTGAAAAGGTAAACGTTGAGCTACCATACCAGTCAATCAATCATACCCACTGCTGGGTCTATCACCTGAGAGAATGAAAATCAAAAATCGCAGGCTGGCAATCCTGCACTCCAGCAATATTTACCATAGGCAACACTTGGAAGCAACGAAAATGTCCATCAACAGAGGAATGCACCAAGAAGAAGTGGTCCATGTACACAATGGAATATTAGCCATGGAAAACATTGAAGTACTGCTCTTTGAGGCACCATAGATGAGCCTGGAGATAATCACAAAACATGAAGTAGGTCGGAAAGCAAAAGACCTATATCCCATATTATCACGTACGGCATTATCTAATAACTGACACAGATGAACATATTTCCAAAGAGAAAGACACTCACAGGCGTAGAAAACAAACTATGCTCATCTAAAAGGAAAGGAGGGGGGAAATTGAGAAATGAAGATTAGTGTGACTATACATATACAAATACATATTATATACATGTATCAAAAAGACCGAACATATAGCAAGGGAGGTCGACGGAACACTGTAATATTTTACATGGGAAGAGGATCTGTACATTAATAGACATACATAATGTACAAATGAACCAGATTGTGTACACCTAGGACAAACAATTTTCTAAACTTTACCCAGATTAAAAAAATTTTAAAAACCAAGAAGAAGTAATGAGACATAAACTTATGGGGATTTCTCCTGGCAAATTCCATTCTAATTTACAACCTAGGACAATGACTTCCAGAAAGGCTCTGCTGCCCTAGTACCCAGATTGGGGAATGGAGAAATGCTACCTCCTTGTGGACGTTTCCCACAACAGCAGCTTTGAACCCACTGCAAAAGGTCACTAAATTTTCACCAACTTGCAGTTCTGTAAATGGCGCCTGCCCTCCAGAAAATTTCTGGGGTCAAAAATCGACCAAAAAATTCAGAAGAGGGCAACCTTCGAAGAAGACAATTTCAAGAGCTATATTGTACTCACGGTTTTTTCTTTTAAGAGAAAAGAAAAAGGCGTAGGAATATGATGAATTTTAAAAATTTTAATGACATGCATACCCATATTACAAAAACCTATCAGCTCGCAGCAGTCACAATGGCCATTAGGAAAAGTGCTGCAAAAAATAAACGGTGACGGGAGTGTGGAGAAATGCGTACCCTCGGTGGTAAGGGGGGGCATGTAAAGAGCCAATAATGAAAACACAATGTAGGTGCTTTGAAAAGGGAAACATTGAGCTACCAGTCAATCAATCACAACCACTGCTTGGCCTATCACCTGAGAAAATGAGAATCAAAAAGTCACAGGCTGGCAAACCTGTACGCCAGCAATATTTACCATAGCCAACACTTGGAAGCAATGAAAATGTCCATCAACCGAGGAATGCACCAAGAAGAAGTGGTCCACGTACACAATGGAATATTACTCTAATTAATAATAAATATAAATTAAATTTAAAAACAAAGAAAAGCAAGGAGACATCAACATTTGTGGGTTTATCCGGGCACATTGCACTCTAATTTATAACCGAAGAACACCACGGACCGGTAGGTCTGTTTCCCTAGTAGCAGCAAGGGGAACGTAGAAAGGCTGCCGCTCTCTGGCCGTTACCTGCAAAAGCAGGTTTAAAGCCTGAGCTAATGGTCACTTCATATGAACAAGTACTGCAGGGCTGTAAATGAAACCTGCCCTCAAAATGTCTTGAGGGAGATAATGGCCAAAATATTTCAAATGGTGACACATACTTTAAGAAAACACTTTGAAGAAATAAGCTCCAATCACAGCTGGAAAAATAAAAAGGACATGTCTTACAGCTCAATTTCAACGCATTATGAGACACATGCAAATTCAACCACAAAGAGGTATCAGCTCACACCACTCAGAATAACCATCAGCAAAAACTACAAAGAATAAATGCTGAAGGTGCTGGGAAGAAATGCATACCCTCCACTTTAAGTGGGACGTAACCTGGAAAGAGCCACTAAAGAGAAAAGAATAGAGGTGCCTTTAAAAGGTAAACATTGAGCTACCATATGAGCCAGCAGACCTATTCCTGGACCTATAACCTAAGAAGACAGAATTGGAAGGACACAGGTACGCAAATCTGCATTGCATAGTATAACAATGGCAAAGATACGGAAGTAACCAAAAAGTCCAACGACAGATGGGTGGACAAAGAAGAACTGCTACATGTACAGATGGAATATGAGCTAGTGAAAAAATGAAACAATGCCATTTGCAGCACCATAGATGAGTCTAGAAGTAATCACGCAACTTGGAGTAAGTGAGAAAGCGAAAGACACATATCCTATCATATCACATATAGGTGTTACCTAAAAAATGATACAAACAAAGGTATTTCCACAGAGAAACACTATCATAGATTCATGAAAAAAAATCTTATGGTTCACCAAATGGAAAGGTGTGAAGATTGGATACATTACCGTATTGAGGTGAACAGAGAGATACAAACACATGTGAAATATATAATCACCAAAGACCTACGCAATACCAAGAGAAGACTACTCAACATTGTGTCGTAATCTACATGGGAAAAGGATCCGAAGAAAAATAGATATATGTATATGTGTGAAAGAACCACATCTTGCACACCTAGAACAAACAAAACATTGTAATCAAGTTTGCTGTGATAAAAAATAAAAATTAAGTTAAAAATACCAACAAGAAGTAATGAGACATAAACTTAAAGGGCTTTTGCCTCGCACATTCCATTCTAATTTGCAACCTAGAACACCACTTCCAGTAAGGCTCTGTTGCCCTAGTAACCAGATTTGGTAAAGGAGAAATGCTGCCGCCTTGTGGCCGATTCCCGCAAGAGCAGCTTTTAACCCACAGCTAATGGTCACTTACCATTCATTCACAAGGACGCAGGGCTGTAAAGGACACCTGCCCTCAAAATTGTGCTGAGGTAGGGAATGGATAAAAAAAATTCAAAACAGGCAAAATGTTCACGAAGCTAGTATGAAGAGGTAAGTTTTACTCACTCTCTTTTTAAAGAAAGGGAAATGGATAAAAGCTCAACCTCAGGAAGTATTAGACTCATGCAATCTAATCTACGAAAAGTTTTCAACTCACACCCGTCGACTGACCATTGGCAAAAAGTCTACAGTCAATGCTGAAGAGGTTTTAGAGAACTGTGTACCCTCTAGCTGCTGGTGAGATGTAAAAGGGTTAAACGCTAATAATGAGAACAGAAAGGAGCTGCGTTGAAAAGGAAAAATTGAGGTACCATTCAATCCAGCAGGCGCACCAATGGGCCTCTCACCTGAGAAGACCAGAATGAAGAAGACCCGGGCTGCAAAAGCTGCACTGCAGCCTTATTCACAATAGACAAGACAGTGAAGCAACCAAAATGTCCATCAACAGATGAAAGGAAAAGGAAGAAGCGGCCCATGTACACAATGAATACTAGCCATGGAAAACAATGAAACACTGCTCTTTGAGGCACCATAGATGATCTTGGAGATAATCACAGAACATGAGGTAAGTCGGAAAGCAAAAGTCCTATATCCCATGATATCACTTATAGGCGTTCTCTAATAACTGACACAAATGAACATATTTCCACAGAGAAAGTCCATCACAGACTTATTAAAAAAAAAAACTATGCTTATCTAAAAGGAAAGGTGGGGGAATGGATAAATGAAGATTAGCGTTACCATATGTATACAAATACATATTATATACATATATCAAAAAGACCGACCATATAGCAAGGAAGGTTTACGGAACACTCTGTAATAATTTACACGGGAAGAGGATCTCTACATAAATAGGTATATAGAATATGTAGATGAACCAGAGTGTGTACACCTTGGACAAGCAACATTCTAACCATTACCCCAATTGAAAAAATTAAAACAACGAACTAGGAGTAATGAGACATAAACTTATGGGGGGTTTTCCTGGCACATTCCATTCAAATTGACCACCTAGGCAAACGACTTCCAGAACGGGCTCTGCTGCCCTAGTACCCCGATTTGGGAATGGAGAAATGCTGCATCCTTGTGGCCGTTTCCCACAACAGCAGCTTTAAACCCACTGCAAAAGGTCACTAAATGTTCACCAATTGCAGTTCTGTAAATGACACCTGCCCTCCAAAAAATACTGAGGTCGAAAATCGACCAAAAAATTCTAGAGTGCAACCTTCCAAAAAGAAAATTTGAAGAGGTATATTATACTCACACTCTTTTTTCTTTTAACAGAAAAGCAAAAGGCGTGGAAAAATGATGAATTGTAGGAATTTTTACAGACATGTAAACCCAAGTTACAAAAACCTATCAGCTCACCCCAGTCAGAATGGCCATCAACAAAAATGCTGCAAACAATAAATGCTGACGTGATTGTGGAGAAATGCGTACCCTCGATTCTAAGGGGGACGTGGTAAGAGCCACTAATGACAGCACAATTGAGGTGCCTTGAAAAGGTAAACGTTGAGCTACCATACCAGTCAATCAATCATACCCACTGCTGGGTCTATCACCTGAGAGAATGAAAATCAAAAATCGCAGGCTGGCAATCCTGCACTCCAGCAATATTTACCATAGGCAACGCTTGGAAGCAACGAAAATGTCCATCAACAGAGAAATGCACCAAGAAGAAGTGGTCCATGTACACAATGGAATATTAGCCATGGAAAACATTGAAGCACTGCTCTTTGAGGCACCATAGATGAACCTGGAGATAAGCACAAAACATGAAGTAGGTCGGAAAGCAAAAGACCTATATCCCATATTATCACGTACGGCATTATCTAATAACTGACACAGATGAACATATTTCCAAAGAGAAAGACACTCACAGGCGTAGAAAACAAACTATGCTCATCTAAAAGGAAAGGAGGGGGGAAATTGAGAAATGAAGATTAGTGTGACTATACATATACAAATACATATTATATACATGTATCAAAAAGACCGAACATATAGCAAGGGAGGTCGATGGAACACTGTAATATTTTACATGGGAAGGGGATCTGTACATTAATAGACATACATAATGTACAAATGAACCAGATTGTGTACACCTAGGACAAACAATTTTCTAAACTTTACCCAGATTAAAAAAATTTTAAAAACCAAGAATAAGTAATGAGACATAAACTTATGGGGATTTCTCCTGGCAAATTCCATTCTAATTTACAACCTAGGACAATGACTTCCAGAAAGGCTCTGCTGCCCTAGTACCCAGATTGGGGAATGGAGAAATGCTACCTCCTTGTGGACGTTTCCCACAACAGCAGCTTTGAACCCACTGCAAAAGGTCACTAAATTTTCACCAACTTGCAGTTCTGTAAATGGCGCCTGCCCTCCAGAAAATTTCTGGGGTCAAAAATCGACCAAAAAATTCAGAAGAGGGCAACCTTCGAAGAAGACAATTTCAAGAGCTATATTGTACTCACGGTTTTTTCTTTTAAGAGAAAAGAAAAAGGCGTAGGAATATGATGAATTTTAAAAATTTTAATGACATGCATACCCATATTACAAAAACCTATCAGCTCGCAGCAGTCACAATGGCCATTAGGAAAAGTGCTGCAAAAAATAAACGGTGACGGGAGTGTGGAGAAATGCGTACCCTCGGTGGTAAGGGGGGGCATGTAAAGAGCCAATAATGAAAACACAATGTAGGTGCTTTGAAAAGGGAAACATTGAGCTACCAGTCAATCAATCACAACCACTGCTTGGCCTATCACCTGAGAAAATGAGAATCAAAAAGTCACAGGCTGGCAAACCTGTACGCCAGCAATATTTACCATAGCCAACACTTGGAAGCAATGAAAATGTCCATCAACCGAGGAATGCACCAAGAAGAAGTGGTCCACGTACACAATGGAATATTACTCTAATTAATAATAAATATAAATTAAATTTAAAAACAAAGAAAAGCAAGGAGACATCAACATTTGTGGGTTTATCCGGGCACATTGCACTCTAATTTATAACCGAAGAACACCACGGACCGGTAGGTCTGTTTCCCTAGTAGCAGCAAGGGGAACGTAGAAAGGCTGCCGCTCTCTGGCCGTTACCTGCAAAAGCAGGTTTAAAGCCTGAGCTAATGGTCACTTCATATGAACAAGTACTGCAGGGCTGTAAATGAAACCTGCCCTCAAAATGTCTTGAGGGAGATAATGGCCAAAATATTTCAAATGGTGACACATACTTTAAGAAAACACTTTGAAGAAATAAGCTCCAATCACAGCTGGAAAAATAAAAAGGACATGTCTTAAAGCTCAATTTCAACGCATTATGAGACACATGCAAATTCAACCACAAAGAGGTATCAGCTCACACCACTCAGAATAACCATCAGCAAAAACTACAAAGAATAAATGCTGAAGGTGCTGGGAAGAAATACATACCCTCCACTTTAAGTGGGACGTAACCTGGAAAGAGCCACTAAGGAGAACGGAATAGAATTGCCTTTTAAAGGTAAACATTGAGCTACCATATGATCCAGCAGACCTATTCCTGGACCTATAAACTAAGAAGACAGAATTGGAAGGACAAAGGTACGCAAATCTGCATTGCATAGTATTACAATAGCCAAGATATGGAAGTAACCAAAAAGTCCACCGACAGATGGGTGGACAAAGAAGAACTGCTACATGTACAGATGGAATATGAGCTAGTGAAAAAATGAAACAATGCCATTTGCAGCACCATAGATGAGTCTAGAAGTAATCACGCAACTTGGAGTAAGTGAGAAAGCGAAAGACACATATCCTATCATATCACATATAGGTGTTACCTAAAAAATGATACAAACAAAGATATTTCCACAGAGAAACACTATCATAGATTCATTAAAAAAACTTATGGTTCACCAAATGGAAAGGTGTGAGGATTGGATACATTACCGTATTGAGGTTAACAGAGAGATACAAACACATGTGAAATATATAATCACCAAAGACCTACGCAATACCAAGAGAAGACTACTCAACATTGTTTCGTAACCTACATGGGAAAAGGATCCGAAGAAAAATAGATATATGTATATGTGTGAAAGAACCACATCTTGCACACCTAGAACAAACAAAACATTGTAATCAAGTTTGCTGTGATAAAAAATAAAAATTAAGTTAAAAATACCAACAAGAAGTAATGAGACATAAACTTAAAGGGCTTTTTCCTCGCACATTCCATTCTAATTTACCACCTAGAACTCCACTTCCAGTAAGGCTCTGTTGCCCTAGTAACCAGATTTGGTAAAGGAGAAATGCTGCCGCCTTGTGGCCGATTCCCGCAACAGCAGCTTTTAACCCACAGCTAATGGTCACTTACCATTCACAAGGACTCAGGGCTGTAAAGGACACCTGCCCTCAAAATTGTGCTGAGGTAGGGAATGGATAAAAAAAAATTCAAAACAGGCAAAATTTTCAAGAAGATAGTATGAAGAGGTAAGTTTTACTCACTCTCTTTTTAAAGAAAGGAAAATGGATAAAAGCTCCACCTCAGGAAGTATTAGACTCATGCTATCTAACCTACAAAAAGTTTTCAACTCACACCAGTCGACTGACCATTGGCAAAAAGTCTACAAACAATCAATGCTGAAGAGGTTTTAGAGAACTGTGTACCCTCCAGCTGCTGGTGAGATGTAAAAGGGTTAAACGCTAATAATGAGAACAGAAAGAAGCTGCGTTGAAAAGGAAAAATAGAGGTACCATTCAATCCAGCAGGCGAACCAATGGGCTCTTCACCTAAGAAGACCAGAATGAAGAAGACCAGGGCTGCAAAAGCTGCACTGCAGGCTTATTCACAATAGACAAGACAGTGAAGCAACCAAAATGTCCATCAACAGATGAAAGGATAAAGAAGAAGCGGTCCATGTGCATAATGAATACTAGCCATGGAAAACAATGAAACACTGCTCTTTGAGGCACCATAGATGATCTTGGAGATAATCACAGAACATGAGGTAAGTCGGAAAGCAAAAGTCCTATATCCTATGATATCACTTATACGCGTTCTCTAATAACTGACACAAATGAACATATTTCCACAGAGAAAGTCAATCACAGACTTATTAAAAAAAACTATGCTTATCTAAAAGGAAAGGTGGGGGGAATGGATAAATGAAGATTTGCGTTACCATAGGTATACAAATACATATTATATACATATATCAAAAAGAACGACCATATAGCAAGGAAGGTTTACGGAACACTCTGTAATAATTTACACGGGAAGAGGATCTCTACATAAATAGGTATATAGAATATGTAGATGAACCAGAGTGTGTACACATTGGACAAGCAACATTCTAACCATTACCCCAATTGAAAAAATTAAAACAACGAACTAGGAGTAATGAGACATAAACTTATGGGGGGTTCTCCTGGCACATTCCATTCAAATTTACAACCTAGGCAAACGACTTCCAGAACGGCTCTGCTGCCCTAGTACCCAGATTTGGGAATGGAGAAATGCTGCATCCTTGTGGTCGTTTCCCACAACAGCAGCTTTAAACCCACTGCAAAAGGTCACTAAATATTCACCAATTGCAGGTCTGTAAATGACACCCGCCCTCCAAAATATACTGAGGTCGAAAATCGACCAAAAAACTCTAGAGTGCAACCTTCCAAAAAGAAAATTTGAAGAGGTATATTATACTCACACTTTTTTTCTTTTAACAGAAAAGAAAAAGGCGTGGAAAAATGATGAATTGTAGGAATTTTTACAGACATGTAAACCCAAATTACAAAAACCTATCAGCTCACACCAGTCAGAATGACCATCAACAAAAATGCTGCAAACAATAAATGCTGACGTGATTGTGGAGAGATGCGTACCCTCGATTCTAAGGGGGGACGCAGTAAGAGCCACTAATGAAAGCACAATTGAGGTGCCTTGAAAAGGTAAACGTTGAGCTACCATACCAGTCAATCAATCATACCCACTGCTGGGTCTATCACCTGAGAGAATGAAAATCAAAAATCGCAGGCTGGCAATCCTGCACTCCAGCAATATTTACCATAGGCAACGCTTGGAAGCAACGAAAATGTCCATCAACAGAGGAATGCACCAAGAAGAAGTGGTCCATGTACACAATGGAATATTAGCCATGGAAAACATTGAAGCACTGCTCTTTGAGGCACCATAGATGAGCCTGGAGATAATCACAAAACATGAAGTAGGTCGGAAAGCAAAAGACCTATATCCCATATTATCACGTACGGCATTATCTAATAACTGACACAGATGAACATATTTCCAAAGAGAAAGACACTCACAGGCGTAGAAAACAAACTATGCTCATCTAAAAGGAAAGGAGGGGGGAAATTGAGAAATGAAGATTAGTGTGACTATACATATACAAATACATATTATATACATGTATCAAAAAGACCGAACATATAGCAAGGGAGGTCGACGGAACACTGTAATATTTTACATGGGAAGAGGATCTGTACATTAATAGACATACATAATGTACAAATGAACCAGATTGTGTACACCTAGGACAAACAATTTTCTAAACTTTACCCAGATTAAAAAAATTTTAAAAACCAAGAAGAAGTAATGAGACATAAACTTATGGGGATTTCTCCTGGCAAATTCCATTCTAATTTACAACCTAGGACAATGACTTCCAGAAAGGCTCTGCTGCCCTAGTACCCAGATTGGGGAATGGAGAAATGCTACCTCCTTGTGGACGTTTCCCACAACAGCAGCTTTGAACCCACTGCAAAAGGTCACTAAATTTTCACCAACTTGCAGTTCTGTAAATGGCGCCTGCCCTCCAGAAAATTTCTGGGGTCAAAAATCGACCAAAAAATTCAGAAGAGGGCAACCTTCGAAGAAGACAATTTCAAGAGCTATATTGTACTCACGGTTTTTTCTTTTAAGAGAAAAGAAAAAGGCGTAGGAATATGATGAATTTTAAAAATTTTAATGACATGCATACCCATATTACAAAAACCTATCAGCTCGCAGCAGTCACAATGGCCATTAGGAAAAGTGCTGCAAAAAATAAACGGTGAAGGGAGTGTGGAGAAATGCGTACCCTCGGTGGTAAGGGGGGGCATGTAAAGAGCCACTAATGAAAACACAATGTAGGTGCTTTGAAAAGGGAAACATTGAGCTACCAGTCAATCAATCACAACCACTGCTTGGCCTATCACCTGAGAAAATGAGAATCAAAAAGTCACAGGCTGGCAAACCTGTACGCCAGCAATATTTACCATAGCCAACACTTGGAAGCAATGAAAATGTCCATCAACCGAGGAATGCACCAAGAAGAAGTGGTCCACGTACACAATGGAATATTACTCTAATTAATAATAAATATAAATTAAATTTAAAAACAAAGAAAAGCAAGGAGACATCAACATTTGTGGGTTTATCCGGGCACATTGCACTCTAATTTATAACCGAAGAACACCACGGACCGGTAGGTCTGTTTCCCTAGTAGCAGCAAGGGGAACGTAGAAAGGCTGCCGCTCTCTGGCCGTTACCTGCAAAAGCAGGTTTAAAGCCTGAGCTAATGGTCACTTCATATGAACAAGTACTGCAGGGCTGTAAATGAAACCTGCCCTCAAAATGTCTTGAGGGAGATCATGGCCAAAATATTTCAAACGGTGACACATACTTTAAGAAAACACTTTGAAGAAATAAGCTCCAATCACAGCTGGAAAAATAAAAAGGACAAGTCTTAAAGCTCAATTTCAACGCATTATGAGACACATGCAAATTCAACCACAAAGAGGTATCAGCTCACACCACTCAGAATAACCATCAGCAAAAACTACAAAGAATAAATGCTGAAGGTGCTGGGAAGAAATACATACCCTCCACTTTAAGTGGGACGTAACCTGGAAAGAGCCACTAAAGAGATCAGAATAGAGGTGCCTTTAAAAGGTAAACATTGAGCTACCATATGATCCAGCAGACCTATTCCTGGACCTATAACCTAAGAAGACAGAATTGGAAGGACACAGGCACGCAAATCTGCATTGCACAGTATTACAATGGCCAAGATATGGAAGTAACCAAAAAGTCCACCGACAGATGGGTGGACAAAGAAGAACTGCTACCTGTACAGATGGAATATGAGCTAGTGAAAAAATGAAACAATGCCATTTGCAGCACCATAGATGAGTCTAGAAGTAATCACGCAACTCGGAGTAAGTGAGAAAGCGAAAGACACATAGCCTATCATATCGCATATAGGTGTTACCTAAAAAATGATACAGACAAAGGTATTTCCACAGAGAAACACTATCATAGATTCATTAAAAAAACTTATGGTTCACCAAATGGAAAGGTGTGAGGATTGGATACATTACCATATTGAGGTTAACAGAGAGACACAAACACACGTGAAATACATAATCACCAAAGACCTACGCAATACCAAGAGAAGACTACTCAACACTGTGTCATAACCTACATGGGAAAAGGATCCGAAGAAGAATAGATATATGTATATGTGTGAAAGAACCACATCTTGCACACCTAGAACAAACAAAACATTGTAATCAAGTTTGCTGTGATAAAAAATAAAAATTAAGTTAAAAATACCAACAAGAAGTAATGAGACATAAACTTAAAGGGCTTTTGCCTCGCACATTCCATTCTAATTTGCAACCTAGAACACCACTTCCAGTAAGGCTCTGTTGCCCTAGTAACCAGATTTGGTAAAGGAGAAATGCTGCCGCCTTGTGGCCGATTCCCGCAAGAGCAGCTTTTAACCCACAGCTAATGGTCACTTACCATTCATTCACAAGGACGCAGGGCTGTAAAGGACACCTGCCCTCAAAATTGTGCTGAGGTAGGGAATGGATAAAAAAAATTCAAAACAGGCAAAATGTTCACGAAGCTAGTATGAAGAGGTAAGTTTTACTCACTCTCTTTTTAAAGAAAGGGAAATGGATAAAAGCTCAACCTCAGGAAGTATTAGACTCATGCAATCTAATCTACGAAAAGTTTTCAACTCACACCCGTCGACTGACCATTGGCAAAAAGTCTACAGTCAATGCTGAAGAGGTTTTAGAGAACTGTGTACCCTCTAGCTGCTGGTGAGATGTAAAAGGGTTAAACGCTAATAATGAGAACAGAAAGGAGCTGCGTTGAAAAGGAAAAATTGAGGTACCATTCAATCCAGCAGGCACACCAATGGGCCTCTCACCTGAGAAGACCAGAATGAAGAAGACCCGGGCTGCAAAAGCTCCACTGCAGCCTTATTCACAATAGACAAGACAGTGAAGCAACCAAAATGTCCATCAACAGATGAAAGGAAAAGGAAGAAGCGGCCCATGTACACAATGAATACTAGCCATGGAAAACAATGAAACACTGCTCTTTGAGGCACCATAGATGATCTTGGAGATAATCACAGAACATGAGGTAAGTCGGAAAGCAAAAGTCCTATATCCCATGATATCACTTATAGGCGTTCTCTAATAACTGACACAAATGAACATATTTCCACAGAGAAAGTCCATCACAGACTTATTAAAAAAAAAAAACTATGCTTATCTAAAAGGAAAGGTGGGGGAATGGATAAATGAAGATTAGCGTTACCATATGTATACAAATACATATTATATACATATATCAAAAAGACCGACCATATAGCAAGGAAGGTTTACGGAACACTCTGTAATAATTTACACGGGAAGAGGATCTCTACATAAATAGGTATATAGAATATGTAGATGAACCAGAGTGTGTACACCTTGGACAAGCAACATTCTAACCATTACCCCAATTGAAAAAATTAAAACAACGAACTAGGAGTAATGAGACATAAACTTATGGGGGGTTTTCCTGGCACATTCCATTCAAATTGACCACCTAGGCAAACGACTTCCAGAACGGCTCTGCTGCCCTAGTACCCCGATTTGGGAATGGAGAAATGCTGCATCCTTGTGGCCGTTTCCCACAACAGCAGCTTTAAACCCACTGCAAAAGGTCACTAAATGTTCACCAATTGCAGTTCTGTAAATGACACCTGCCCTCCAAAAAATACTGAGGTCGAAAATCGACCAAAAAATTCTAGAGTGCAACCTTCCAAAAAGAAAATTTGAAGAGGTATATTATACTCACACTCTTTTTCTTTTTTCTTTTAACAGAAAAGCAAAAGGCGTGGAAAAATGATGAATTGTAGGAATTTTTACAGACATGTAAACCCAAATTACAAAAACCTATCAGCTCACCCCAGTCAGAATGGCCATCAACAAAAATGCTGCAAACAAGAAATGCTGACGTGATTGTGGAGAAATGCGTACCCTCGATTCTAAGGGGGACGTGGTAAGAGCCACTAATGACAGCACAATTGAGGTGCCTTGAAAAGGTAAACGTTGAGCTACCATACCAGTCAATCAATCATACCCACTGCTGGGTCTATCACCTGAGAGAATGAAAATCAAAAATCGCAGGCTGGCAATCCTGCACTCCAGCAATATTTACCATAGGCAACACTTGGAAGCAACGAAAATGTCCATCAACAGAGGAATGCACCAAGAAGAAGTGGTCCATGTACACAATGGAATATTAGCCATGGAAAACATTGAAGTACTGCTCTTTGAGGCACCATAGATGAGCCTGGAGATAATCACAAAACATGAAGTAGGTCGGAAAGCAAAAGACCTATATCCCATATTATCACGTACGGCATTATCTAATAACTGACACAGATGAACATATTTCCAAAGAGAAAGACACTCACAGGCGTAGAAAACAAACTATGCTCATCTAAAAGGAAAGGAGGGGGGAAATTGAGAAATGAAGATTAGTGTGACTATACATATACAAATACATATTATATACATGTATCAAAAAGACCGAACATATAGCAAGGGAGGTCGACGGAACACTGTAATATTTTACATGGGAAGAGGATCTGTACATTAATAGACATACATAATGTACAA